>NC_141879.1:654242693-654545723 GCF_056163025.1 Triticum urartu
GATAGGCCGAATTACATGTGTTAGAACTTAGAACTATCATGTGGTTTGAGATGGAAGGTTTCAAGAGTGAAGGACTTGAATAAATAAGAAGCGCAAGTAGCAGGTAGACAAATAAACCGAAGTAGTTTCAAGCATTGAATTGTTATAAAGCGAGGAGGAAGTGTTCTAAAGAGCACCCCTGCCGACATCCGGCAAAGCCATGACCGACAACCTCGACGACAGGGCTCCTATCTGCAGTAGTTGGGCGGCGTACAACGATGTACACCATACATGCGGTGATTCAAGTACTGCTGACTGTCATTAATGCTCCGTCAATCTTCTAAATCTCACGAGACGTCGGGATACAGAACGTGGTGCCCAAGGGGATCTCACCAGCGACGATATGACACAATGGTTTTATCCAGCTTTGGGCCCTAGGTTAGTACCTGCGTTCCGTCCTCAAGCTTTTTAATCTGAGTTACTCCCTCCTTTCATGTATATAAGGCCTAATGCATTTTTCGAGACAAACTTTGATCACATGTTACAGCAATGATATATGGTATGCAAGTTACATAAAGCATACTATCAAATCCGTACGTGAAAGGAGTTTCTCGTGATATAATTTTCACAGTATATATTTCATAATTATTAATCTCATCAATAGTCAATGACAAGAAGGAATATACATTTCATAATTATTAATCTTATCAATAGTCAACCTCGAAAATTGTATTAGGCTCTATATATATGGATGGAGAGAGTATACACTTTGGGCTCCAGCTCACCCTACTTGCCAGCCTTAGGTGACTGGCTTTGGCTACCCGCTTGGGGATCCAGTACAATCCTGTAACTGCATGTCCATAATCATGTATTACTCCTTTCGTAAACTAATGTAAGAGCATTTAGAATACTAAAATAGTAATCTAAACGCTTTTATATTAGTTTATAGAGAGAGTACCTTATAAGTGTCCCCTCGAGTACTGCATGTCCCTAAAATGAACACCCATATAGATGCTACAACCCAAGTTCAGCCATACTAAGAGCGTATCTGACCAATCTCCTACAATTTAGAGGAAGATACGCCCGAGCATATCTGCTCCTCTAAGAAAGTGTCGTTTCTAGCTGATCACCTATACTTAATTCCTTCAAAAACAAACGACGGACTCAAACATCATCAAATGATAATGATCATATAATATGAGTATGGTGGCCCCCAAAATAAGCATACAAACTCCACCTCATTTCTCGTGAAATGATTGATTTCATGACTAGACAATTTGGTCCAGTTGGTGTAGATTTCAATTTTCAAGGGGTGTGAGTGTATTCATGCACGACCCGAGCATCTGTGCAAAACCATGTAGCAATCACCGTGCCTCTCGTCATGTAATCCACATACAACAAAAGCTTTTTCCAGTACATTGTGCGATGTCGATGCTCATACCACAAGCTTAACCAACAACCAGAAAAAGAAAAAAAAAGTACACCTGAGAACATATAAGGCCTCTCCCAATGCTCCACCTTGTACGGGTGCTAAGCATGCCATGTAGACGAAAAATCTGATGTGGCAAGGCATTTAAGGCCTCCTTTGGTTTGGAGGAATTTCATAGAAATTCTAGAGGATAGGATTCTTATAGAATTTTTTCCTTTAGAGCCTTTTGGTTCATAGAAATGGATTCCTATTCATACATAGGATTGGTTTCTATCCTCCATATTTCATAGGAAAATAAAAATGAGCCTAAACTCAATGGAAAAATTCTTTTGGTGTCAACCAAATGACATCTCGTTTTCTATTCCTACTCATAGGATTTTAGATACATATCATCTCATTTCCTACAAAATTCCTATTCCTACGATAATCTTATCCTATGAACCAAAAAGGCATAAGAGGAGATGAGTTTGGTGACCCCAGGAAGAATCAATGCCAAGCGCGTGAACCTAGGCAAAACATTTAAATGAAGCAAACTCACCAATGCATGAGAGAGTTTAGTAGCTAAATTATTAAATGAAGGGAGCTTAGCTACAAGAAGCTAAACACCTATACATTGGGGAGTTTGGTTGCTAAGCTATTTAATATGCTTAGCACCCCATCTAAGCACCGGTCCATTGAGATCAGCCTAGTACTCCCTCCATTCCCTTATACAAGGCCACAAACTCATATTACAAGTATCAAGATAAAATTTAATGACTTCTTTGTAAGTCAACTTTTTTTTAGTTAACCGGGATCATTAATACACCACAAACATGCAACAAATGAATGGGAAGGAAGTGGATGAGTGTCATTATGACTACATGCATGTAAATATTAAAAAAATAGTAGTACGAAGAAACATCATTAATTTTTGCCTCGATTACTGTTGGTGACCTTGTAATGATGCAAAATGTATTTTTGATAGTGGCCTTGTATAAGGAAATGGAGGGAGTACAAAAAACATTAATCATTTATTTAGAAAAAAGTTAATCATTGGATTTTCCTCTGTTCACTTTTATAAGGCCTTGTACACATTTCAGACATCATACAAAACAGGTCAATTTCAATTGTGTGAAACGACTTATAAAAGTGAACACAGGGAGTATAACAAAGGTTTCATATGCATATGAAAAATATACGTGTATGAAAAAAGTAAACATCAGAACATATACACTAAAAATGTTAATCATATATTTAGAAATGTTAAAACATGCATAATCGTTTTCGATATACATAAAAAATGTACATTATGTTTGAAAAAGGTAGAGATGTGTTGAAAAACCTACAAAATCATAAGAAAAACATGAACCACAATGAAAATCAAAGAAAAAACAAAAACAAGAAAAAATAAATAAAGTAAAATAAAGAATAAAAAGGAAAACCCAATGAAAACCTAGCAATAACTCCAAAGAAAAAAAGTGGGAAACGAACAAAAAGAAGAAAATCCAAAGAAAACTGAAGGAAACCGATAAAACTAAGAAAGAAACAAATAATAGCACTGAAGTAAAAGAATAACAGAGAAAACGAAAAATAAACATGAAGAAACTAGGTGAACGAGGGAACTGGCGAAGCGAAGGCCAGCGACAGAGATCGAGTTAACACAAGCGTGAAACTGGGCCGGCCTAAATTGGACCGACTGATTTCTGGCTGATGCAAACCGCCTCGCCAGCCATCCGATCAAAGTTGATCGTGCAGCGCTGCGCGTCCATCTGGACCACGCAGCAACGAGACCCACTCGTTCTTCCACCACACACGCGATCCCGATTTTTCCTATTTCTTTCTCCTCTCTGACCTCTCGTCATGGGCCTCGCCGGAGCATCTGCCCACGGCGTGCAGCACCCCCGCGGTGACCTGCAGCATCCCAGTAGCCGTCGACCCGCCGTACACATGTCGTCTTCTAGCATCCGCGGCACCCGTCGTTGTGCTCAGTATTGCCGAGCGCCGTTGGCACCGTCCGCCGCTGCTGCATCGCAGCATCTCAGTGCGCCGCCGTGCTGCATCACAACTTCTGTCGCCACTGCCGTGTGCTTCATCGCAGAACCCCGTCGGCGTCGCGCTGCGCTACAGTGAAGCTTCACCGGCGGCCATCGGGTGCTGCGGTGGAGCTTTGATGGGGCAGCCACGCGGTGGTGACGTTGCAGTGAAGCTTGGCGACGGCCGTCGGTGTGCTGCCACGGAGCACCGCCATGACGGTGTTGGGCTGCAGCGAAACATCGCGGAGGTTGCAGTGAAGCACCACGGGGGACGTTGGAGCTCCGGCGAGGTTGCCATGAAGCGTCGTCGAGCGCCGCCGAAGCTGCAGTGAAGCTCCGCGAGCTCCAGCGAGGTTACAGTGAAGCACCTCGGGGGTAGTTAGCTCCGGCGAGGTTGCAATGAAGCGCCGCCGAAGCTGCAGTGAAGTGCCGCGAGCTCCCGCGAGGTTACGGTGAAGCGCCGCGAGGGTCGTTGGAGCTCTGGCGAGGTTGCAATGAAGCGTCGCCAAAGCTGTAGTGAAGCGCCGCAAGTTCCGACGAGATTGCGGTGAAGCGCCGTAGGGGTCGTTGGAGCTCAGGCGAGATTGCAATGAGGCGCAGCCAAGCGCTGCTGGAGCTGCAGTGAAGCACTGCGGGGGTCATGGGAGCTCCGGCGAGGTTGTCGTGAAGCGCCACCGGGCACCGTCGGTGCTGCAAGCTGCTGTCATGGGTGTTGGCGCGCTGCTGCGTGGTGCTACCCATGGGAGCTGGCTGATTTGTACAGCTGTAGAGCGTCTAATCGGAGGGCTGTGGAGGCGGTTTAATTTTGATTAAAATCATTCGGATAATTTGTAGTATCCACCATTACTAATGAGTACGGCTTTTTCTGAAAAAAACCCAATGAGTACGGCTTTGTCTCAAAACAAAAAACCAATGAGTATGGCTTCACGTAAAAAAAACCAATGAGTACGGCTATAGCGGGAGCAACTAGTTAACGAGCGCTCCTTCGAAAGCCTCGCAATGATCAGCGCCACTTCGCGCTCTCAGCCATTTGCTACGTGTCGCGCTTTAGATGCTCCTTTCGGATTTTTTTTTATTTTTCCGCATGTGTTTTCAGCTTTTTAAATGGTTTTTTCGATGTTTTGGTTTTCCCCTAGTCTTTTTAGCTTTTCGATCAAAAAAAATTTTGAAAAAAAAATTTTTGTGCGTGAAAAAACACGTTTTCTTTTTTTTTTCCCTTTCGCGAAAGTCACGGTTTTTCTTCCGCGAGAGGCACGGTTGTGCTTTAGCAAGAGTCACGGCCGTGCCTTTCGGAAACAAAAGAAAACGCGTTTTCTTTTTTTTTCTTTCGCGAGAGTCACGGTTTTGCTTCCGCGAGAGGCACGGTTGTACTTTCGCGGGAGTCACGGCCGTGCCTCTCGGAAAGGGAAAAACAAAACGCATTTTTTGTTTTTTTTCTTTCGGGAGAGTAACGGTTTTGCTTCCGCGAGAGGCACAGTTGTGCTTTCGCGAAAGTCACGGCCGTGCCTCTCGGAAAGGAAAAAAAATACGCGTTTTTTGTTTTTTTTTCTTTCACGAGAGTCACGATTTTGCTTTCGCGAGAGGCACGGTTGTGCTTTCGCGAGAGTCACGGCCGTGCCTCTCGGAAATGAAAAAAAATGTGTTTTCTGTTTTTTTCCTTCCACGAGAGTCATGGTTTTGCTTCCATGAGAGGCATGGTTGTGATTTGGCAAGAGACACGGACGTGCCTCTTTCGGAAAGGGAAAAAAACCATGCTTCCGGTCCGGTTTTTTCGCCCAGTTTTTTTCATCTGGTTTTTTCATGAAAAAAAAGTTCATCAAAACCTATTAATATGGGATCTAGTTTTGAAGATCTCGACGCAAAGAATCCAACGGTGAAAACGGTTCGAGATTTGGACGCACGGTTTAAGAGATAAAACGTTTTGAATAAACGGATCTATGAAAAAAAGGAAAACTCCCAGGTTGTGACAAGTGACGCGCTGCATGTACGCCACTTGTCGCGACATGGAAAAGTGGAGTGCTCTTTGCAACGAGTACTCCTTAATTAGTGATTTCGGGCTATAGCTCCTGCACACTGGTGTAGCCTCACAACACATATGTGTTGGCAATTCCTATTTGACGCTCCCAAGCGTCGAACTGCAGCGCCGTCAAACGGGCCGACCCACTTGAGCGTTAAAGCAGTGCCAGGCAAACTTTTTTTCTTTTGTCAGTTTGTCGATTTTTTCCTTTTTTATTTTTTATTTTTGTTTCTGTTTGTATTTCTTTTTCTTTTACCTTATTTTAAAATTTTATTTTTTATTTTTACCACTTCATTTTCAAAAAATGTTTGAAATTATAAATTTCGTTCACGATGTCAAAAATTGTTCACGGTTATAAAAAGAATTAACTTTTGAAAAAATTGTTTACAATTCAAAAAAAATTCAGCGTATATCACAAAGAACGTGCAATATGTATTTAAATATTGTTTAGTGTATATCACAATATGTTCAATGTGTATTTAGAAATTATTCATTGTATACCACAAAAACGTTCAATGTGTATGTCAAAATTATGCAGAATATATTTAAAAAAGTTTAATGTGTATTTATAAAGTATACAACATATATTACAAAAATAATTCAATGTATATTTTGAAATTTCAGCTTGTATAGCTTTTTTCTAGTTTTTCAAAAAAAAATCACTTTTAGTTGTTTCGCATTTTAAAGGTTTTTAAAAATTTGAATTTTTTTCATGTTTTCAAAGATTATTCCATTGTTTAAGAATTTTTTTCCATATTTTTTCCAAGAAAGATTGGATTTTTTTTTTAAAAAGGGATGCCGCCGTAGCTAGTACTTAAGTACTCGCGCTGTGTTTTAGCCAAGCACAAGCGCCTACAAACTGTGCTGTATAGCTTGCCGTCGGGAGTTCGACACCACGCCCCTGCTTTTAATTTTTGTGAAGTTTTACATTCAACGCCTGCGAATGGGCCGACTCGTTTGTGCGTCCTTCAGGGCGAGCTCGGCTGTTTGCCGTTCATGAGCGTCCTATGGGATCTCTCATCACTGTTATGTGTATCATATGGCGGGGCTGAATTGAACGGAAAAATGGACATTAAATCTTCATTATGGCTGTGTTGTTACATTTTTCATCTATTTTAGTATGTTTGCATTTCCATTATATTTGGTTATTATGTTTAGGATCATGTAAATATATTAATGTGCTTTGTTTGTGTGTAAAACTAGTTTGGTTTTGTACCAAATTTCCTTATACTTTAGAGTTCTTCTCACCTTCAATGAATCGTCCTTGGCCACTGGCTGAATGTAGCATTGTAGTAATATACGATGGCAAAAAGCATGACGTCTGTGCTATTCTTGCAGAAGGGGACCCGTCGGAGGAACAAAATGTGTTTTTCGTCATAGAGAATTCAGAATAATAATGATCATATAATATGAGCTTGGTATCCCCAAAATAAGGATGCAAAGTCCATCTCACTCCTCGTGAAATGGTTGATTTCATGACTAGACAATTTGGTCGAGTTGCTAGAGGCTTCCAGGGGTGTAGAGTATTCATGCGCGACCCAGCATCTGTCGACCTAATTCTGTACAAAGCCATGTAGCAATCACCGTGCTTTTTTTTTCTGTCTCTCATCATGTCGTCCACACAGAACAAAAGCTTTTTCGAGAGCATTTTTCATACGTGCACGCGTGTGTGATGTGATGCGCATGCCACAAGCTTAACCAAGAACCAATGAACAAAAGCTCTAACTGGATAAGGTTTGGTGCTACCCTTGTAGAATACCGCTTAGCAAAATTGTTCGTATTGTGTCAGTACTGTCGACTGGCCTTCATTTTCCTCTAGGCCTACCATGAGATTGTCGATTGCAACTTCAAAGGCTGAGACCAAGCTAGGTTGCTTCATGTCAAGGTGGATAATATAAAGCGACGGGTTGCCTTTATTCTCCAAAGAAAGCGCCTAGGGGATGCTATTCCCTCACTGGTCCTGACAAGTAGAACGTGCTAATTGAACTGCCAAATTAATCTTACCCTGTACGATACAAAGAACGTGCAGCATATTCACTTTGTTTCCCTAAAGTTAGGATTCCCGTCCATCAGCTACACTGCAATTAGAAAAGACTAATAACTGAATTGAATACTCCTGAAACATCTCTTCTCTTGAATGCATATAAATCTCTGTATTTCTTCATCTAGTTCTTCTATAAGAAAAAACAGAGAGCGGCATTACTGAGTTGGGTGGCATCTGGACATGTTATCATGTTCGTTGGTCCATCTCTAAGGATTTGCGCTAGTGGGGCCATGACAGTATATACGGTCGGAGGAAAATGATATCGCCTGGCATAATACGGGGATGAACACTGCTGTGCGCCTGCTTGCGGGCTCGATTTTTTTTCTTTTTTTTTTTGATCGGAAACACCTTGCATTCCTCATTACTCTGGGCCAACCAGATCAGCGGCCACAGCATCAGTTACAGCGACAGGGAAACCTGAATCCCACACTAGCAGAGATCCAGGATCCGCCGATGAGCCAAGGGCAGCCAGCACATGCGCTGGGCGATTACATTCACGTGGGCAGTACAAGATTTTGTGTTCAATAAAATTTAGCTGCAGGAGATATTTTGCTTCACGGAAGAGGACACCAAGGGAACCCCGGTCTTGAGCGGTTGACCAGAGAGCCAGCTGGAGGTTCAGGCAGTCCGTCTCAAACAGAACTCGTCCCATGCCAAATGATTCAGCAAGCTGGACTGTTCTGAGCATACTGCGGGCTCGATTTTTGGAAACGCATGTTGGGCTGACGAGACGAGCCGTTGCTCGGGTCGGTCAAGGAGAACTTGATCCCCGATCAGACACGTAAGCGGACATCGCGGCGGTGGCGGGCGAGGATGGATTTTTCTCTTGGGAGGAGGTTAGACCAACTCCAACGAGGTCATCTATTTCGTCCGCCCATGTTTATTTGAGTCGTCGAGGTCATTGTGAATAAAAATGCAGGCCAAACGTGTCGACGTAAACCCAAATTACGTCAGTTCCGTATCTGCGCTCACCCATTTATGGCATAAATTTGGACACTAAATGCGTCGGCACGGATACGAAGCGGACGCATCGCGCGTCCCTTCGGTGTTCGCCGTGGTTCGACATGTCAGCCGGCCAACCACCACACGTGAGTGGCTGTATTGAACGCGGTCACCTACCTCAGGCCTGCCTGGCAGTGTGTGGAAGGGTCGTGTGCCCGTCCTTTTTAATGGGAGCGTGCGGCAAGGCCGACCTCATCCACTTCCATCTTCCCATCCACGTTTGGCCACGCTTACTCCCTTGCCGGCGACAAGCCAATCCAAGCCAACCAGCCACCCACCAACCATGGGCTTCTTCAATGGAAAGGGGAAGGGGAGGTTCAGCTCCTGCACGAGCTCTTTCCGCGTGCTTCCTCCTCTGCCAGCTAGACGCGGATGGCGCCACCGTGGGAGCGGGAGCGGCTGTACATACCAGTCCACCAGGCGCGTTGGCACTAGCAGTACTACCGGCCCCTATAGTATCGCGATGTCAACCTGCCACACAGCTAGCATCTGGATCAGCACCGGATCCCCATTCCGGCGGTGCCACGCTCGGCATGGGCGCACACCGAGGAGGTTTGCCGGTGTCATGAGGTCTTTATGCCTGAGCAGCGTGCGATGCTTGCCTATGCACCAGACTCCCCCAACTGGGAGTGCAGGTTTGCACTAGAGCACAAGGAGGAGCGCCGCCACGGCGTCCACGTCAACCATGACGTTCTGCCACCGCCCCCTTAGGTTTTGCCAGAGGAGGAGGAGGAGGCGTACAAAGCCTCCCTCGAGGAGGCCCTGCAACATGCGCTGGAGGCGAGCCGACTCGAGGAGGATGCCCATTGGGATGGGCTGGAGCAAACCCTTGCCTTGTCGGCGGATGGGGACTCCGTCCACACTCCGCTCTTCATCCTGCAGCCGTCGCTCGAGCCCCTGACCGAGCCGGAGCCCGAGCCCACACCCCTCCGGAAGTGGTCGCCACCGCCGCCCACTTGGCCTGAGGAGTCCTACTCCTAGACCGACGAGTACCGCGAGTGGGTGAGCCCGCCTCCCATCCACTATGCCATGACGCCGAAGGAGGAGGTGGCCTACCTTGAGGGCTGGAAGGCGCATTGACTCGCCGATGAGGTGGCCGACGGCGAGCGGCAGATGCGCCGGGAGAAGGAGCTACGCCGCGATGAGGAGGCACTAATCCTTGAGGAGGAGGAGGAGGAGCGCGCCAGGCTCGCCGCAATGCCTCTGACGCAGCATACGCCAAAGGAGGCTTCCCCAACGGCCTATCAAGCTGCGTTCGTGTGGGCTGGTCCACCCCCTGTCTTTATTGACCTCACCGGCGGCGACAAGGACGGCAAGGGCAAGGTGGATGCCTAGGGCAGTGTGTGGCCCGAAGTTTTTTATTGTTTAATTAATGTTTAAGTGGATGTTGACTGGCGGTTGTCCGGTAATTTATGTTCAATTATGTGTTATTAAGTTTATTTTCGACCACGTGTTTAATTTATGTTTATATTTTTGCCACGCGGGCAAATATGGGTATGTCTCCTGTTGGGCGCACCTGCCGACCAAAATCAAAAAGTGAATGCACCTGTCCACCTAGCCGACCCAAACACACGAAAGGCGGACAAAGCGCCGTCTGTTTAGGTTGCCGCTTGGAGTTGTTACAAGGGACGACCCATTTCATCCGCCCATGTCCTTCTAGGTTGCCATGGAGAAAAACGCCAGTCCAATGCGCTGACCCAAACCCAAAATGTGAACGCTTTGTGTCCGCCCCGACACATTTCAGGCCCAAATTTGGGGCCGAAATGCGTCTGCACGGACACAAAGCGGACGCGCCGCGTGTCCCCTCAGTGTCTGTCGCGGCCCCACAAGTCAGCCGACCAACCATCGCAAGTGGACGTATCAAACGTGGCCACCTACCTCAGGTTGAGCCGGCAATGTGTAGAAGGGTCGCATGCCTGTTCTTTTTAATGGTAGCGTGCAGCGGGGTCGGCCTCATCCACTTCCATTCCATCTCCACCGTCCACATCTGGCCACACATGCTCCCTCGCCGACGACCAGAAAACCCTAGCGAGCCAGCCACCGGCCATGGGATTCGTGTATATCTGCCTCAAGTGGTAGTTGTACTTCCTCACACTGCAAATCAAAGATGCTGGCCAGAAATTGTCGTTATACACCTTTCCTTTGTATTTCTTCACAAAATTTGCAGCAAGGTGACGCATGCATTCCCTATGCTCTACTCCAGGGAACACATTGTCCACGACCACTTCTAAACTTTTGCAGACATCTGTATGAATTACCAACCCATTGGAATGTGCAATAGCCAGACGCAGATTATGCAAAAATCAAGTCCAGCTCTCCTCAGACTCTGTCTCCAGCACACCGTACGCAACTGGAAATACGGAATTGTGTGCATCAACTGCACAAGATGCTACTAACTGTCCTTTAAACCTCCCTGTGAGAAAAGTAGCATCAATAGCCAAATACGGCCTGTAGCCTGCCAAAAAACCTCGGCGACAAGCCTCAAAGCACACAAAAACCCTCCTAAACCATTCCTTGGTCTTTTTCACTGATGTCTACTACGTAACTTTTTTTGTAGACTCGTGTTGGGTCTCCAAGCACAGAGTTTTGTAGGGCAGTAGCAAATTTCCCTCAAGCGGATGACCTAAGGTTTATCAATCCGTGGGAGGCGTAGGATGAAGATGGTCTCTCTTAAACAACCCTGCAACCAAATAACAAAGAGTCTCTTGTGTCCCCAACATACTCAATACAATGGTAAATTGTATAGGTGCACTAGTTCGGCAAAGAGATGGTGATACAAGTGTAATATGGATGGTAGATATAGGTTTTTGTAATCTGAAAATATGAAAACGGCAAGGTAACTAGTAACAAAAGTGAGCAAAAACGGTATTGCAATGCTTGAAAACAGGGCCTAGGGTTCATACTTTCACTAGTGCAAAGTCTCTCAATAATAATATGGCAATCCCTCAACGTGCGACAAAGATCACTCCAAAGTTCCTATAGCGGAGAACAAAAGATGAAATTGCTTGTAGGGTATAAAACCACCTCAAATTTATTCTTTCCGATCAATCCATTGAGCTATTCCTTTAAGTGTCACAAACTGCCCTAGAGTTTGTAGTAAAATAACACCATATGATACACATCAATCAACCCTAATGTCACCTAGATACTCCAATGTCATCGCAAGTATCCATGGGGAACAATTATACGACATGCATCAAGCAACTTCAGATTCATAATATTCAATCCAACACAAAGAACCTCAAAGAGTGCCCCAAGATTCCTATCGAAGAAAGAAGCAAAAAGACATGCATCAACCCCTATGCATAGATTACCCCAATGTCACCTCGGGAATCCGCGAGTTGAGTGCCAAAACATACATCAAGTGAATCAATAGAATACCCCACTGTCACCACGGATATCCCATGCAAGACATACATCAAGTTTTCTCAAATCCATAATAATATTCAATCCGATAATAGTGAAACCTCAAAGGTAAAACTCAATTCATCTCAAGAAGGTAGAGGGGAGAAACACCATATGTTCCAACTATAGTAACAAAGCTCACGATACATCAAGATTGTGCCAAATTAAGAACACGAGAGAGAGAGAGAGATCAAACACATAGCTACTTGTACATATCCTCAGCCCCGAGGGTGAACTACTCCCTCCTCGTCATGAAGACCGCCGAGATGATGAAGATGGCCACCGGTGATGGTTTCCCCCTCCGGCAGGGTGCCGGAACAGACTCCCAATTGGTTTTTCGTGGCTACAAACACTTTTGGTGGTGGAACTTCGAATCTAGGTTTCTTTTCGGTGGTTTCTATATTTAAAGGATTTTTTGGCGTCGGAAACAAATCAGGGGGGGTTCTCGAGGGGCCCACAAGCCAGGGGGTGCCCCCTAGGGTTGTGGTCGCCTCGGGACTCTTCTGGCCCAACTCTGATGCTCCATGGGTCTCTTATAGTCCATAAAAAATCACCGTAAATTTTCAGCTCGTTTGGACTCCGTTTGATATTCTTTTTCTATAAAACTCAAAAACAAGGAAAAAACATAAACTGGCACTAGGTTCTAGGTTAATAGGTTAGTATCAAAAATAATAATAAAATAGCATATTAATACATATGAAACATCCAAAACAGATAATATAATAGCATGAACAATCAAAAATTATAGATACGTTGGGGACGTATCAGTCACTCCCCTGAATGTGTACTCCACGGTGTGGTGGTCAATGTCTACAAAACTACCTGGGCTGGTCCTCTCCACTTCACCTTTAAATAAATACAATAATTGATAACTTTCCTGCCAATTACCGTAAATAGAATCCATAGCATGTTGTTTACCATTGAACTTATCTTTGATATTCTTCTGCAATTCCTTTGCACCCACTTGTTGGTTTTCTTTCACCCACTTTTTACTTCTTTCGTCACCCATCTTGACTTGGCTCTACTGATTATATCATTCCTAAGGGTTGATTTCTGACATGTGTGCCTAAAACGCACCTTGACCTGAACATTCATGCTATTTCGCATTTTAGATGCGAGCATCCTCCATGGAAAACCCTCAGTCGGACACTACACTCTGTAACGTACTTGATCGCTCTTGTCACACTACAAGGATCCGGGTCTATTGCAACAAAATTGTTTGTCGCAATACATGCCGATTTGTGGCGATAAGTACCTATCGCCACGAAACAGCATTCATTGGCAGCCGTTGCGACTGGACACATGGTAATAGGTTATTGCAACGAAAAGGCAATTGTGGCAATAAAGTATGCTATTGCAACAGCCATGTGGGAAGTCGCCACATGTTTTCCCGTGGCAACACTCATCTGATGCCACAATTTGCTTTGTGGAGATAGCTTTAATGCAACATGTAACGAATCATGGCAACTGATAGCTCGTGGCGATAGACATTTGCGGCAACAACCTATGCCAACGACCCTTGTTTCGTGGTGCATAGTGTTCAGTGCCAATAGGCAATTGTGGCAATAAACTATTGCAACAATCCTTATTTTCGTGGTATTAGGCATTTTGCCACGAACCATACACTTGTGGCATTAAGTTACGGCAACAAATATTCCAGTTGTCGTAACAGAAAATTGCAACATACTAGTTTTGGCGGTGATAAATAGGTATCACAACGGGTGAAATTTTTGTAGAGAGAAACTACTGCAACAATTTAAATTTCGTGGTGCTAACATGTGGCAACCAAAAGTGGATCGTGGCAATAGCCTATTGCAACTCAAAAAAAATAGGAGCATTCAATTACAATATTCAAAACCATACGTATAATATGTAGATTCATAAAATTCATAATTCTCATAGCAAATATCCATCAAATGAAACTCAAATTTAATTTAGCCATCCTAATTAAGTGCCAAGACTAAATTGTCCGTGATCAGAGTCGAGTCAGAGCTAGTTCTTTGGATCCTGCAATTAAGAAATCAAAAAAAAATCTAGTTAATGAGTCCAACATAACATAGGCCATACAATTATTCCAGCCCCATTGTCAAAAAGAGCAGTTGCCACATGTACATGCAACCGATGGATCAGAACATTTTTACAAGTGTAAATGTCTAAAGCATAAGCACATGTACATGTACTAAAATCTTCCACTATTGATTTAAGTTGTGAATCAATCTATAGTTTCATGTCCCTAGCTAGCACATATTCATTTTTCTATGTTGTGACTCGATGCTGCAACAATGCATGGTGAAAGAGAAGAAGCAGCTATTGAAACCAAATATAACCAGACAGAAATGCAATTTCATCTTAACACATAGTAGACAAAGAGTGATCTTAGAGATAACCTGAAATTTCAAATCAGTACCAAAATACTCAATCATCCATTCCCACTCTTCTAGTTGTAAATCTTCCAGCAGATTAGCCAATCTAGCTACATCTATTTTGTATGCCTTGTAGGTGGAGCTTACAGTTTATCACCAGCCTCTATATCGCTCTTCCGCAATTTTGAGAATTTTTTCTTCTGTTTCTGGTGTATCTTCCAAGTCCCATCTGTCCTATAAAGCATACAACAAATGAATAAACATAAGCAATGCATTATCCATGGTGAAATAAGATAAGACGTGTGAAAAAGGTTGTATGCACTATGATATCAGTAACAATGAGTCGATGGATGGTAATGTGAATGTCCCACTACATCCTCACTCCAATGAGCAGTCTTGAAGGTTTAGCAATTTAACCCATACTAGGATTTTATGCATTATAACAAACTAGCTAGCTTGCACGTGTGTAGCCTTTTGAAGAACTTTTGACTTTTATTCTTGTTACCAAACAATTAAAAAATCAAAAAATAAGAACCTAAATTTATTACAAAATTGTATTAATACAAAACATAGTTGAGAAGCTTGTGCTCAAAATCTAGATGAATATATTTCTCATCATTAGTCAGTTGACAATATCAAATGATAAGAAAATTCTATATCTATTCTCTTTGCCTAATCTGATACGACTCTAGGGATGTTGGATTCATTATTATGTCAAGTTTTCAGGTTTCGTGAAAATCTTTACATATTTTGCGTTGTAGAGAAAAAAAGCAACAACAGAAATTCATGCAAACTTCGACTCAAGATAATCTATATGACAAATCTTCTCTCTGAATTCTCTACACTCCATTCTTTGAATTTTCTGGAAAAAATAAAGCATGTGAGCTCATGTGTATATATTCGGCTGTGGCAGTAATAGAACTTTTTAACTTCATTGCATTCCGCAAATCGCACATGTTGTTGCAGTTTTCATTACAAATATATCATGTATCGAACATAGATTACTTGACATCGAGTGCTATCGTTCCCACTGATATAACAAACATAAATCCCACTGTTCCCGGTTTGTGCATCCCACAACCATGCTAAAAATAAGTTGTTCTGGCCATCTTCTCTTAGATTTGGTCCTACTGCAGGTAGTAGAAGGATAGACATTGACGATTGTTCTTTTATGTCTAAAAACAAAAAGGAGGTTTATTTCTTGATCAAGGTTGTTCTCACTGCTAAAAAAAGATTCCTCAGAGCCCTTCCAAGTGTTATATCATGCAAAGTAAGGGCAATGATCCCTGCTACGAATTAAAGAGGACACAAATTTGCAAACCAAATAATGATCACAAGATTTCAGTGAATATAATTAAGCATTTTGCTAGAAAACATGGAAGCGGAAAAGGGCAAATACAATAATTCTTGACCTTTCTATTCCCACATACATAGTTAACATCCATTGTTTGTGTGTGAAAACAAACTACGAAGCATAGCAAGTACCTCATAGATGGGTGTGTTCTTTTACTCGGTTCAGAATAACATGAAGCTAGCGAACAGGTTCTTCCCAATTCTTGGAGTTCCAGTTAAAAGCATTCTCAGAAGAAAAAATATTATTAAAGGTTCGGAGTTATTGAATCAACATTCAACCAAAAATATCTTAAGATACAAATGTATCTAGAATATTCTATAAAGAAAGGTCCATAGCAGATTGAAAATACATCCTGCAGACTGGATAGAACAAGTTACCTTTGGTGCCTTTCCACCAAGGCGAGTAGCACACTACTCAAGTTCTTTCCTTGCATCATCACATCCTTTGACATTTTTAAATGTCGTAACATTCTGCATACAAAGGATCATGCTGAATATACATATGTTTACTCACTTTTCTGGACTGAACAATTGTACAATCTAATTTACGATTGTTGTTAGTACCATCTAATATCTAAGTAAGATGTACAACACATATGATTGTTATTAGTAGTATTTATTTTAGGACGTGCGTTAAAATCAAGCAATTGCACGGTAGTAGTGGCGCTACACTTTCCCTCGATGTGGTTGCGAACCTGTGATGTTAACTTTGAGAACCAAACTGGTTTGATAACTTAAAAAAAGGCCAGGGAATGTAAAGGTCAACTATTGTACCGGAATAATTTACCTTGGGACCAATCCCTCTATTATTATTATGTTGTTGTTGCTTCTACAGCTACAACTAATACATATGGTCTAAAATGTTGTGAAATGCATATTTCTGTCAAGCGTTAGTCCCACCAATTCAAGGATGTGAACGAATTACTTTCAATCTAAAAGCTAAATTAACACAAAGCTTCCCAGTACAAAAAGTAGTAAATTATCACAATTCACCTTGAGCCCGGAAATGTAGAATTGGTTAAAGAAAATCAAGTAAAAGATTAAGTAGGTGTGTGCAATCTAAATTAAGAGACGCTACCATAGGTATAATCCAGAGCTAATACTTAATCAGAAATACATCCAAGGCAATCCCTTGTTAACCTGCCCAAGCTGCCTCCGCACGGCCACTCTATAACTCTTCAAGATATCACGGCGACTATGTGCTAGCTTTGCTTCCTTTCGGAGCATTCAAGAACAGATTTACATATATCTCTCATCATTTTAAGTGCAGATTGGCTTATCAGTCACATTATTAAAGCCTAACTTCTTAATGAACTGCTACAAAGACAACACGCCAGCAATAGCAGATATTCTTCATACCATTGTTGCTTTACAAATAAAAGAAATATTGTTAGTTTTTGGTTTGATTAGTACTCATACACATACAGTTGCAGAATTATGTAGAGCAGATGTGAATACTAACATGTCATACTGAACTCCTCGTGGCCTTCTAGCTCTGGGTGTCACCATCACGATCACACATGACACATCGTCTTCATCATCCGACATCTTCACAATAAAATCAGAGTAAGAAACATTGTAGTTCTGAACTACATTATGCGAAATTATCAAAAACAGGAGATACTACATTAGCAGTGCATGGCTCCTCCATGTTTAAAGGAGGCAAGCCAGACTTCTATCTTAATTCCCGGGGGAGGGGAGCCATGCGACCAGCCCTGGCTCGACTTCGCCGAACGTAGGAGCCGCCAAGGGAGGGCGCACTGGCCGGGGTTCGCGGCGGGCAGCACCGGGGCGGGCCGGGCGGTGTCGCCCTGTGACGCAGTGAACAGGGCGAGCGAGCGGGTCGGCGCTCGCGAGTCTCGGGCAGCGGACGAGGGGCGGTGGCCACGGGCCGGGGTCTCCGGCAGCGGGCGAGGGCGACGGCCTCTGGCAGCGAGCGGGGGCGGGGGGGGGGGTCGCGCGGGTGTCAAGCAGCCGACGGGGCGTGCGGCGGCGAGTTAGCATGGCCGAGGACACGGAGACGCGGCCAGCGTCGGCGGGCGCGAAGGAGAGGGAGTAGGGCGAGATTGAGGACGACGTCTCCGCTTTGGCGGCACCGCACGACGCTAGGATTTCTGGATGTTCTACGATGGGAGGAGATCGGGAGAAAGAGCAACCTGAAACATTCTCCGTGTAGTTAACTCCGGTGTGGTTCGCTATGCTGACGCCGTCAGCACGGAGGAACCTGGGACGAGAGCTCTCCAATCGCCCGTGAAGACACCGTGTGATTTGGTTTAGAATAGTAATCGTGGGTAGTTAGAAAGGGTCTTTAGCGGCAAGGATAAATAGACTCTATTTTTTGTGGGAACACAAAATATTGGCGCAAACTACAGTAAACCAAAATTATATGGTGGGAAAGTAAATTCTGTTTGGAGGGAATGTTAATATTTCAAAGCAATATGAGATATACTCCCTTCGTTTCTAAATATAAGTCTTTTTAGAGATTCCATCATGAACCACGTACGGATGTATATAGATACATTTTAGAGTGTAGATTCACTCATTTTGCTCTGTATGTAGTTTATAGTGAAATCTCTACAAAGACATATTTAGGAAAGGAGGGAGTATATGCTGCTAAATCATCTCACGACCGTCGTCTTCCCTCCGAACTAGATCGGGAGATTCCCGATGAAATCGTCCCACGTCCATCATCTTCCCTAAGTCCGGTGGTAGGCGGCATGTGGGAAGCTCGGACCCATGGCCGGTGGAAAGTTTCGAGCTCACGGGCGAAGATCGGGAAGAGGGACAACGGAACTGCTTGGTCAGCACCGAGGATGGAGGAAGCGGGCGACAGGAGCCATGGCCGACCAGGAGCGACATGCAAGGTCAGAGGGGCGGCTCGCCAGCCGGGGCTTGTCGCCCGGGTCAGGACGGCACGAGCTGCAGCCTGGTAGGGGTGGCTGTCGCGCGGAAGTAGGGGTCGCGACCGGTGCTAGCGCGTTGTCGTGGGACGCTCCGGTTGTAGGTACAACCAGGTTTGCCCTACAATTTCGAAAATCATTTCAGAAAAGCAGCAAAATCTTGGCCAGATTTGAACGACAACTTACAGAAACCTCATGTGGCCCTCACTTTAAAATTACTAGGTTATACTCTTACCATGGAACACAAGTACAAATGGGATGGGTTGATGAGACGGTCGATCTATGTTAGTCTCAATCTCACATTTTGATCTTGAGATGAGATGATCTCAACATCTTTCATCTTACCGGACAGTCCGTGGAGGGTTCCTCCACACCAGAGTAAATCCAACATAACCATGTCATTTTTGTTTCAATGAAAACCATGAAGTTTCAACTGTGTAAATTAACAACCAAACCAATTTCCTTTTGAGATCTTTTGTGTTAGGAACATGTTGTTTCAACATGGATCTACAATTGTGTAACTTTCTTTACTCCCAAGTTGCCATGACAAAATTGAAACTTGGAATATATGTCAAATATTTATGCCCTTGCTCGTCACTCGTCCTACATCGGATCCACGCACGAGGGGGTGAAGGAGACCTGCCGCCGCCACCGCTGGCCAGGCTTCACCCGGTGACGCCCTCTCGCAGCGACAGGGGAGAGGAGGAGCGGACGGCACAGGGCGCTGGGAGGTGTCTAGGGATCCCTCCCGTCGTCGTCCGCAGCTCGCGCCTCCTGGTGCTTGGGACCATGAATCTGGCGAGATCGCCGCCGCAACAAAGACCCAACACACCCCACCACCGGAGGCCATATCCGCGTCACGCGCCTCCCAACGTAGCTGCTAGGAAGTCGGATCAACTTTGAAAGTACGTTCTGCCTTGATGTAGTACGTCACAAGTGCATTTCTACACTCACTCATGGATGCAAAAACGGAACCTTCTTCCATATGAGGGTTTAAAGGGTCCCATTCAACAACTGTAAGGTCTTCGTCCTCACCCCTCACCTACCATGTCATCCTCCACACGGACATCATTGTCAGCCTCATCTCGGTTTTTAGCCCAAGGTGCCCGCCGTAAATTCTGAATAACATCATAATATAGCTTTGAAGGAAATATGCCCTAGAGGCAATAATAAAGTTATTATTTATTTCCTTATATCGTGATAAATGTTTATTATTCATGCTAGAATTGTATTAACCGGAAACATAATACATGTGTGAATACATAGACAAACAGAGTGTCACTAGTATGCCTCTACTTGACTAGCTCGTTAATCAAAGATGGTTATGTTTTCTAACCATGAATAAAGAGTTGTTATTTGATTAACGAGGTCACATCATTAGTTGAATGATCTGATTGACATGACCCATTCCATTAGCTTAGCACCCGATCGTTTAGTATGTTGCTATTGCTTTCTTCATGACTTATACATGTTCCTATAACTATGAGATTATGCAACTCCCGTTTACCGGAGGAACACTTTGGGTACTACCAAACGTCACAACGTAACTGGGTGATTATAAAGGAGTACTACAGGTGTCTCCAAAGGTACATGTTGGGTTGGCGTATTTCGAGATTAGGTTTTGTCACTCCGATTGTCGGAGAGGTATCTCTGGGGCCCTCTCGGTAATACACATCACATAAGCCTTGCAAGCATTGTAACTAAGATGTTAGTTGTGAGATGATGTATTACGGAACGAGTAAAGAGACTTGCCGGTAACGATATTGAACTAGGTATTGGATACCGACGATCGAATCTCGGGCAAGTAACATACCGATGACAAAGGGAACAACGTATGTTGTTATGCGGTCCGACCGATAAAGATCTTCGTAGAATATGTAGGAGCCAATATGGGCATCCAGGTCCCGCTATTGGTTATTGACCGGAGACGTGTCTCGGTCATGTCTACATTGTTCTCGAACCCGTAGGGTCCGCACGCTTAAGGTTATGATGACAGTTATAATATGAGTTTATGCATTTTGATGTACCGAAGGTTGTTCGGAGTCCCGGATGTGATCACGGACATGACGAGGAGTCTCGAAATGGTCGAGACATAAAGATTGATATATTGGAAGCCTATGTTTGGATATCGGAAGTGTTCCGGGTGAAATCGGGATTTTACCGGAGTACCGGGAAGTTACCGGAACCCCCCGGGAGCCATATGGGCCTTAATGGGCTTTAGTGGAAAGGAGAAAGGGGCTGCCCAAGGTGGCTGCGCACCTTCCCCCTCCCCTAGTCCTATTAGGACTAGGAGAAGGTGGCCGGCCCCCCTCTCCCTCTTTCCCCCTCGGGGAATCCTAGTCCAACTAGGATTGCGGGGGGGGGGGGGGGGGGGAGTCCTACTCCCGGAAGGAGTAGGACTCCTCCTGCGCCCTCCTCCTGGCCGGCGCCCCCCTCCCCCTTGGCTCCTTTATATACTAAGGCAGAGGCACCCCAGAAACACACAAGTTGATCCACGTGATCTATTCCTTAGCCGTGTGCGGTGCCCCTAGCCACCATAGTCCTCGATAAATACTGTAGCGGAGTTTAGGCGAAGCCCTGCTGCTGTAGTACATCAAGATCGTCACCACGCCGTCATGCTGACGGAACTCTTCCCCGACACTTTGCTGGATCGGAGTCCGGGGATCGTCATCGAGCTGAACGTGTGCTCGAACTCGGAGGTGCCGTAGTTTCGGTGCTTGATTGGTTGGATCGTGAAGACGTACGACTACTTCCTCTACGTCGTGTCAGCGCTTCTGCAGTCGGTCTGCGTTGGGTACGTAGACAACACTCTCCCCTCTCGTTGCTATGCATCACATGATCTTGCGTGTGCGTAGGAAAAATTTTGAAATTACTACGAAACCCAACAGTGGCATCCGAGCCTAGGTTATTTATGTTGATGTTATATGCACGAGTAGAACACAAGTGAGTTGTGGGCGATATAAGTCATACTGCCTACCAGCATGTCATACTTTGGTTCGGCGGCATTGTTGGACGAGACGACCCGGACCAACCTTACGCGTACGCTTGCGCGAGACCAGTTCCCCCGACGTGCTTTGCACACAGGTGGCTTGCGGGCGACTGTCTCTCCAACTTTAGTTGAACCAAGTATGGCTACGCCCGGTCCTTGCGAAGGTTAAAACGGAGTCTATTTGACAAACTATCATTGTGGTTTTGATGCGTAGGTAAGATTGGTTCTTGCTTAAGCCCGTAGCAGCCACATAAAACTTGCAACAAGAAAGTAGAGGACGTCTAACTTGTTTTTGCAGGGCATGTTGTGATGTGATATGGTCAAGGCATGATGCTGAATTTTATTGTATGAGATGATCATGTTTTGTAACCGAGTTATCGGCAACTGGCAGGAGCCATATGGTTGTCGCTTTATTGTATGCAATGCAATCGTGATGTAATGCTTTACTTTATTACTAAACGGTAGTGATAGTCGTGGAAGCATAAGATTGGCGAGACGACAACGATGCTACGATGGAGATCAAGGTGTCGCGCCGGTGACGATGGTGATCATGACGGTGCTTCGGAGATGGAGATCACAAGCACAAGATGATGATGGCCATATCATATCACTTATATTGATTGCATGTGATGTTTATCTTTTTATGCATCTTATCTTGCTTTGATTGACGGTAGCATTATAAGATGATCTCTCACTAAATTATCAAGAAGTGTTCTCCCTGAGTATGCACCGTTGCCAAAGTTCGTCGTGCCCAGACACCACGTGATGATCGGGTGTGATAAGCTCTACGTCCATCTACAACGGGTGCAAGCCAGTTTTGCACACGCAGAATACTCAGGTTAAACTTGACGAGCCTAGCATATGCAGATATGGCCTCGGAACACGGAGACCGAAAGGTCGAGCGTGAATCATATAGTAGATATGATCAACATAACGATGTTCACCATTGAAAACTACTCCATCTCACGTGATGATCGGTTATGGTTTAGTTGATTTGGATCACGTAATCACTTAGAAGATTAGAGGGATGTCTATCTAAGTGGGAGTTCTTAAGTAATTTGATTAATTGAACTTAAACTTATCATGAACTTAGTACCTGATAGTATCTTGCTTGTTTATGTAGATTGTAGATAGATGGCTCGTGCTGTTGTTCTGTTGAATTTTAATGCGTTCCTTGAGAAAGCAAAGTTGAAAGATGATGGTAGCAATTACACGGACTGGGTCCGTAACTTGAAGATTATCTTCATTGCTGCACAGAAGAATTACGTCCTGGAAGTACCGCTGGGTGCCAGGCTTGCTGCTGGACAAAACCAGATGTTATGAACGTCTGGCAGAGCAAAGCTGATGACTACTCGATAGTTCAGTGTGCCATGCTTTACGGCTTAGAATCGGGACTTCAACGACGTTTTGAACGTCATGGAGCATATGAGATGTTCCAGGAGTTGAAGTTAATATTTCAAGAAAATGCCCGGATTGAGAGATATGAAGTCACCAATAAGTTCTATAGCTGCAAGATGGAGGAGAATAGTTCTGTCAGTGAGCATATACTCAAAATGTCTGGGTATAATAATCACTTGATTCAGATGGGAGTTAATCTTCCAGATGATTGCGTCATTGACAAAATTCTCCAATCACTGCCACCAAGCTACAAGAGCTTCGTGATGAACTATAATATGCAAGGGATGAACAAGACTATTCCCGAGCTCTTCGCGATGCTGAAAGCTGCGGAGGTAGAAATCAAGAAGGAGCATCAAGTGTTGATGGTTAACAAGACCACTAGTTTCAAGAAAAAGGGCAAAGGGAAGAAGAAGGGGAACTTCAAGAAGAACGGCAAACAAGTTACTGCTCAGGAGAAGAAACCCAAGTCTGGACCTAAGCCTGAAACTGAGTACTTCTACTGCAAGCAGACTGGTCACTGGAAGCGGAACTGCCCCAAGTATTTGGCGGATAAGAAGGATGGCAAGGTGAACAAAGGTATATGTGATATACATGTTATTGATGTGTACCTTACTAGAGCTCGCAGTAGCACCTGGGTATTTGATACTGGTTCTGTTGCTAATATCTGCAACTCGAAACAGGGACTACAGAATAAGCGGGCACTGGCAAAGGACGAGGTGACGATGCGCGTGGGAAACGGTTCCAAAGTCGATGTGATCGCGGTCGGCACGCTACCTCTACATCTACCTTCGGGATTAATATTAGACCTAAATAATTGTTATTTGGTGCCAGCGTTGAGCATGAACATTATATCTGGATCTTGTTTAATGCGAGACGGTTATTCATTTAAATCAGAAAATAATGGTTGTTCTATTTATATGAGTAATATCTTTTATGGTCATGCACCCTTGAAGAGTGGTCTATTCTTATTGAATCTCGATAGTAGTAATACACATATTCATAATGTTGAAGCCAAAAGATGCAGAGTTGATAATGAAAGTGCAACTTATTTGTGGCACTGTCGTTTAGGTCATATCGGTATAAAGCGCATGAAGAAACTCCATACTGATGGACTTTTGGAACCACTTGATTATGAATCACTTGGTACTTGCGAACCGTGCCTCATGGGCAAGATGACTAAAACACCGTTCTCCGGTACTATGGAGAGAGCAACAAATTTGTTGGAAATCATACATACCGATGTATGTGGTCCGATGAATATTGAGGCTCGTGGCGGATATCGTTATTTTCTCACCTTCACAGATGATTTAAGCAGATATGGGTGTATCTACTTAATGAAACATAAGTCTGAAACATTTGAAAAGTTTAAAGAATTTCAGAGTGAAGTTGAAAATCATCGTAACAAGAAAATAAAGTTTCTATGATCTGATCGTGGAGGAGAATATTTGAGTTACGAGTTTGGTGTACATTTGAAAAATTATGGAATAGTTTCGCAACTCACGCCACCAGGAACACCACAGCGTAATGGTGTGTCCGAACGTCGTAATCGTACTTTACTAGATATGGTGCGATCTATGATGTCTCTTACTGATTACCGCTATCGTTTTGGGGTTATGCTTTAGAGACGGCCGCATTCACGTTAAATAGGGCACCATCAAAATCCGTTGAGACGACGCCTTATGAACTATGGTTTGGCAAGAAACCAAAGTTGTCATTTCTTAAAGTTTGGGGCTGCGATGCTTATGTGAAAAAGCTTCAACCTGATAAGCTCGAACCCAAATCGGAGAAATGTGTCTTCATAGGATACCCAAAAGAGACTGTTGGGTACACCTTCTATCACAGATCCGAAGGCAAGACATTCGTTGCTAAGAATGGATCCTTTCTAGAGAAGGACTTTCTCTCGAAAGAAGTGAGTGGGAGGAAAGTAGAACTTGACGAGGTAACTGTACCTGCTCCCTTATTGGAAAATATACATCACAGAAAACTGTTTCTACGACATCTATACCAATTAGTGAGGAAGCTAATGATGTTGATCATGAAACTTCAGGTCAAGATACTACTGAACCTCGTAAATCGACCAGAGCGAGATCCGCACCAGAGTGGTACGGTAATCCTGTTCTGGAAGTCATGCTACTAGATCATGATGAACCTACGAACTATGAAGAAGCGATGGTGAGCCCAGATTCCGCAAAGTGGCTTGAAGCCATGAAATATGAGATGGGATCCATGTATGAGAACAAAGTATGGACTTTGGTTGACTTGCCCGATAATCGGCAAGCAATTGAGAATAAATGGATCTTCAAGAAGAAGACTGACGCTGATGGTAATGTTACTGTCTACAAAGCTCGACTTATCGCAAAAGGTTTTCGACAAGTTCAAGGGGTTGACTACGATGAGACCTTCTCACCCGTAGCGATGCTTAAGTCTGTCCGAATCATGTTAGCAATTGCCGCATTTTATGATTATGAAATTTGGCAGATGGATGTCAAAACTGCATTCCTGAATGGATTTCTAGAAGAAGATTTGTATATGATGCAACCGGAAGGTTTTGTCGATCCAAAGGGAGCTAACAAAGTGTGCAAGCTCCAGCGATCCATTTATGGACTGGTGCAAGCCTCTCGGAGTTGGAATAAACGTTTTGATAGTGTGATCAAAGCATTTGGTTTTATACAGACTTTCGGAGAAGCCTGTATTTACAAGAAAGTGAGTGGGAGCTCTATAGCATTTCTGATATTATATGTGGATGACATATTGCTGATTGGAAATGATATAGAATTTCTGGATAGCATAAAGGGATACTTGAATAAGAGTTTTTCAATGAAAGACCTCAGTGAAGCTGCTTACATATTAGGCATTAAGATCTATAGAGATAGATCAAGACGCTTAATTGGACTTTCACAAAGCACATACCTTGACAAGATTTTGAAGAAGTTCAAAATGGATCAAGCAAAGAAAGGGTTCTTGCCTGTGTTACAAGGTGTAAAGTTGAGTCAGACTCAATGCCCGACCACTGCAGAAGATAGAGAGAAAATGAAAGATGTTCCCTATGCTTCAGCCATAGGCTCTATCATGTATGCAATGCTGTGTACCAGACCTGATGTGTGCCTTGCTATAAGTTTAGCAGGGAGGTACCAAAGTAATCCAGGAGTGGATCACTGGACAGCGGTCAAGAACATCCTGAAATACCTGAAAAGGACTAAGGATATGTTTCTCGTATATGGAGGTGACAAAGAGCTCACCGTAAAAGGTTACGTTGATGCAAGCTTTGACACTGATCCGGACGATTCTAAATCGCAAACCGGATACGTGTTTACATTAAACGGTGGAGCTGTCAGTTGGTGCAGTTCTAAACAAAGCGTCGTAGCGGGATCTACATGTGAAGCGGAGTACATAGCTGCTTCGGAAGCAGCAAATGAAGGAGTCTGGATGAAGGAGTTCATATCCGATCTAGGTGTCATGCCTAGTGCATCGGGTCCAATGAAAATCTTTTGTGACAATACTGGTGAAATTGCCTTGGCAAAGGAATCCAGATTTCACCAAAGGACCAAACACATCAAGAGACGCTTCAATTCCATCCGGGATCTAGTCCGGGTGGGAGACATAGAGATTTGCAAGATACATACGGATCTGAATGTTGCAGACCCGTTGACTAAGCCTCTTCCACGAGCAAAACATGATCAGCACCAAAGCTCCATGGGTGTTAGAATCATTACAGTGTAATCTAGATTATTGACTCTAGTGCAAGTGGGAGACTGAAGGAAATATGCCCTAGAGGCAATAATAAAGTTATTATTTATTTCCTTATATCATGATAAATGTTTATTATTCATGCTAGAATTGTATTAACCGGAAACATAATACATGTGTGAATACATAGACAAACAGAGTGTCACTAGTATGCCTCTACTTGACTAGCTCGTTAATCAAAGATGGTTATGTTTCCTAACCATGAACAAAGAGTTGTTATTTGATTAACGAGGTCACATCATTAGTTGAATGATCTGATTGATATGACCCATTCCATTAGCTTAGCACCCGATCATTTAGTATGTTGCTATTGCTTTCTTCATGACTTATACATGTTCCTATAACTATGAGATTATGCAACTCCCGTTTACCGGAGGAACACTTTGGGTACTACCAAACGTCACAACGTAACTGGGTGATTATAAAGGAGTACTACAGGTGTCTCCAAAGGTACATGTTGGGTTGGCGTATTTCGAGATTAGGTTTTGTCACTCCGATTGTCGGAGAGGTATCTCTAGGGCCCTCTCGGTAATACACATCACATAAGCCTTGCAAGCATTGTAACTAAGATGTTAGTTGTGAGATGATGTATTACGGAATGAGTAAAGAGACTTGCCGGTAACGAGATTGAACTAGGTATTGGATACCGACGATCGAATCTCGGGCAAGTAACATACCGATGACAAATGGAACAATGTATGTTGTTATGCGGTCTGACCGATAAAGATCTTCGTAGAATATGTAGGAGCCAATATGGGCATCCAGGTCCCTCTATTGGCTATTGACCGGAGACGTGTCTCGGTCATGTCTACATTGTTCTCGAACCCGTAGGGTCCGCATGCTTAAGGTTACGATGACAGTTATAATATGAGTTTATGCATTTTGATGTACCGAAGGTTGTTTGGAGTCCCGGATGTGATCACGGACATGAAGAGGAGTCTCTAAATGGTCGAGACATAAAGATTGATATATTGGAAGCCTATGTTTGGATATCGGAAGTGTTCCGGGTGAAATCGGGATTTTACCGGATTATCGGGAGGTTACCGGAACCCCCCGGGAGCCATATGGGCCTTAATGGGCTTTAGTGGAAAGGAGAAAGGGGCTGCCCAAGGTGGCTGCGCACCTTCCCCCTCCCCTAGTCCTATTAGGACTAGGAGAAGGTGGCCGGCCCCCCTCTCCCTCTTTCCCCCTCGGGGAATCCTAGTCCAACTAGGATTGGGGGGGAGTCCTACTCCCGGAAGGAGTAGGACTCCTCCTGTGCCCTCCTCCTGGCCGGCGCCCCCCTCCCCCTTGGCTCCTTTATATACTGAGGCAGAGGCACCCCAGAAACACACAAGTTGATCCACATGATCTATTCCTTAGCCGTGTGCGGTGCCCCCAGCCACCATAGTCCTCGATAAATACTGTAGCGGAGTTTAGGCGAAGCCCTGCTGCTGTAGTACATCAAGATCATCACCACGCCGTCGTGCTGACGGAACTCTTCCCCGACACTTTGCTGGATCGGAGTCCGGGGATCGTCATCGAGCTGAACGTGTGCTCAAACTCGGAGGTGCCGTAGTTTCGGTGCTTGATCGGTTGGATCGTGAAGACGTACGACTACTTCCTCTACGTCGTGTCAGCGCTTCCGCAGTCGGTCTGCGTTGGGTACGTAGACAACACTCTCCCCTCTCGTTGCTATGCATCACATGATCTTGCGTGTGCGTAGGAAATTTTTTGAAATTACTACGAAACCCAACAAGCTTCTCTTCATCAACCCCAGAATTGTAGGCACCAGGCTCCACTTCAAGGGGGACCCTTCTCCCGGTGCCCACGCTTGTCGAGCTACCACATCGCCATACACTAACTGGACTGTTCTGGCTAGAGCTTCCATTACAACAACATGCATGGTTCTGCCCGAGAAGGTGCACCCGCCATCCTAGGTCCAAATGCCTGCTCAAGCACATCAATTTGCAGCTTCACATGAAAATTCTCTATCTCCTTATGCTTAGCAAACATGGTAGCGAGCTCTTCATCATTACTAATTATCACCCATTTATTTTCCCCATCGTAGTATTTGCATTCCACTTCACCAAGCAAACCCCAAGGATAATGGCTGCAAATTACCTCCTCAAATTGTCTGAAACTCCAATTACAAGCCATTGGCAACAGATAATCCAAACCTCCTTGGAATTTCTTCTTATTTTTTGCATTCAGAATGTACCAGTCCCTTCTAATGTGCACCAAGAAAACAAACCACAACTCTATCCTAACCCACGAAAAACAGAGACGCAATCAGCACACCAATAGCAAAATCAACCGCAAACCAACTCGAATCGACTGTTGAAATGCACAAGGAAGCTCAATCTAAACAGCGCGTGACTTACCCCTCGGGAACCCAGTCGTGGATGCAGCGTATCTCCAGCCCGATGCCTGCCTTGCCAAATACTTCGGGGTCGCCGCCGCTCGCCATTTCGCCCTGGGGTTCACCCTCCTACTTCCTCTTTGTGCACCAGCCCCCACCTATCAGTGCTCCGGCCGGGCGCACGGAAGAAGGCCCTGCCGCGGGTCGAGCAGGCGGCGGGCGTAGTGGCGGAACGAGTGCCCTACCCGTGTCGTCATAGGAAGGTGGCGGACGGAGCAGGTGGCGGTAGAGCAGGACGTCCGCGGCAGCGCAGGTGGTGGCAGCCCCGCAGGACGGCCGGGCGGCGCACGGACAGATGGGCGTCGGTTGTGCCCGGTTCAAACCCTAGGATTTGTCGTCGTCGCGCGGTCCCACGTGTAAGCACCGGACCCACTTCCATGCGGTCCCACGTGTAAGCTTCAGACCCACTACCAGTAACGCCAACAGACGAAATAGACTTAAATATGGCCGTTTGGCCCGTCATAGTAGTTGCACACAGACTAGGGGTAAAACTGAGCACAATCCGAAACAGAGGGCAAAATTGAGTACATGGACATCACTGAGGGCAAAAGGATAATTAACCCATGATTCATTATGTCTCTGTTCTTATTTCCTTTTGTTCCTGATGGTTTATCTGCTCTTATAAATAAATGGTTATTAGGGACACTTCTCTAAGACAAAATTGATGAGGAGAGCCCCTCCATCTCATACTTTTTTGATCTCGGATGATATAATCTTATTCTTCAAGTCTTGTGAAGAACAGGTTAGTCATGTTAAAGGTACAATGGAGGTGTATGCTGCAGCCACTGGTTCCTCAATCCTGCTAAATGTTCGATCCGTCTTAGAGAAGCTTGTGCAAGCACATCTCGTGACTTAATAGGAAACCAGTCGCACACCTGGGGCTGCTCACACCTGATGGGCGCATAACAAAAGGCAAGCTCCCAAATCTCCAAGTCGAGTTTAGAAAGAGGCTATTTAATTTGGATGGTTATACACCACAGGCTGGGGACGATGTACTAATAAAATATTTAGCACAATTCATCCCCACGTATATTATGATCGTGTTTAAGAAACCTCTTGGAGTCAGTGATGATATAAACCGTATGGTGCGAATCTACTATTGGGGTACTGAAAATGGTAAAGGGATCACCCATTGGTATGCTTGAAACAAAATGGCTAGGCCAAAGAAACGAGGAGGGCTCGGATTCTGGGACTTTGTTTGCTCATTCAGGCCTTGCTCACGAGGCAGGCTTGGCGCCTACTAACTATCTGAGAGAGCTATACAAGATTCTTTCAAGTTACCTGTCAACTCTGCATTGTGTTGATGTGGATCCCTCCTAAGACCCATTGAAGGGAAAAACAACGAGCAAACTACCTTCCAGCATACTTAGTTTTTTTTTTCAAAAAGGGGATGACCCCGGCCTCTGCATCAGACCAATGCATACGGCCACCTTTATTAGTAAGATCCAGGATACTTAGTGTACATGTGTTTTCAGTCAGTTCTGTTTGCGCCGAAGTACTTGGACCCCTCCTGTATTTTGACGAGTTAAATGAACACTGATGGATCCTTCTTAAATGGGTCTGCTGGGGCATATATAGTTTTTTGAGATCATCTTTGTGCGGTTTTGCCACTGTATTCAGTTCCTGTCGAAAGCTTCCGTCATGCAGCGACACACTGATGGGTCCTTCTTAAATGGGTCCTTCTGTCATGCAGCTTTTTTGAGATATAGTTTTTTGAGATTATGGAAGGTTTAGCTTTGGGCCTACAGTGGAGTAATTTCGCTGTCGCACAGAGTGACTGTTTGGAGGTTTGCTGTGATTAAGAGACAAGTCAACAGATTGAAATATTCCTTCGTTATCCAGGAAATAAAGGAAGCTATGAAGGAGCAAGAAACTTGTATTAATCGTATTAGACGGTGCCAAAATAGGGCTAGTCATTTTATGTCAAACTTTGGTACATCTCAAGGCCGAACTGTTGTATGGCTCGGTGCATTCGTTATGCTCACAAACGGGACATGAAATATCAATCCTGTTTGCCCCTAAATAGGAACCAGCTCGTGGTGTAGTTAGCTGGAGAAAAGCAACGCGCACATAACTAACGTGACATGCAAATTTGGGTGAAAGCTCGCCGTGTCCGCTCCGCTGCAGGCCCCAATGTTTCCTGCTGTCCACCGATGCGATGCTGCCAGCGAGCGCGACCCGAGCCAGGTATAGCGTGAAAAGACGCTCGGCACCGGGGGAGGTCAACATCAGTGTCTACTGCAGCCAGCAAGCGTTGCCGATGCTCACCAGGGCCAATGACGACTGCTGCCCAGCTGTCGTGAGGCGACGTACTGCTGCTGAGCTGGTGCTCGTTCTTGATCGCCGGCCACATATGTGCTATCAAGGACATACGAATTTCGGGGCAACACTGTGCACTGCCATGAAAGGGGTATCGCGCAACGGCGGATGAGTATGCCTTTTTGCTGTGTAAAGACCCGTGCCAGTGAAGACCCGTGTACCCTTTTGTTCTCCAATCTAAGTGTATGTCTACACTTCCACATATCTGCTTGTCCATATGCCTCCCAAGCCGAACTAATGGACACGGAAACTGGTTACCAAAAGATAACTATGGTGATCGGTCTTATCATCTTGGTAGAGAATCAAGCGAGAAACGATAGGCCGAAGTATGTGTGTTAGAACTATCATTGGTTTGAGATGAGAGGGATGGAGATGATGAAGGGCTTGCATAAATAAGGAGGGTGAGTAGCTGGTAGGCAAATAAAGAAGGGTAGTTTGAAGCAATGAATTGTAATGAAGCGAGGAGTGAGTGAAGGCAACATATAGCAGTGAAAATATGCAGAAAGACAACGTTCACGGCCAGAACTGGCATATATATCAAATCAAAGTGCATCGTTGCCACAAGTTTGTGGACATACATTTTCAACTTTGTTACTTAAAATGAACCTGATACACGAGTCGGTGTACTACCAGCACTATAACATCGATTTAAAAACAAATCTCTACAACACGAAAGGTTTACTGGGTTGGAAATGAACGATGCTATTCTTACATGCCCGTTTTACAATTTCTCCAAGTTGTTACTCTCACTCTCACAGTACGTAAACCTTTTGTAGAAATACTCTAGTATGTAGGAATATGTTCTTGTTTTTTATTTGCACGTAATAGTCCTTTGGGGGCATGGATTTCCCAATCATGCCGGCCGCGTGAATCCCTCGACTACGGCTCCCGTGTCCGACGCCACCCAACCCACCTGCTTCAACTGTGGCACGGTTGGCCATTCTCAGGTTGACTGCTCCAACTCCGCCTGCTGCTACATTTGCAAGGACCCCGGCCACCCCGCCCTGCTATGCCCTGACAAGCCGGTCCCCGACAAGCTACGGATGTACGGGCATGGGATTGAGGGGTTGGGGTTCTTCCGTATCGAGGTCCCCGACGACTCGCCCCCGCCCCCTTCCCTCCAGGCCGTGGTCACAGTGATTGATGGTGTGGCCTCCCCCGAGATGATCGAGGCGGAGCTCAACCATCTTTACCGCCGGCGGTGGGAGTGGGCGGTCACCCCTATCTCCGGCACTGAGTTCTCTGTGGTCTTCCCCGACGCCCTCAGCCATGGATACGCCACACACAGCGACCAGATCACTCTCGCCCTCAACAAGCTCGTCGTCGACATCTCCGAACCGATCCTCGACCCGAAGGCTGTGGCCGTCCTTGACACGGCATGGATCCTCATCTCCGGGCTCCCGGACATCGCGAGGTCCGAGCGTACCATCCGTCGCATGTCCCGGATCCTGGGGAAGGTGGTGGTGGTCGATGAGCTTTCCCTCCGCAAGGAGGAGGAGGTTCGAGTCAAGGTCAAATGCCTCGATTCAACCAAGCTTCGTGCCACGGTCCGGGTATTCTTCAATGATCAAGGGTTCGACCTTCGCATCGCCCCGAGCCGCCCAACCATGTGGGGCGTCCCCGCTTCTCCGACGACGGCCCTCCGGATGGCCACCCCGGCCCGCAGGATGACTACAATGGTCGCCGTCACCCCCGTCCCGACCACTCGGATGATGATGACGGATCGGAGGACAGCCCCTCCCGCTCCCCCTCGCCGCTGCCCCCACCCTCTTCCTCGTCCCTGGGAGGGCGGCAGACAGGGAGGTCCCTCGCCGCTCTGCCGGAGGTGCTGCTTCTGGTGCCCCCGTCGCCCCCCGCCGGGGAGACTGAGCCTAGCGACACTTCCAGTGTGGGGCTCGTGGTCATCCCTGCATCCTCCCCGCGCTCGCCGGTCGCTCAGCCGGTGTCCTCCGCTGCCCTGCTACCGTCGCCGCCATTTGGGGTCCCTCCCGCCTCTGGGTCAGTCCTGCCCCTCACGCCCCTCGACACTCAGGCCACGTCTCCACCTCCTGTGACGCCCCCGGCCCCTCCGTCCGTGGTCTTGCCTTCGCCGCTGCCTGAGGTGGCCCTAATACCCTCCGGGCCGTCGCCGCCGGCCACCACGGCGGCACCGCTGGGGGCGGCTTCCCCGCCGGCCTCGCCTCAGCGCGCTTCCTCTCCCACCCCCCTGCGTGGTGGGTGCGGACTGGACGCCGCCTTGGCAACTCCGCTGGCCACTCCGCCTCTCCCGCCTCGCTCCTCGACCTATGCCAGGCGGGGCCGCTCGACGTCGACCCCTGTGACGTCATCTCGGTACAGCGCCCGCATCGACGCCTCGCGACCCGCGGGCTCCCCCGCTCTGCCCATCTTCGAGCGGGCTGAGCTCCGCGCCGCGGCGCGTAACCTTGAGCCAGGTACTCCAGTCATTCCTGCCAGTTCCGATACATGTTCATTTTCTGCTTTGGAGTCTATTCCTCTCGGACATCTCGCCATGGTCGCGGCTGATTCCGATATAGTGTTTCGGGGGGAGGTCGATCCCCCCTTAGTCCAAATTGCGGCTATCCAGTCACGCGAACTCCTCGATGGGCGGTTGGCCGAAGCCCGTGCCCGCTTTGCTACTCCCGCATCTGGGACGGGTGGCCCCACCCCCATACCGTCCGGGCAGGCAGCGCCCGCTCCTCTGGAAATCCGCGGTCTCACCCGGTCTCGCACTGCCGCCCTTTGCGCCCAAAGCGCCTCCCGTGTCCTGGGGTCAAGCAGCCCCTCCATGGTGGTTTAATGCGGACCCTTTTTTGGAACATCCGCGATTTCGGCCAGGATGGCCGACGCCGCCAGCTCATCGAGTACATGCACGATGAGCGAATCGACATTGTTGCAATCCAAGAGACCATGCGAACTGAGTTCTCCTTGTCCGAGCTCGACCACCTTAGTCCCCACCTGTTCGCCTGGCACTGGCTCCCTTCTAGTGGGATTGCCGGTCACTCGGGTGGCATCCTCTTAGGTGTCAAGGATGCCACCTTTGAGGTAGGCAGCATGGACCGGGGGGAATTCTTTGTCAGCATGGAGATTTTAGAGAGGGCACTGAACTTCAAATGGGAGATCATCATAGTATATGGCCCTGCCGACCACCGCCGGTCCGCGGCATTCCTTGATGAGCTCAAAAATAAGGTGTCTGCCGCCCGCCTTCCGGTCGTCATGGGCGGCGACTTCAACCTCCTCCGATTTGCGGAGGACAAAAATAACGACCGAGTAAACCTCCCGCGGATGCAGATGTTCAACGACTGCATCACTGACCTCGGTCTGCGGGAATTAGCTAGGATTGGTGCCAGATTCACCTGGACCAATCACCAGGCCGACCCGACCCGTTCCGTCCTGGACCGCGTCCTGGTCGCGCCTGAGTGGGAGTTGCGATGTCCCCTTGCTACCCTTCGTGCTATTACCCGTATTGGCTCGGACCACGTTCCCTTGCTGCTCTCCTCTCAGGATGAACACCCTCCCGTCGCCCCCAGGTTCCGCTTCGAGACGTTCTGGCTCAACCAGAACGGCTTCTCGGAAGCCGTCCATGCCCGTTGGCTGGAGGCCCGCAGCTCTCCCCACCGATCCATCTCTGCGGTGGATAATTGGCATTTATGCGCCAAGCGGTCTCGCCAATTCATGAAGGGCTGGGGTGCCAACTTAGGGCGGGATCTCCATGACCGCAAGCAGGCCCTTCTCACCTCTATCCAGACACTTGACCTCCAGGCTGACTCGGTCGGGCTATCCGCTGATGAGTGGATGCAGCGATACGACCTTGAGGATCAGCTCACGGTCATATATACGGACGAGGAGGCCTACTGGCGTCTTAGGGGAACCCAAAAGTGGGTTCTCATGGGGGACGCTAACACCGCATACTTCCAGGCCATCGCCAATGGCCATCGTCGCCGCAATACCATCCCACTTCTGTGGGATGGTGAGACCCTCCTGCAGCACCCGGCCGAACTCCGCGCTCATGTTGACGGCTTTTATAAAGCCCTTTTTACGGCTCCCCTGCATGGGGGCTTGGCTCTTGCGCCTACCTTCTGGGTGGGCGACCAATGCGTGTCAGAAGCGGAGAATGCGGCCCTCACGGCTCCGTTCTCGGAGGAGGATGTTTGGCTTGCGATTAAAGGCATGAACTCGGCATCCGCCCCGGGGCCTGATGGCTTGCCAGTTAAGTTCTTTCAGACCTTCTGGCACACTGTCAAGCCGGAGATCATGGCCCTCTTTGAGGAATTCTATGTAGGCGCCATTGACCTCCACCGACTTAATTACGGGATTATTACCTTGATCCCAAGGTCCCGGGTGCCGCCGACATTCGCCAGTTCCGGCCCATTACGGTGATCAATGTGATCTTCCACATCCTCGCAAAGGGGTACGCCAATAGGGTGGCCCCTTTGGCTGACCGCATCACCCACCCAAATCAGCCGGCCTTCATTCAGGGGCGCTATATCCTGGATGGAGTCTTGGTCTTCCACGAAGTTCTTCATGAGGTCAAATCCAAAAACCTCAAAGCAGTGTTCCTGAAGATTGACTTCCTTCGGGAAGTATTGCTTCGGAAAGGCTTCGATGATCGTTGGGTCTGTTGGGTTATGCAGTTGGTGTCATCCGGCCACACCGCGGTCAACATTAATGGAGAGATTGGCCCATACTTCCCCACCTTCTGTGGGGTTAGACAGGGTGACCCCTTCTCTCCATTCCTGTTCAACATGGTGGTTGATGCCTTGGCTTCTATCCTGGATAAAGCCAAGGCTGCCGGCCACATCCGCGGCATCACCCCGCACCTTGTGGACGGAGGGGGCGTCTCCCTCCTCCAATATGCCGATGACACCATCATTATGTTGCAGGGATCGGAGGCTGAGATCGCGAACATCAAATTTCTCCTGCTCTGCTTTCAACATCTGTCGGGCCTCAAAATTAACTTCGCTAAAAGCGAGGTGATGGTCTTGGGCTACTCCCCCTCTGAGAGCCTGAGTATTGCTAACCGCCTGAACTGCCGGCTTGGGACTTTCCCCACTTCTTATCTGGGAATCCCCATTAGTGACTCGCGCCTTACTGTGGCCGACCTCCGTCCCTCGGTCCTCAAGCTGCAACACCGTATTGAGCCTTGGCAGGGCAGGTGGCTCATTAAGGCTGCTCGCACGGTCCTCATCAACTCGTCCCTCTCCAGTCTCCTCCTATTCATCATGAGCTTCTACAGCCTCCCCGAAACGCTCCACCATGAGATTGGATCGATCCAAGCTAGGTTCTTCTGGGCTGGCGAGGACGGGAAGCAGAAATACCACATGGTCCGCTGGCCGGACATCTGCAAGCCCCATGACCAGGGCGGTCTCGGTATCATGTCCTCCAAACGCATGAACCTGGCCCTCCTCACTCACTGGCTTTGGCGCATTGCTAACGGCAATGGTGGCTTGTGGCTGCAAATCATCCGTCGCAAGTACCTGCGCGACCAACCCCTCGCTTTCTGCGTTAGGTCGGGTGGCTCTCAGTTTTGGCAGTCTGTTGTTCAGCTCCTCCCAGTCCTGCGCATTGGGACATCCATCGTCGTTGGCACCGGTTCGGCCACGCTCTTTTGGTTTGATCGATGGGCAGGGGATCTCCCTTTCGCGGCCCGGTTCCCTGACCTATTCTCCATAGCGGTCGAACCCAGGATCTCCGTCGAGTCGGCCCTTATTGACTTAGGGCGTCTCGCGTTCCGGCGGCCATTTGGGCCATCGGAGGTTGCCACTTGGCATGAGCTCCTTGACACGGTGGCCCTCCATGAGCCTGACTTATCGCAGCACCTTGACGACCGCCTATCTTGGCGCCTCGAGCCCTCGGGCCGCTTTTCCACGAAGTCTCTTTACTGCGCCATTGCGCATGCTCCCGGACCAAGCGTCCTCGACTCCATATGCTCTATACGCGTCCCCCTCAAGATTAGAATCTTCATGTGGCAATGGATCCGTGGCCGGCTCCCCTCGGGCGTGGAGGTCCTGCGGTGCCAGGGTCCCGATGATGGTATCTGCCCACTATGCGGGACGGCGGAAACCTCGAATCACATCTTCTTCTCGTGCGTGTCCACCCAGTTTCTTTGGGGCTGCCTCCAAGAGGTCATCGGTGGCCACTGGTGTCATACCAACTTCCCTGATCTCCTCTCTGAGGTTCAGTCCTCCCCCTTGTCCGGCCGCCACATTAGGTGGCTGCTCGTTGTGGTGCTCACCTGGACGCTGTGGACCGTTCGAAATAAGCTTGTCATTCAACTGGTCCCCCTTCGACGTGCTACTGACGCTGTGTTTAAATTGTGTGGCTTCTTGCAGCTTTGGCGGCCGCTTAGCCGTCACCAGGATCACGACGCCATCACCTCCATCATCACCGACCTTCGCTTGATGGCTCTCCGCTTTGCTCCGCCGCTCCCCCCGCCACCCCCCGAGCCGGATTAGATCCTTCGATGCTATGTCGAACATTGCGGTTGTACCACTCCCCTTTGTTTATTTTTAGGGCTTGTTGAGCTGTGCCCTCAGCAGAACCCCTTGTACTTCGTGTTGTGCTACTCTGTGTGTGTGTGGAACCTTGTGGTATTGTATGGCTCTGGTGGTTTGCTTTATCTATAAAGCGGGGCGAAAGCCTTTTTCGGTAAACCTATATTTTCTCACTATATGACAAGTGTGGCTGTGTGTACTTGATGAATATGATTATATGTTTGTTTTATGTTCATGTTTATGAGAAGTCTAGTATGAACATATTTCTAATGTCTTCTTTTCTCTTTACTTGACAATCTAGCACATTTGCCCTCGCAAATGCGATGGCAACATCTTTATTATGTTAAAAGTGATAAACATGCAATTTTCAATAATATATTAATTCGAGAGGCATAAAAATGTGAAGCTTTAGAAGATATTTCTAGACTTCCCTATAATAACTGCAATGATTTTATATATTTTGCAAATTCCTACATTGTTTTAAGTATAGCATTTCCATTATTTTGACCATATTAGTGATCAACTTTGCTGTTAATAATCCCTATATCTGTGGTCTGCAGTGCAGGACGGAAAGATGTAAAATCTGGATCGGGTAAATACCCCTCGGTGGCGAGCCGATTGAGCTGCGCATGAGTGACCGTGCAGCTTTTCCAGTCTCCTTCGGCGGGGCCATGTGGACGCTTTGACGAACCGGGAATATTCACCATTGTTGGAGCTCTAGAAGCGATGTGGGAAGGAAGGATTAGGCGGGGTGGAAGAAATTACTTCCCATGTCACCCTTTATCTACTGCGAAGAGATGAGTCATGACGGGAAGATTGACTGCCAAATAGTTGCTCCGCGTGTTCCCCGGGCATCATGCTTTATTTGGATACACAAATAAAGGAAGGGATGATAAAAATATGTTCTTGAAAGTGGATCTTCAGGCCACCATGCCTCCACTTAGCGGGCATATCGAGATGTGGGGCCGCTAAACTACCAAAGGTCATTTCAAGTCCTCGGGAAATGAAACTTCCCTTGTAAGGAATCAACCTCGGATGGTTGTCCTCGGACTCTACGAAAGTATATTGCCCTTGTCAAAAGACCTGCTAAACGATGCCTTGATATCCGAAGTATCGATGCTCGGATTCACGTTGGGGTGGCCAGACCTCAATGACATGGCCTCATAAAGATGACCTTGGAGCCGAGCATATCCTTAGAATACGGAGCCGGCGTGGAAGATAGAACTCGCCTACGAAGCTGAAGACTAAAGTTATGAAGCAATGCCGAGGAAGGAGCCGATTGTCCTTGGCTTGAAAGACTAGTTCAGGGGCTACTGACAGTGTCCTAGATTAGGCGGTGCACCACACGTCGGCCTCCCGTTCGTGGCCCGGGCCGAGGACCTACCTGCAAAGGAAGAATGGGCCCCACATGCCCTGGCCCTTGGCATAATCAAGATGGAGACCTCCAAAGACTTAGCGTACACTTCAAAGCGTGTTTGAAGGATCAGCATGTTATCCCTAGATTGTAATCGACCATGTGTAAACCCTAGATATCCCCGGTGCCTATATAAGTTGTGGGGTTTAATCCGTAGAGGTAGGTTTCCAAAGTTTTAGAGGTTAGAACTCACTTATACGATCTCGAGGTAGATCATTCTGTACTTTGGGGAGATTTCCCTATGTCAATTGGCTTATGCGGTCAAGTTATTGGACAAGTGTGGCACGACAGTTTGCTACGAGACACAAGCTCCAATGGACCAATGCCACAAGTTGAGCAAGCGTAGCTCATGGACACCACAATGTATCGAAGCGTTGTGGGCAGCCAAAGATATTTGGTGCATACCCGACCTGACTTGGCTTATTCAGTCGGGATCGTGAGCCGTTTCATGGAGAATCGGACAACCGAACACATGAGTGCGGTCAAGCAAATCTCGCGCTATGTGAAATGCACTATTAATCTTGGCTGCACGTACAGAAAGGGAAAGGAAGGATTGATCCTTCATGGATACTCAGATAGTGGCATGGCAGGTGATGTTGATGATCGGAAAAGCACAACGGGCATGATATTCTACCTTGGCCCAAATCCTATCAGTTGGAATTATCAGAAGCAAAAGGTGGTTGCACTGTTTTCATGCGAGACAAAATACATAGCAACAAGCACGGTGACTTGTCAAGCAGTGTGGTTGAGAAGACTCCTAGCTGATCTAGCAAAGCAGGAGGTGCAGAAGGTGTCATTGAAGATCGACAACCAAGCTGCAATCTCATTATACAAGAATCCGGTTCATCATGAGAGGAGCAAGCACATCGATACTCGGTTCCACCATATCCGGGAGTGCATTGAAGAAGGGATGATCGAAGTTCAGCACGTGAACAGGAAGGACCAGCTTGCCGACATTCTCACGAAGTCCCTCGGTCGATAGAAGTTCATGGAGATGAGGAAGAAAGTCGGAGTGCAAGCAATGAAGACAAAACAAACAGATTAAGGAGGTGAATGTAGAAGTTAATCTAGTTGTAGTATTAGGTTTGGTCAAGTATTAGTCCAATGAGTCCTAGTACTAGTCGTTCTAGTGTTTAGGTTAGAAAACGGACAAGTGTTTGTACGCGTCTGAGTTGCGTCGTGTTGGTTGCCGAGTCGGCAACGTGTTGGACGCGGCAGCATTGTATCCCTTTATATACATACGAGAAAAGATGAAAAGGTGCAAGTTGTCCGCACCGCAAAAAAGTGTTTTCCTCTATCAAGTATTCGATCGCAAGTAACGAGAGAGTCGCTCGGTCAAAGATCGTTTCGATCCATAGCAAAGCTAGCTAGCCAACGTAGCTTTGCACATTGTACGTGTATTAGCTCCTGAGAATTTTGGTCTAGCGATCAAAAGCCAACACACAACGCATATTGGGACCAGGCAACAAAAATGCAGGAAGCAAGTAGCCCATATGTTTCAACCATGGCCACCGCGAGCTGGAACCAGCAATGGCGTGAGCTGCAATGGGAGGCGCTGGTGCTGCAACCGGCTATGCGCCGAGCTGTGACCAGTACGCTGCCAAGCTGCAACCTGCCAAGCAACATGCTACGACAGGGTGACACGGCGACCAGCGACCATGGAGGCGACAGCCGAAGCGATCAGAGGGATGCGCGGTGACCGGCCGGCCGGCCGACTGGTTGCCCAGCGCTGGAGTTTTCTTCTTGTTAAAATAGGTCTAGCGTGTCATGTACATGTATCCTATACGTATGTAATTGTATGCTGATTGTTATATATATAGAAAGACGTGGAGAGGCTTTGCCCACGGAAAACCCTAAACCCTATTCTCTATTTTGGTATTAGAGCCTACCCTAGCCGCCGCCGCCTCTCCTCCCGCCGCCGCCGCCGCCGCAGTTTCCTCGCGGCCGCCGCGATGTCCACTGCGCCGGCACCCACGTTGACCCCCTCCTCTGCGCTCACGCTCACCACCCCCTCCGCGCTCGTCCCGGTCGCCCCCGTCATCGCCCCACCCGCCGCGACGGCTCCCACCCCGGTCCTTCCGCCCATCACGGTCTCGCTTGACCGCATCAACTTCATGCTCTGGAAGGCTCTTGCCCTCCCCAACTTCGCCGGAGTTCGCCTCCACGGCTTCCTCGACGGCTAAGCCACTACGCCGCCGCCGACCGTGACGACAGGCACCGGCGAGGCCGCCCGCACCGTGTCCAACCCCGACTACGAGCAATGGTGGACGCTGGATCAGAAGGTTCTCGGGCATCTCCTCGGCTCGATGAGCGTGGAGATCTCCGCGCAGCTCATTGGCTGCAGGTCGGCCGCCGCCGCCTGGGCGGCCGTGCACACCATGTTCGCCGCCGAGAACAGTGTCGGCGTGCGCAACCTCCGGCGCCAGATTCAGGCGCTGCGCAAGGGAGATCGTCCCACTGGCGAGTATATGCAGAAGGTCAAGGCCCTCGCTGACTCGATGGCCGCCGCCGGCTCTCCTCTTCGCGATGATGAGATCATCGACTACATGCTGACAGGGCTCGGTTCGGCGTTCAACCCCATCGCCGCCTCCATGAACTTCGCGGGCGTGCCAATCACGTTCCCCGCGTTCTACTCGAGTGTTCTCCACTACGAGGCCCTTCGGCAGCAGCAGTCCGAGCATGAGGATTGGCAGTCCTCCACCAACGCCGCGTCTTGGCCGGTCTACAACAACACTTCCGGCCGAGCCTCCGATTCTGGCCGCCCGAGCGGCGGCCGCCCCTCCACCGGTTCCCTCCCGCCCGGCTCGGGCAGCTATGGTAACGGCCAGGGCAACACCTCTGGTCGTAACAACAACAACGGCAGCAATAGCGGCAATGGAGGAGGAAACGGAGGTGGCAACGGGGGTGGTCGCAACCGCCGCTGGCGTCCCTGGTGCCAGATATGCAAGAATTGGGGTCATGAGGCCGGCGACTGTCGCAGCCGCTATGATCATGACCACCGCGCCGCCAACTCCGCATCCACATCCTCCTCCCATGAGCCGCCGCACTGGATTCTGGACACCGGTGCGACGGACCACCTGACGAATGATCTTGATCGTCTACACTTCCACGAGCGCTACGGCGGGAAGGATCAAGTGCAAGTGGCAAACGGTGCAGGTTTGTCTATTTCGCATATTGGTCATTCCACTATACCCGGTTCATCCCTTCGTTTACGCAATATTCTTCGTCTACCACACATTCATCAACATCTTCTCTATGTTTATCGTCTCGTCCTTGATAATGATGTTTTTGTGGAATTTCACCGTTTCTTTTTCCTTGTCAAGGACACGGTCACGAAGAAAATTCTTCTTCATGGTAGATGTCATGGTGGACTCTACCCCATCCCGTTTGGTCGCGCGTTGTCATCCTCCACCCGCCAAGCGTCCCTCAATGTCAAGACCACCCCGTCCCAGTGCCACCAGTGTCTCGGTCATCCCTCAAATAATATTGTTCAAAACATTGTTAGGAATAATGATTTAGTGTGTTCTTCTGAACGTCAGCCTTCCGTGTGTGATGCTTGTCAGCGTGCTAAAAGTCGACAATTGCCTTATCATTTATCACATCATGTTTCCACTATACCTCTTGAGTTAATTCATTCTGATGTTTGGGGACCAGCTCTTGCTTCTTCCGGGGGTTATAAATATTATGTGAGCTTTGTTGACGATTACTCTCGCTTCTCTTGGATTTATCTCCTTAAGCATAAGTCTAACGTTGAGCAAGTATTTTATTCCTTTCAGGCTCATGTTGAGCGTCTTTTTGACACTAAAATCATAGATGTGCAGTCCGACTGGGGTGGTGAGTATCACCGGTTGCATCGTTATTTCCAGCGCACTGGCGTCTCTCATTGTGTGTCTTGCCCGCACACGTCTCAGCAGAACGGCATTGCTGAACGCAAACACCGTCATCTTGTTGAAACAGGCCTTGCTTTATTGGCTCATTCTTCTCTCCCATTGCGTTTTTGGGATGAGGCATTTCTTACGGCATGCTATCTCATTAATCGCATGCCTACACCTGTTCTTCAACAAGATACACCCATATATCGTCTCCTTAAGGTGCACCCTGATTATAAGTTTCTTCGCACTTTTAGGTGCGCCTGCTGGCCTAGTTTGCGTAAATATAATGCACACAAACTTGCTTTCCGATCCACCATGTGTGTTTTCTTGGGCTATAGTCCGATGCATAAGGGATACAAGTGTCTTGATCGGTCCACGTGACGTATCTACATCTCCCGTGATGTTGTTTTCGACGAGTCTGTTTTTCCCTATGCCACTCCTAGGGTCACTGTTGATGTCTCTTCTTTGGCTGATGTTCTCTCTTTTCCTCCCACTGAACCGGCCACGGGTGACCATATGCGCAAATACGACTTGTCCTATTTGTCTACTGACACGCCTATTCCAGACCCTGTTGCTTTTGTGCAGGATTCTTCGGCTCCGCCCTCTCCGGCGCTCAACGTGCCTGGCGCATGCACGCCCTCTGCCCGCCCCCCTCACGTGGCCGTCGCGCAGCCCTCCTTGGCGATCGACGTGCATGGGACATGCACGTCTCCCCGATCGGCTCCCGCATCGCCCGGCTCGGTCGTCGCCTCGCCCGGCCTGGCTTGCCCCTCGGGTACCGCCTCGCCCGGCTCGTCCACGGACCCGGCCGCTTCGCCCGGCCCCTCTGCGGCCTCCTTGCCGCGTGGTGACGTGGTGTCCCCCGCCCCGGTGCTCGAGGATGCTGCTCCGCCATCGCCACCGCAGCTCGCGTCGCCCTCTGTCGAGGGGAGTCCCGCTCCCTTGACCGCGACGCCCCCAGCTGCTCCTGCACACACCATGGTTACCCGCACCTGCGATCATACTCGTTGTGCTCTTGTTCCTACTGACGGGACTATCCGCTATGATCCCCGTCGCCGTGCGTTTCTTGTGGTGCCTGTCTCTCATCGTGATGCTCTCCGTGAGACTGCCTGGCGTACCGCGATGATTGATGAGCTCACTGCTCTGCATCACAACAAGACTTGGGTTCTTGTGCCTCGGCTGCGCGGTGTCAATGTTGTTGGGAGCAAATGGATTTTCAAGACCAAGCACCGTCCGGATGGCTCTGTTGATAAGTACAAAGCTCGTCTGGTCGCCCGTGATTTCACACAGCAGCTTGGCATTGACTATGGTGATACTTTCAGTCCGGTTGTCAAGCCGGCCACCGTTCGTTTGGTTCTTGCTTCGGCTGTTTCTCGCGGTTGGAGTCTTCGGCAGATTGATGTCAGCAATGCTTTCCTTCATGGGTATCTCTCTGAGGACGTCTATATGCAGCGGCCACCTGGTTTCGAGGATGCTCGCTTTCCCTCGCATGTGTGCAAGCTTCAGCGAGCGCTCTATGGGCTCAAGCAGTCCCCTCGTGCATGGTACGCTCGGCTCAGTGCTCGTCTTCTCGCTTTGGGTTTTTCCTCCTCCAAAGCAGATGCATCTCTGTTTTTCTTCCGCTATCATGATGTTCAGATCTATATGCTTGTCTATGTGGATGACATTGTCATTGCCGGATCTTCTCCATGTGCGGTTGATGGTCTTGTTCATGCCCTCGCTGCCAGTTTTCCTATCAAGGACCTGGGCCGTTGGAGTATTTTCTTGGTTTGGAAGCGTCCTACAATTCCGGGGGGATGACATTGACTCAACGGAAGTATGCCTTGGATCTCTTACACCGTGTGAGCATGAAGAATTGTAAGCCTACTTCCACACCGTTGTCTACGTCCGAGCAGCTTGCACGAGTGTCTGGACGGCCTCTTAGTACCGATGATTCTTTTCGGTATCGCAGTGTTGTTGGTGGACTGCAGTATTTGACACTCACCCGTCCGAATATTTCATTTGCAGTGAACAAGGTATGTCAGTTTCTCTCACAGCCCACTGATGCTCACTGGGAAGCTGTTAAGCGGATTTTGCGCTATGTGAAAGGAACGTTGCACACAGGGCTGAAATTTCGCAAGGCTGTCTCTACTAGCATTAGTATCTTCACTGATGCGGATTGGGTAGGTTGTCCGGATGATCATCGTTCAACTGGAGGTTTCGCCATATTCGTTGGACCGAACCTCATTTCCTGGAGTTCGAAGAAACAACCAACAGTGTCGAGGTCGAGCACAGAGGCCGAGTACAAAGCCTTGGCGAATGGAGCTGTTGAAGCCATCTGGGTAGAGTCACTACTCAAAGAGCTTGGAGTGTCTCAGCAGCGTGTTCCGGTTCTCTGGTGTGACAACTTAGGGGCCACATATCTGACTGCCAACCCAGTTTTCCATGCACGTACCAAGCACATCGAGATTGATTTTCACTTTGTGCGTGAGCGTGTTGCTTCTGGAGCTCTTGAGGTCAGATTCATTACTTCTAACGATCAGCTGACTGATGTGTTTACTAAACCAGCCACCAGACAGATGCTAGACCGTTTTAGTACCAATCTAAACCTTGTACAGAGTAGAAGTTCAGATCGAGGGGGAGTGTTAAAATAGGTCTAGCGTGTCATGTACACGTACCCTGTACGTATATAATTGTATGCTGATTGTTCTATATATAAAAAGACATGGAGAGGCTTTGCTACACGGAAAACCCTAAACCCTATTCTCTATTTCTTCTTGGGGTCAAGTTTAGTTTTGAGAGCAAGAGGTACCGTTGGCCGCTACTCGTGCAGCACAAGCACGAGGGAAAAGTCTAACTATCATAATTGGATCGAAACGATGTGAATTTGTCTACAAAATGATGATAAATTGTTGGTACAAATGAACTGCACATGTCTTCTCCTCCCGTTTTCGTTCTCCCTGCTAACTAATGCAACTCGTCTCCCCACGCACCTGGCATGCTTAGAGCTTGCTTGGTTCTTTGAGCGGGCGTACAACGCGACCACGACGGCTGCCCCGGCATGTGCATCTTGAACCGGAACGGTGGCCGCGCTGGACCGCTACCCTGCCTCGACAGGGCCGGCCGGTACTAGTCGGCCGCCTCGAAATTCCATTAGACAGTTGATCATCAGTTGCATTCCATACTTTAAGTTTGGCGAGCAGCTACTAGCGAGCACTGGAGTTTGTGTGTACACATGTGTTAGTTAGATCTTGTAGCTAAGGACCATGTCATCGTCACGCAAATGCATATAAACCCATTAGAGCATCTCCACTAGGGCCCAGGACGCCCCTCAAGGATCTTTTTTTAGCATCAGTGGATAAAAAACGTCCCAGCCAGGCCCCCGAGACGTCGTTTTGCGTCGGTTTTGGTGATATTTAGCGCTGGCACGCCCACCCCGCACCCAGCCCCCTGAGCGCAGCTGGCAACGTCGGCATCTACTTTTTGCAGCCGCTGCCCCACTTGCCAGCCCCTCTCTCTCCCCTCTCCTCTCCTTTCTCTATTTTCTCTCTCCTCTCTCTTTTCCTCAGCCGCTGCCCCACCTACCGGACACAAAGCTCGCACGGCCGGCCACCGTCGCGGCCTCCTCCTCGCCGCCGCACGCCAGGGGCGCGCCTCCGCGTCCTCCTCTCGCCCTCCCCTCGCCGGCCACCGCGGCCACCGCGCAGCCCTCAGCTCGAGCCACTCGCCTGCGGCCTTGCCGGAGGTCGAGCAAGTGTTGAGCCACGGCTGAAGGCCGGCCGAGCTGAGGGCAGCGAGCTTGTGCTCCCGGACAGCTGCACTCGTTGGCGACCACACCCAGCTCCGTCACGGACCGGCGGTCCTCCCTGTTGCCGTTGTACTCGAGCTGAGTGGAGATACACTCGTTGCGCCCGCGTCTAGGAGCTGCCGCCGCTCCGTCGGTGACCTTGGAGCGCGTCCGGCGCTAGCAGCCCACACCGCCTCCCTCGCCTGGGAGCTGCCCTACTCCGGGTCGCGGACGACGCCTCTGTCAAGGCCGAAGCTGACCGCAACAAGGCAAGCGCCTCGCGTGCCCGACGCGGAGCTCGCGCTCGCGCGGCCGGAGCGTGTACGCATGGCCCGGCACGGAGAACGCGCGTGCCCGGCGTGGAGCTCGAGCTCGCGCGGCCGTGGCGGAGCGCATGATTGCGCGGCCGGAGCGGAGCACGCATGGCCGGCGCGGAACGGAGAGCGCGTATGGCTGGGGTGGGGCTCGCGTGGAGGAGGGAACTGGACGAAGGGCACGAGGACGGAGGGCTGGTGGTGCGCGGCGGACGGTGGCAGGCGTCCTCGATGATGCTGGAGACGGTGTCAAGCTGCGGGGTGCTGCCACGCGTCCTCGGAATGCGTCTTGGGTGGGGCGACGGCTAGGAAATTTTGCCTCCCGAAGCCTAAAATTCCGCCGGCGCGATCCCAAGCGGCTAAAAAATGACCTCCTGGGGGCGCCAACGAGTGGAGATGCTCTTAGCCCAGCGGACAAGATAACACATGAAGCAAGTAGAGAGATATGGGAACCAATTTGTGGTTCGATGATTAGGAGAACAGTGCTACCCTCTGTTCATCAGAGTTTAAGTCCCAGACTTAACATTGATGCTTGCATTTTTTTCTGTATTTCATACCTTTCGGTGAAGTGCGTTCAGTAGGAGGAAATGTTTCCGTCAACTAGGAAAGCGTCTCTGGTGACTTCACCAATCTCAAGATGATGTTGACTCAGTCTCTCGAATGTGCTCATAGAAATAGGATGTGCATGTGCATGTTCATAGAAATGCGTGTACATATGCATATGTATAAGAGTTTGTGTTTGTACTGTATTAAAAACATAAGGAGATACAATGGTCCATGTGACATGTGCCAGTCCTGTGCGTAGATTATACTACTTGCATGTGTGTGGGTTTGTCATTAATTAGGAACCAAATCATGGCGTCTTTAAGCCTTGTTTGGTTCATAAGAGGGTGCTTGGATACATTTTAGTCTCATGACTAAAAGTAGTGGGACTAAAACTTGCTAGCTTTATCCATGCTTGGATCCAAATACTAAAGAGACTAAAATTAAGTTAATGAGCATTTATTATGCTCCAAACCCTCCAATGCAGAACTCATCTATGTTAAAGGAGAGGAGTTAAATGAGGAGAGAGAGGACTAATCCACATTTTAGTAGGGGTACCCCTGACTAAAACATTTTAGTCTCAAGACTAGTTTAAGCCCCTCTTTAGTCAGGGGTGCTTGGAACTTTAGCCTCTTAAAGAGACTATTTTTAGTCAGACTAAAATAAGTCCTTTGGATCCAAGCACCCTCTAAGTCCTAAGACTTTTTTTAGTCCCAACTTATAAGTCTCAAGTCTCTAAAAAGTCCGTACATGTTTGGTTACTGGGATTTAACATGGACTAAAGGACCATATTACAACTATAAGTCCCTCCTTAAAAATCTTATTTCATAAGTCATAAATGCCTACTTTAAGTCCGTATAAGTCCTTTTTGTTTGGTTTAGATGGGAAAAAAAGTCCCTAAACTAATAAGTTCATGAAAACAAACACCCTCTTATTTGGAGAATAGCAATGCGCACATAACTAACGTGATATGCAAATGCGCACATAGCTTGCCGTGTCTACTCTCCTGTAGGCCCCAATGTTTCCTTCCCGTCGCCAACGCGGAGCTGCCCGCGAACGCGAGCGAAGCCATGTATAGCGCGAACACTCTCGGCCGCGCTGGAGGTCAAGATCGTTGTCTATTGCAGCCGCCAAGCATTGTCGATGTTCATTAGCGCCAATCACTATTGCTGAGAAGCCGTCATTCGGCACCGTACTGCTGCTGGACTTTTGCTTATTCTTGGTCGCCGACCGAATATGAGCTATCAAGGATATTAGAATCTTGAGCCACCATTGCGCACTGTCATGCGCGGGTGCTACCCAGCGATGAAATAGTAAGACGGAGGAGCGTGCCTTTTCTCTGTGCAAGATCCATGCGAGCTAGAACTCTCGTACCCTTTTGTTCTCTGATCTAAGTGTATGTCCACGCTTCCACACATCTGCTTGTCCCCATGCCTTCCAAGCCAAACTCATGGACATGGCATCGGGTTCCCAAAAGATAACAATAGTGATCGGTCTTATCATCTTGGTAGACAATCAAGCGAGACTTGATAGACCGATGTATATGTGTTAGAACTATCATGTGATTAGGGGTTAGAGGGATGAAGATGATGGAGGGCTTGCATAAATAAGGAGGGCAAGAAGCTGGTAGAAAATTAAAGAAGGGTACTTTGAAGCAGCAAATTGTAATGAAGCGAGGAGTGAGTGAGGACAACATATAGCAGTGAAAATATGGAGAAAGACGACGTGGACAGCAACAAATGGCATATGTATCAAATCAAAGTGCATCCTTGCCACAAGTCCGTGGGCATCCATTTTTTCAACTTTGTGACTTAAACGACCCTGATGCGCAAGTTGGTGTACTACCAGTACTATAACATCGAGTTAGAAACAAATCTCTGCAACACCAAAGGTTTACTGGGTTGGAAATGAACGATGCAATTCTTACATGCCACCCTTATGAAAATCGCAGAGTCAATTGCATCACTGGTGCTAGAACTTAGCATGAATGATCACTTTAGTGCTACAAGTTATGGTGTACATTGAAGTGGTGTAAAAATTTAACTTCGCGGTGAAAATATGGTGCAAAACTCGTTTGTTTACGTCCATGACGCTGATGAGGCATGCCAACAAGGCATGGGGTGCGCTGTCAATGACTGGATGATGACAAGATGTGCGGCCTTCAGTTTTTATTTTTTCGCTCGAAAATAACGCTGGGAGGCCCGCCCGCACAAAACGCATTGAGAAAAAAATAGCACACACAGGGTTTCGAACCTATAACCAGCAGATAACAACACCTCAAAAAAAAAACCAGCAGGTAACATGCGATGCGAGTGCACCTAAGCATCGGCCAATGAGACATTCCGTGCCAGCGAACTGAAGATTTCAGGCATACACTATTAACTACCAGGGCCGCCATTTTTTTGTTGCTAAATAGGTTATTGTACTTAGACCACTTATATATATTATTTAGACAATATAATTTTCTACTTATAGGTATTGCACATGATTTTTCATAAAATCATAAATATTTTGTTTCCTAAAATTTCATAAACATTTTTGAAAGCATGAAAACGTTTATATACTGCATGTGTATTTTATTTAAAACGTGAATATAAAACATTATTCGAATTTTACTTAAATATATTTTAATAAATGTTTATATAATTTAAAAACATTAATGTATGTAGTCTTAAAAGATTAAATATTTTATTAAAGATGCCGCACGTGACCTCAGGTATGATCTTTACATTTATTAGTATTTCTTGTTATTGTTATTTATTGTTTTCAATATACTCAGCGTTTCAAAAACTACATTAATTTTGTCAAAATTTCTACGAACTTTTATAAATATTTTACATTGGTTAAATGTATTTAAATAAATATTTGTATAATTTTAAATTAACTTTTTAATACAAATATTAATGCAATATATAGTTCTTTCATGCTTTTGGAGAATGTTTATGTATGGTTAGGAAAAATATTTATGCTTCATGAAAAATCATGTGCACATTTATAAGGAAAATATTATATATTCTAAAGAATAGAAATGCTGGTTCAATATAAAAGAAGCATTAGCCTATGTACAAGAAACAATCTTCGTCGGGTGTTGGTATGCACTATCGGGTTAGGAGGTCGCTGGTTTGACTGTTGGATTTTTTTCATTCGAAGTTTGGAGTTTTAATTTATGTTGTTAGGCCAAACTGGTATACAAAATATTTATTATCACAGAGAACTAAATGTCGTCAGGCCTGGTGGTTAATCGCCAATTTGTAAAATATGTAGGTCCTTGGTTCGAACCCCTAAGGTGCGCCTTTTTCATTTGTGTTAAAAAAACTTAATTTACATTGTTAATACTGATCTCAAAATGAACTGGAAAGGTGATCGGTTGATTTGGTAAGGCTCGTAGGATATACCTGCCGGTCTGAGGTTCGAAACTTAGTGGGAACAAATTTTCTATCAGTGCTATTTTTGACAGGTGGGCCAGTGTTATTTTCGTGCAAAAAAAATAAAAACTGAAGATTTTTTGCAAAAAGAGCAGGCCACATGCCCTGTCCCCATTGTCCGGTCACTGACAGCGGGCCTCATGCCACGCTGGGATGCCTCATCAGCGTCATGGATGTATAAAAACTTAGTGGGAACAAATTTTCTATCAGTGCTATTTTTGACAGGTGGGCCAGTGTTATTTTCGTGCAAAAAAAATAAAAACTGAAGATTTTTTGCAAAAAGAGCAGGCCACATGCCCTGTCCCCATTGTCCGGTCACTGACAGCGGGCCTCATGCCACGCTGGGATGCCTCATCAGCGTCATGGATGTATAAAAATGAGTTTTGCACCGTATTTGCACAGCAAAGCCAAGTTTTTGCACCGTAGTGGGAACAAATTTTCTATCAGTGCTATTTTTGACAGGTGGGCCAGTGTTATTTTCGTGCAAAAAAAATAAAAACTGAAGATTTTTTGCAAAAAGAGCAGGCCACATGCCCTGTCCCCATTGTCCGGTCACTGACAGCGGGCCTCATGCCACGCTGGGATGCCTCATCAGCGTCATGGATGTATAAAAACTTAGTGGGAACAAATTTTCTATCAGTGCTATTTTTGACAGGTGGGCCAGTGTTATTTTCGTGCAAAAAAAATAAAAACTGAAGATTTTTTGCAAAAAGAGCAGGCCACATGCCCTGTCCCCATTGTCCGGTCACTGACAGCGGGCCTCATGCCACGCTGGGATGCCTCATCAGCGTCATGGATGTATAAAAATGAGTTTTGCACCGTATTTGCACAGCAAAGCCAAGTTTTTGCACTACTTTAATGTACACCACAACTTGTAGCACTAAAGTGATCATTCCTACCAAGTTCTAGCACTAGTGATGTAATTGACTCATAATCGTAAGTACCAGTTCAATTTGTTAATGGTTACTGCCACATTTTTTTCCAAGTGGTTAATCCCGCTCTAACGGAACGTTAATCTTTTTGTAGAAATAGTACGTAGGATTCTTACATGCCAGATTGGTGGCCGGCTCTGAGCAATGCTGCTCCCAGTGGAATTCGGAGGAAGATCAACACACTGGTCTGCCTAGTGCTTTGCTTCATCTGGCTGGAGTGCAACAAACGTGTTTTCGACAAGGTTCCAATCATGCCTCACATATTAATCCGGTACATCAACCAAAAATTTCAAACGTGGACGAGAGCCAAGCTGGGCCAGTGTTATTTTCGTGCGAAAAAAACAAAAACTGAAGATTTTTTGCAAAAAGAGCAAGCCACATGCCCTGTCCCCATTGTCCGGTCACTGACAGCGGGCCTCATGCCACGCTGGGATGCCTCATCAGCGTCATGGATGTATAAAAATGAGTTTTGCACCGTATTTGCACAGCAAAGCCAAGTTTTTGCACTACTTTAATGTACACCACAACTTGTAGCACTAAAGTGATCATTCCTACCAAGTTCTAGCACTAGTGATGTAATTGACTCATAATCGTAAGTACCAGTTCAATTTGTTAATGGTTACTGCCACATTTTTTTCCAAGTGGTTAATCCCGCTCTAACGGAACGTTAATCTTTTTGTAGAAATAGTATGTAGGATTCTTACATGCCAGATTGGTGGCCGGCTCTGAGCAATGCTGCTCCCAGTGGAATTCGGAGGAAGATCAACACACTGGTCTGCCTAGTGCTTTGCTTCATCTGGCTGGAGTGCAACAAACGTGTTTTCGACAAGGTTGCAATCATGCCTCACATATTAATCCGGTACATCAACCAAAAATTTCAAACGTGGACGAGAGCCAAGCTGGGTCGGCTGCCCAGAGGAGTAACTTAGCTTTCTTTTCTTCCATCGTGGACTGCACTGTCTTGCCAGTGTTGCTGTAATATATTGTAAAACTCTATCCCTTCTTAATACCAAAAAGCGCACAATTGTCTTGCGTGTGCTTAAAAAAAAGTAAAATGTCGGATCCCTAATCTTGAAGCATGTTGCATCGTTGATATTAGCCTGGTACAGATGCCAGCGTGTCCAGCCACATATTTGTCTGCGGTTCCACTCCGTTTGTTCTCCAAATTCTGCATTTGCACTTCTAGACACATGCTTGTCCCGATGCCCCTCAAGCTAGTAAACAGATAACATAATACCAGTCTCATCATTTTGATTGTCAATCAGACTAGCTAGACTCAATAAGCCAAAGCAACTGAAGCTTTTCTACGTTAGAACTACTATATGGTTCGAGCTTAGAGGGACGGAGAGGATGAAGGGCTTGCATAAATAAGATGGGTAAGTAGAGATGTAAACGGGTAGAAAAATAGAGAGACATAGTTACTTCCGCACTTCAAATATAAGACCCTAAATTGAGTAAAACTTGATGTGGGTAAAATTGAAGTGTAGGGAAGAGAGGAGGAAGTAAGGACACCACACTACTAGGAAAAAGCCTATAGATAGAGCAATAGTAGTGGCACGGGGATGGAAGCCGGCGCTATTGTTACTTAGCAGTAGCGCGGGCTAAAATAACGCGATGCACGTAAACTTTAGCAGTAGCGCGGTTTCTGGTAACTCGCGCTACTGCTTAGTGATCCTCAATGTACACCTCAGAGCTAGCCATAGTAGCAGCGTTGGATATAAAACGGGCGCTACGACTAACATAATAGCAGCAATGCTGGCTAATCACTAGTAGAAAAATGACTTTTAGTACCAGTTCGTAAGGACCTTTAGTACCGGTTCTGGAACCGGTACTAAAGGGTGGGCACTAAAGGTCCCCCCCCCCTCATTTAGTCCCGGTTCAACACGAACCAGGACCAAAGGCCCGCCACGTGGCACAAGGCGCGCTGTGGTGTTGGGGACCTTTAGTCCCGGTTGTTGGATATTTTTGACTTTTTTTTGAAATAAAGCAAAAACAGCCCGCCTACTGGGCCGGCACGGCCTGCATACGACTAGAAACCCAACCTCTAGTTGGGCCAGGATGCAGGCACGTACGGCCCAGTAGGCCCCACAGGGCAGAAGACTTGCAATAGGCCCACAAAGGCCTGCTTGAGGAGCTCGACACGGTAGCCGCGGCGGGGCTTATAAACCGGTGCGAGCTCCTCTCAACTAGCGAGGTGGGACTAAACATTGTGCACTGCGGGTGGCAGCGCATCACCTTTAGTACCGGTTGGTGGCTCCAACCGGTACTAAATGGGGGGGTCTTTAGTACCGGTTGGAGCCACCAACCCGTACTAAAGGCCACCACCTTTAGTACCGATTGGAGCCACCAACCCGTACTAAAGGGGGGTCTTTAGTACCGGTTGGAGCCACCAACCCGTACTAAAGGCCACCACCTTTTTAGTACCGGTTCGTGGCACGAACCGGTACTAAAGGTTCGCCATGAAGCGGTACTAATGAGCGCCGCCCGCCTAGCCGTTGGAACTGGCACTATTGGTCACATTAGTGCCGGCTCAAATACAAACCGGGACTAATGAGCTGAACATTTAACCCTTTTTCTACTAGTGAATGAACCCGCGCTGCTATTGTATATATGAGGGGCCAGTAGGTGGATCCCACTAATCAGCAGTGCGTGCCCGTTGCGCAGTGCTGCAGGTATCTAGCTTAGCAGTAGCGCAGGCATCGTGCCCCGTGCTACTACTAAGCTCGTCTTATCGTCTCTCCCGGCCGACCGTTTCCTCACTGTCACTCTTCACTCTTCTGCCCGAGCCCGTAGATGTCGGTTGCGCTTCGTCGCCAATCAATCTCGCTCGAGCCCCGGTGCCCCTTCTCTTCCTCCCGAGCTCCACAAGAAGCTATTCTTCTCTCCCTCGTTCTTCCTCATATGCTCTTCCTCCAAATCCCGCCTGAGCCTTGGCGTCCCCGCAGTTGCTCCCAACCACCAGCGGCGAACCCTAGGTCAATTGGGATGAACCCTAGGTCGATTGGGACGAACCCTAGGTCGACTGTGAACTGAAACAAACCCCCAATTTTAATGCACCAGATGGCCAAATTAGAGAAAGTTTGTATGGGATATTTTGTAGGGCACATCCCCATGGTATTTCGAGTGGTCATTCACCCATTTGGTCCCAAAAAATTAAAAACTAGAAACTATCCTGATATTTGAAAAACAGACTACTTTTGGTTTTCAACTACTTATGTTGATGCTTTGTCGTGATGATAAAATAATTATAAAAAATAATACAGGTACTTGGAGATCATGCTTCCCATATAAGCTTATTTTGATTAATTTCCATTAGCAGTTCTTTTGCAATGAAATTCGTAAATGGGCTAATCAGTATGATGTAGATGTTTGTAGTTTGTACTATTTCATTGTTGATACTTTGTACTAATGCACCTGATCTTGAAGTTATAGATCATTTCAGTGTTGATACTTAATATTATTTGGACATGTCTATGTGAATGGAGATGTTGATCTTGGGTTGTTGTGTATGTGGTGCCAAAGATGGCCACATTTGTATCTTTCTATTATAGGGAAACTCCTAGTGGCTTATGTTTTGCTGGAATATTGATTCATTTCCATTCTGGCAAATTTCATGTGCTCGACATGTTCGTGAATTTCGGCATGACTTGTGCTAGAAACTAGGACATATCGAATGCACGTGATTTGCCGGAATGGGAATTAAACGACATTCCGGCAAAACATAGGCCCTTTTTAAGCCATTACTCGATATATGTAGTGTTGATTGAGTGATGCTTAGGGTTGACTTTCTGTCTGTTGGGCCTCCTCGTGTGACTTTTTGTCGGTTCTTGAAGGAAGGATCCAAGCTGTTGTCGTGGGGGTCATTTCCTCCTCTTCTTGTGATTTACCTTGCTAATGCATGAGAGAAGGGGGAAGTGACCATCACCGATGGTTGAGATATCAGTGAGGCATTGTCTACCATATACGGTCGAAATATCAGAGAGGAAGAATCCTGAATGTTGTCGTGGGGGTCGGTTCCTCATCTTCTCCTCACGATAGACCTTGGTAATGCACGAGGGAAGGGGGATGTGACCATCACCAACGGTCGAAATATCAGAGAGGAAGAATCCCTACTATTGTCGTGGGGGTCGCATCTCCATCTTTCTGTGTGCTAGAAATTTTGGTGTAATGCACTCTGGAAAGAAGGGAGGAGCTGCCATCAATGATGATCGAACATTCGGAGAGGGAGTACCCACCATATATACCATAGGAGATGAGAGTTTTTCAAGCAAGACTCGACAGACCGAAAGTTGACCTGTGCTGAATAGCGATCTGTGTGTTCAGTTCCTGGATTTACCGTCAATTTTTAATATTTTAATTATGATCATAGAAAATGTCTGGCAACGATAGGATCCCCGAGAGATATTATTGCACCGACGATGGGGATATGTGCAAACGGGCTCACCTGGAAAACAATAGGCGCTTCTCCCTCACGCTGAAGGAGGCCTTCGAATATGAGACGATATGTAATGACGACAGGTATTTTTTTCGTAATTAAGCATGACTTAAGATTTTTGCTTTAATGTATAATTTCCATTTTTTACAATTTGACTAGTGCATCCCCTGCTATGCAACACCTCATGTCTTAGACAAGCTTGATTTCAAATATAGGGAGAGTATGGAGACCAAAAAAGCTAAACTTAAGATGAAACATGGTTTCATTTTTTGGGTTTAGCTCTACAATGCAGTCAATCACACACATTTTGGTTGTTCAAATTGAAGAGGACTATGCAAGGCCTGTGGATTCAAGGAGGGTATGACAATAACCTTCAATATTGGCATTCGTCAAGATGATGTTGAACATGATAAAGACATTTGAGTGGATGTGGACATGATTCCAATTCTACCTCGATGTGAGTTTGTTAAAAAATTTGTTAAATAATCTATATTACTTATTTAAAAATAGTTGTTGTTTATCCCTACTAAACTTATTTAATTATTTATAATTCATAGCTTATTTCCTTTCTTCAAATGATGCATGGAAGATAATAGACAAAACATACTATAGTTATGGTTCACAGCTAACTTGTGAGGAGAAGAATTCTCTTGTCTCCTTTGTTAATGTTGTTCTAACATTTTGGGAGCTGGCCAAAATTATAATGGACACGTGCCACTACTCCACGAGTTGAATGGTGATAACATTCGTGCAAATATCATGGTCACTAGTCCATATTTTCATACGTTCTTCTTCTTAACTAAACTACATTACTAACTATGTTACTATTATGTTCTTTAACAAAAGCTCCCGAATGATGTTGTGCCTCTATTGATGTTTGTTGAAGGTCAGATGACAATTCTTAACGTACGTCCAGGGATGGATACTTTCGAGTGTGCATACTCTACTTCTCAAATAGATGGAGGCCTCAAAATCAATGGATGGACAAAAATTAGATCCGCATGTGGATCTATCGATGTCAAACATATTAGATCAATGGTGTTTTGTTAACAAAAAAGAGATGGACTGTTATTATAGAGCATTTTTATAACATTAACATGACATATGCAACAACAACAACGTTGGGTTGAAATTAATTAGTGGTCATGTCTTCGTCCTCGCCGCTGGCCAATGCAGCTCATCTCCCCATTCACCTGGCAGGATCAGCCAGTGATGCCACCCATCGCCATTCAGTCTCACTTGTGGCTTGCTCATCTACGAGAAGAGAGTAAATTGCACAAAACCACCACTTTGAAGGCAAGGTTTGCGAAAACCACTAAAATACATTTTTTTTGCAGAAAACACCATGTCTTCGGTAATCTTTTTGCAGAAAGCACTAATCAGCGGATCGGGCTCAGTTAAGCTTGTTTATGACAGGTGGGGCCCTTTTTTGCATATGTGGCACCGTCGGCCGTCTCGACTGCTGCGGCGTTTGACGGTGTCGTGTGCGTCCATCCCCACTTTGTTCGTTCCCCCCTCGTCTCCTACCTGCTCGCGCCTGCCGCTTGTTCCCCTTCTTCCCCCCTCTCCTGCCGCTCTCTCCCCTCCTCTCGTCGCGTAGGCAGATGGCAACTCCGGCGAAAGCAAGCGGTGTTGGCGGCGGCGGTCCTCCCGGCAGTGGCTCAGGCAACGCGGATCCCGACCCAGGCGGTGAGCTCTGCGGGAGCTCGAACCCTAGCAAGGCGACGTGAGATGCGGAGGTGCAGTATTCGGTGGAATACGCGTTGGCTAGATATTTCGCCGCGGTGGTGAAGGCGAATTCGAATGGAAGCCACCACATCGCCTCATCCTTCGGCGGTGTATAGTGAGATCCCCTTCCCTTATCCATTACATTCTGTTAAATTATCTGATCAGTTTCTAGGGCTAGGGTTAGCGTATAGTGATATCCCCTTCCCCATCTCCATTGCATAATGTTGGGCCTATGATTGTTATTGCGATGATTTATTTCTGAAATGAACTCATTATGTTTAAATTAGGTGCTGTGTGTGTCTTATTTAGTTGAAATAAGCTATGGTTATATAGTTGGAATTAGGTGATGTGTTGATCTGTATTGCAGTAGTTCTTAATGAAGCAAAGCTAGGGTTATTGTAGTGTTTTGCTTTGTACTACATTGGTTATTTGAGCAACCCACAGCTTTGTCTTGTTGCTGTCCTGCTTTTTCATAAGTGTTATAATTGAACACTTATACAAAACTATTTTTCTTTATAAATTTGCAGTCTGGATGATGAGGTTTGGGAATTGAGGATGCATTTTCATGACAGAGATAATCTCGAGAGAAATATGATGTTGTCAGACATCACATTTTACAATCTAGTTGCACTGATAGAGACTGATGGATATGGGGTGAGGGATTACATGTACTATGTGAAGGATCATGGCCTAGGGATAGAAGGAATGCAAGAAATAGAGGATGATGACATGCTGGAGGAAATTCTAGACCACATAGTACAACATAAGCAGAAGATCTTCAATGTGACAGTTGTTAGGGCCAGTTCCCCCAAACTTGCACATATAAATTGCAGTGGTAATGTTATTGAGCAGAAGATCCCTCTGCAGGAAATGGGAGAGCCCCAACTGTATCAGGTAGATGAAGGAGTGTTGTTCAATGCACACCCTTTAGATCTAGCAGCAGAAGTAGCAGAAGAAGAACCACTACCAATACAGTTTCAAACACAACAGCGCACAAACAATTCAGAGGAGCAACTGCAAATAGAAAAAGTTATGGAGGAGACAAGGAGAAAGGACATTGCAATGTTTAGGAAGAATAAGAAAGAAAAAGAGAAGGCCACTCCTTTGAAAAAGAAAGCTGCAGTTATGGAAAATGAAGAGGACAGTGATGATGACAATTTGATAGAATATGGGGATATCCTTGCTAGGCTTGAGGAAATGAAAAAATAGAGGTATGATCCATTACTACATTATGAAGGGGACACAGATGTTGAGGAGATGTGGGATACAGATGAGGAGGAGGAACTGTATGAGCCATCAGGTGAAGAAGAGGATGATGATGATCAAGAGGAGGAGGAATTAGAGGAAGAGGTGCAAGAGGAGCAACACAATGAAGAAGAGCAAGAGAGTGGGCAACATATTCAGAAGAATAATAAGGACAAGAGACACAGAAAAGGGCCAACTAGTAGATCACATGGAAGTGTAGAGAAAATGTTTGAGGATGACTGGATACCATCAGATGATGAGGACAAAAAACCATTAGACCTGGGTTTGGAAGATGATGATGGTGCTGAGGCAATGGCTTATGTGTTGCCCAATGGTAGGAAGAGCAGAGCAAAGAAGATGAAGCCAATGTTATGGTATGCTGAGGACAGAGCTGACCTACAGGACCAATTTGTGAAGCATCTTTGCTTCATTGATGTGTACCAGTTCAGAACTGCACTCCAAAACCTGCACATATCACAGAACAGGAACTATGAGTACCATAGAAACTGCAGTGAGAGGGTTATAGCACAGTGCATAGATGAGTAATGCCCTTTTTATATAGTAGCTTCTCAGATTGCAAATGAGAGGACATTTACCATTAGGAAGCTGTATTTAGTGCACACATGCCCTTCTGTGTCAGAGAGCACCAAAGTCACTGCCAAGTGGGTTGCAAAACATTGTGAGGAGGCAGTGAGGAATGACCCTAACATAACAATTACAACAATCATTAACACTGCCAAGAGCAAGTATGGAGTGGATATTTCAACCCACATGTCCTACAGGGCTAGGAAGGCAGCAATGAATGTTGTTTTAGGAGATCAAAAGGCCTAATACACCAGGATTAGGGATCATTTATAGACTGTCCTAGACACCAATCCAGGTTCTAGATGTATTGTGACAACAAAATATATTAGGGAGCATCCTAGCAAGAACCCTAGGTTTCATGGACTGTTCATCTGCCTGAATGGATGCAAAGAAGGGTCGTCAATGGCTGCAGACCATTCATAGGTAATTGCCTTGTATTGTTGTTTATGCCCACTTGTATGTTCTTTCAAGTACTAATCATTTGTGCTAATATTGTAGGTTTGGATGTATGCTTCATAAAGCTCACTACTGGCCAACAAATCCTAGCTGCTACTGGAAGAGATGGGAACAACAACATTTTTCCCATTGCTTTTGGAATTGTAGACAATGAGGATACTGATTCCTAGACTTGGTTTCTATACCAGCTGAGGGTAGCAATAGGGGGCAATCTGGCCAGTTTGGACAATACATAATCATTTTAGATAGGCAAAAGGTAATATACTTTCATGTAGTTACTTTCATGTATTGTAGTTACTTTCATGTAGTTGTAGTTACTTAGTTGTAGTTACTTTCATACTGGGTCTTTTGGAAGCCATAAATAGTCTTTCCCAATTGCCCACAAAGGTTTTGCTTTAGGCATATCTACCAGAACTTTCAGATTGCTGGGTTTAGAGGGCCAGAATAAAAAATACATGGATGCAGCAAGTTACTCATATACTGAACATGGTTTTCAAGTTGCAATGGTTGAGTTAAAGAGAGAGTGTGAAGCATCTTGGGTGTGGCTTAGCAAAATACCCAAACACACTTCGGCCAAACATGCCATGGATATGAACTGCAAGACAGACTTAGTTGTTAACAATCTAAGTGAGGTTTTCAATAGGTGGGTACTAGATGTGAGGGCTAAGCCAATAAGGACCATGGTTGATGGAATTAGGACAAAGCTGATGGTCAAGTTCAATGCAAATAGAACAAAAATTGATACTGTGAAATGGGAGATTTGTCCTACATATGCAGAGAAACTGGAAGAAGCAAACAAGTGGTCTAGGAACTGCCAATCTTTGATGGCTGGACCACATCTTTACCAAGTGACAAGTGGAGAGAAAACATATGATGTTAACCTACAGGAAAAGAGTTGTGGGTGTAGGAAGTAGGATATGACAACAGTGCCTTGCCATCATGTTGTCTCTGCCATACACAAAGCTAAGCTTCAGCCAGAGGACTTTGTTCATGATTTTTTCACAAAAACAATGTACAAGGCTGCATACAGTCCCATAATCTATCCAGTACCTGGCCCTGACATGTGGCCAAGGATAGATAGTAGGGACATTGAGCCTCCAGTCTTCAAAGAACACAAAGGCAGAGCACAAACTAAGAGAAGAAAGGGCAGACATGAGAAGCCAGCTCCAAAAGACACTTCAAGGATGGCCTCAATTACTTGTTCTAATTGCAGCAAAGTTGGCCATAGGTACACCAACTGACATGTTCCTTCGAAGCCTGCACTAGCCATGAGAAAGAACAGGCATGAGGTAAGAAACAATGCAAAACATGCTAGATTACTTGTGTTCTCTATGCTGAATTACTTGTGTTCTCTATGTTGAATTACTTGTGTTCTCTTTGCAGCCAAGCAGCTCTTCTTACCCACCTGATGCTGCTACTACTGCCTCCTCTGCTGCACCAGCAAGAAGAGATTCATCTCCTACCACTGGACTAGTGCCAACAAGAAGAACTTCATCTTCTGCCACTTCACCAGCACCAGCAAGAAGAACTTCATCTTCTGCCACTGCACCAGCACCAGCAAGGAAGACTCCATCTTCTGCCGCTGCACCAGCACCAGCAAGGAGGACTCCATCTCCTGCCACTGCACCAGCACCAGCAAGAAGGGCTTCATCTTATGCCACTACACCATCAACAAGATCTTCTACTGCTCCCGCAAAGGGTAAGGCTCCAGCCACTAGGGCTTCAACTGCTGCAAAGGGAGCAAGGGCAGCTTTCTTGCCTCCAAGACCAAACAGTGGTTCCCAGAGAGTCAGAAAGAAAACCCAGAAGATCAAGGACTACCTGACTGCTTTTGGTGCAGCATGGGATTGATGTTGTGATCCAAAATATGCTTTATCATGTTGTGCCACTACTACTATTTTGATGACCAAGTGATCATCAAGTTATGTTCTGGTACTGTAATGACCAACTTAGGTTCTGGTACTGTAATGATCAAGTGATGATCAATTAATGTAGTGCTACTCCAGTTATGATCCTTCTGCCAAACTATGGCATTCTAGTAGTCCCGTGATGATCAATTGTGATGATCAATTAATCTAGTGCTACTCTAGTTATGATGATGGTGCTAATCTTCTAATAATGTTGTGCCAAAAACCAAGAAGCCAGAAACCCATATCTTACCCTTGTGATGCTACTCTTGTGCCCAAAGCCAAAAAAAGCCTACTTGATGCCTCGACGTCGATAAAAAGCCAAAAAAACCTACTTGATGCCTCGACGTCGATAAAAAGCCTAAAAGCCTACTTGATGCCTCGACATCGATAAAAAGCAAAAAAAACCTACTTGATGCCTCAACGTCGATAAAAAGCCAAAAAAACCTACTTGATGCCTTGACGTCGATAAAAAGCTAGTTGAGCCTACTTGATGCCTCGGGGTCGATAAAAAGCCAAAAAAACCCTACTTGACCCTACTTGATGCCACAGCGTCGATAAAAAGCCAAAAACCCTACTTGACCCTACTTGATGCCTCAGCGTCGATAAAAAGCAAAAAACCCTAGTAGTTCACCCTACTTGATGCCTCGATGTCGATAAAAAGCCAAAAACCCTAGTTGAGCCTACTTAATGCCTCGGGGTCGATAAAAAGCCAAAAAACCCTAATTGACCCTACTTGATGCCTCGGCGTCGATAAAAAGCCAAAAACCCTACTTGATGCCTCGGTGTCGATAAAAAGCCAAAAACCCTACTTGACCCTACTTGCTGCCTCGATGTCGATTAAAAGCCAAAAACCCTACTTGAGCCTACTTGATGCCTTGGGGTCGATAAAAAGCCAAAACCCCTACTTGACCCTACTTGATGCCTAGGGGTTGATAAAAAGCCAAAAACCCTAGTAGTTCACCCTACTTCACGCCTCGACGTCGACAAAAAGCAAAAAACCACTAATTGACCCAACTTGATGCTCACAATCATCAGTTGAGCATAAACATACTTAAGATCAAATTCAACAACTATAATTAGCTTACTAAGCTAAAAAACACCAGTTGCACAGAAACATACTTAAGATCACAATCATCAATTGCAAGCATCTTACTTAAGATCACATCAGCACCTCCAAATACCACCACATTCAGCATTAGTTCAAATCCATACATAATCATAGTTGAAGATTACTACATTACATCACCATAATTCAGAAGTACTCATAGTTAATAGAATTTAAACTACTATCATTACAACAAATGCCAAACCACACTCTGCAAAAGGTCAGCAAATGCCAAATGATATTGCCCATTCTTCTCTTCCACAACCACCTGCTTATCCATTTATGATGGCCTTCACCCCCTGCAGCTTCACATTGCTCTCTTCAACTGTCTTCTTGAGCTCATCAATGTGGTTCTGCAAGTTCTTCCTCTCTTCAGCTAGCTTGAGCTTCATGTTCCTAATGACATTTTCTTGAGCAGCTGCTAGGTTCTTAACCATGTCATACTTCTCCTGAAGCTTGCTGGTTTCAAGATCTTTCCTTTCTACCTCTGCCCTCCTTTCCTAAGCATCCAAAAGTCCATTGACATCTTCAACCAACTTCTCATAGCTCTCCTGCAGCTTCTTCTTCTCTTGTGTCAAGTCATGAACAACAAATGAATGCATCGGATTTTCCTCAGTCCTGTGTCTCTTACTTTGTTCACACATAAACCATAACTTGGCTAATGCATTCTCAAGGGTGTTGGGCCAAGCTGGATCAATCCATTCAACTAATCCACAGGTTTTACCTTCTTGAAAAAAAATCAGAATTAACATAAACAAATACGTTACAATGCTTCCAAGCAACACTATTTAAATACTATCCTCAAATTCAGAGCTCGAGCTTGCTAGCTGAAGAGAGGACTACTTAAACCTGTCCTCATGCTACTTAAACAATGTTGTCATGCTCTAAAGTAAACAAAATCAATCAAATGACATAACATGTCAGACTAAACAAGTTGCATCCTCTGTCATGCTACAATAACCCATGCATTCTGTCTTAAATTATTAATAACATGCTACACTAAACAAATTGACCTAACTTAACAATGTTGCCAGACCAAGGGGAAAAGATGCTACCAGAGTAAACAATTGCTTCTAATCCACTTTCCTAACTTAACAGTACAACTAAACTTAACAATAAACTGCAATGCCTGCCTCCATAGTATAGATCCAGAGAAAAAATAACAATATACCTTCTCAGCACAGCAAAGAAACCTCCTGCTGGTGTGGATTCCTTTGAAAGCAACATGCCTTTCTGCGGCCTTCCCATGTTCATCGCAGAGAACAAGCAACTCCGTTTCAGGTCCCTCGAAATCGGAGTCTTCAGTCGTAGCAGGGATCTGTAGTGCATAGGAATACCAAACATTTGATCCACATGTAAGCAAACAAGCTCATTCAAGAAATCCCCCAAATCACAAACCCTAGCCCTAAAAATCTGAACTTACCTTAATGATGTCGTCGTCAGAAGCTGAGCTGACGTACTCCACGGTGTGCTCGCCACTATCGGACCCATCGCTCCAGTACACCATGGCGGCGCGGCGGGGCGTGCGATGCACCGTCGGGTGCGGCGAGCAAGATAGAGGAGCAAGACAGAGGAGGAGTGAGCGAGAGAGCAGCGTGACAAAGTGGGGAGTGGGGAGTAGGGGCAGCACCGACCGGTCTTTTGACCGGTCCATCAAATAGAGGCACACGACGCCGTCAAACGCCGTCTAACGGCTGTCGGGACGGCCAACAGTGCCACGTACGCAAAAAAGGCCCCACCTGTCATAGACAAGCTTAACTGAGCCCGATCCGCCGATCAGTGCTTTCTGCAAAAAATGTATTGTAGTGTTTTTCGCAAACCTTGCTTTCAAAGTGGTGGTTTTGTGCAATTTTCTCACGAGAAGACTAGTGAATGACACTCGTCAAGCACCTGTCTACCCTGCAAGCATTTTCCGGTGAATACAAATGCCGATTCATGCGAGGAGAGAAAGTCAGAGGCCACTGTGCCATGTCTCAGATATGTTCGTGGAAAGAAGCAAAGGACAATCTGATCGTAGATAGGAGAGCGGCTTGGCTAATCAGCACGGCCGGGCTTGTGGACCGTTGGCCATGTAGCGAGTAGTCGTTTTCCTTTTCTTGCCCTTGTGGGCATGGTAGCCGCTTGATCGACATCTACCTTGTGTCAGTTAACAGCTGTTGAAGATAGTTTTAGTTTCGTCGGGCATAGGTGTTTGTTTTCTCTGTCAGTTTCGATGGTAGTTTGCTTTCTTCATAAATAAGTCGAGCTGCGACTCGAACGTAGTTTGTTAGCTGAATCGGCGGCCCTGGCCTGATCGTGGGATGGCATGAGGGAGATGGTCATGGCCGCATCATGAGCGACACGCGGGGAGCGCTAGGATGGCAGCACTCACGACCCGGGCGTGCCCAGTTTTCTCGTTTTCTGTTAGCTTTGTAATCGCTGAATAAGAAGAGAAATAGAGAGTAGAAAAGCTACGAGGTTAAAACGCGGCACAAAACATCCTCGTCTACCTCTCGTGTGAGCTCGAGCGTTAGGTCTAACAAGTGGCATCAGAGCCACGTTGCTAGGTTCCTGTGATGGCAGGTGATGATGGCAATAAGAAGGCGGGGGACGCTGACGACGACAGCAGCAAAGGCTTGCCAAGATCCACAACCGGCCAAGGGCGCGAGCTGGCGGTGGCGAGGCAGTACGCTCCGGTCATGTCGGGTCATGCCAACATGCCACCATTGACCCACACGAACTACGCCGAGTGGAGCCTCCTCATGGAGGTTGGGATGCAGGCGAGAGGGATGTGGCGCCCCATCGAGGATGCAGAAGACCTCGACGACGAGTATGGGTACTGCAACATCGTACCACAAGGAGTATGGGCCAGCATCAAGGACGCGGAAGGGCGCGATGGAGTTCATCCTCCAATCGGTGCCGCTTGAGATGCTGCCCATGCTGCGCAAGCACAAGACCTCACAGGAGCTATGGGAGGCGATCCGCACCATGCGCGCGGGCTCCGCACGCGTCTCGGACGCCAAGGCCCAAACACTGCGGGGGGAATTTGATCAGCTACGCCACAAGCCCGGTGAGTCCATTGATGACCTGGCGATGCGCCTCACAGGGTTGTGCGCGCGGCTCGACGAGCTCGGAGACGCGATCAGTGACAAGCGCATGATCCAGAAGTTGCTGCGGATCGTCCCCAAGCGGTACTAGCAGCTCGCGGTCTCCATCGACAACCTGGTTGATCTGGACACAACGTCGATCGAGGAAATCATCGGTCACTTCAAGGCGCCCGAGAAGCGGTACAAGCTGGACGCCAAAGAAGAGGGCGGCAGCAAGCTCCTGTTCACTCTGGAGGAGTGGAACGCGTGGCTCAGGCGCGGTGATCAAGGCGGGTGAGGGAGTCCTGGATTAGGGGGTGTCCGGATGGCCCGACTATACCTTCGGCCGGACTCCTGGACTATGAAGATACAAGATTGAAGACTTCGTCCCGTGTCCGGAAGGGACTTTCCTTGGCGTGGAAGGCAAGCTTGGCGATACGGACATGTAGATCTCCTACCATTGTAACCGACTCTGTGTAACCCTAGCCCTCTCCGGTGTCTATATAAACTGGAGAGTTTTAGTCTGTAGGACAAACAACAATCATACCATAGGCTAGCTTCTAGGGTTTAGCCTCTCCGATCTCGTGGTAGATCTACTCTTGTACTACCCATATCATCAATATCAATCAAGCAGGACGTAGGGTTTTACCTCCATAAAGAGGGCCCGAACCTGGGTAAAACATCGTGTCCCCTACCTCCTGTTACCTTCCGACCTAGACGCACAGTTCGGGACCCCCTACCCGAGATCCGCCGGTTTTTACACCGACATTGGTGCTTTCATTAAGAGTTCCTATGTGTCGTCACTTTTAGGCCCGATGGCTTCTCCGATCATCAACAGCGATGCGATCCAGGGTGAGACTTTTCTCCCCGGACAGATCTTCGTATTCGGCGGCTTTGCATTGCGGGCCAATTCGCTTGGCCATCTGGAGCAGATCGAAAGCTACGCCCCTGGCCATCAGGTCAGATTTGTAAGTTTGAACTACACGGCCGACATCCGCGGAGACTCGATCTTCGACGGATTCGAGCCACAGCCGAGCGCGCCGCACTGTCACGATGGGCATGATTTAGCTCTGCCGCCGAACAGTGCCCTGGAGGCCGCACCTGTGCCCGCTCCGACCCCTAGCTCGGAGCTGATCACACCAATCGAGGATGGGTGGTTAGACACCGCCTCAGGCGCTACAATATCTACGGCGATCGAGCCGAACACCAGCCCTATTCTCTGCAAAAACCCGTGACTCCAAGGAGCCGGACTACTCTCCAGACTCCGCGCCCCGACTGATCGAACCCGATTGGGCGCCGATCATGGAGTTCACCGCCGCGGACATCTTTTAGCACTCGCCCTTCGGCGATATTCTGAATTCACTAAAGTCTCTCTCTTTATCAGGAGAGCCCTGGCCGGACTATGGTCAACAAGGTTGGGATGCAGATGATGAAGAAATTCAAAGCCCACCCACCACCCACTTCGTAGCCACTGTCGATAATTTAAACGACGTGCTCGACTTCAACTCCGAAGACCTCGACGGTATGGACGACGATGAAGGAGATGAACACGAACCAACGCCTATAAGGCACTGGACAGCCACCTCATCTCATGATGTATACATGGTGGACACACCCAAAGGAAGCAACGACGAGGAACACAGGGATGCAACAAGGGATCGTTCACTCGAAAAGCAATCAAAGCGGCGACGTAAGCGCCGCTCCAAGCCCCGCCTTGACAGAGACAGCAGCCATACAAACCCAGCCATAGAGCAGGACGAGCCGGCGGACAACGAACATGCCTTCGAGCAAGCATCCGAACACGGAAACTTGGATAAACAAACCAAACACCCCGTCCCCGGCGAAAACAACAGTCCAGACAACCTTACACCGGATAAACTCATGGAGCAGAAGAACCTCCACAAAAGGCTCGTCGCCACTGCGCATAGCCTGAAAAAGCAGAAGCGGAAGCTCAAAACTGCGGAAGATGCACTCAGAATCAGATGGAGCAAAGTACGCAACACCGCAGACAAATATGCCGGCAGTCGCCGCACAAAAAGCTATCCAAAGCGAAAGCTACTGCCTGAATTTGACGAGGAGGCCTTAGAGCCCCCGTAGTCAAAAATAGAAAAGCCATCCGGTCGGATGGACGACCGCATGGCCAGCATGGAGCGGCAAGCGGCGCCGCACACAAGCCGGCACGCGATCCACCAAAGGATCCGCATCAAAAAGACGGCCCAGCCAGATCTATATACGGGCCAAGAAAGCAAGCTCTAGTGAGCAATGCAACACAACAAATATCCGAACATCACGGCATACCCAAATACAGGGGTGCCGCACACCCCCTATATTTCACCGATGAGGTGCTGGACCATGAATTTCCAGTGGGATTCAAGCCCGTAAACATAGAGGCGTACGACGGAACAACAGACCTTGGGGTCTGGATCGAGGATTATATCCTCCACATACACATGGCCAGAGGAGATGACCTCCATGCCATAAAATACTTACCCCTCAAGCTTAAAGGGCCAGCCTGGCATTGGCTCAAAAGCCTTCCCGAAAACACCATTGGAAGTCGGGAAGAGCTTGAGGATGCTTTCCGGGCAAATTTTCAAGGGACCTATGTCCGCCCTCCGGATGCAGACGACCTCAGTCACATAACTCAACAGCCCGGAGAGTCAGCCCGGAAATTCTGGAACCGATTTCTTACCAAAAAGAATTAGATAGTCGACTGTCCGGATGCCGAAGCCCTAGCAGCTTTTAAGCACAACGTTCGAGACGAATGGCTCGCCAGATACCTCGGCCAAGAAAATCCAAGAACAATGGCCGCATTGACAAGCCTCATGACCTGCTTTTGCGCAGGAGAGGATAGCTGGTTGGCAAGATGCAGCACCAGCGACCCAAGTACATCCAAAGTTAGGGATGGAAACGGAAAACCCCGACCCAGCAAGGACCAGCGCCGGAATAAGGGAAACAGCCCAAAGAGCACGGCGGTCAACGCCGGATCCAAAAGCTCGCGGCAGAATCAGAGAAAGCCGCCCCTCAAGGATAATAGGGACGAGCTATCCAACTTAAACAAAATCTTGGACAAGATATGTCAAATACACAGTACTCTCGGGAAGCCTGCGAACCATACCCACAGAGATTGTTGGGTTTGCAAGCAAGCCGGCAAGCTCAACGCCGAACACAAGGGGCTCGACACACCAAGTGAGGACAACGACGAACCCCACAAGCAGATCACCAGGAAACAAAAGGATTTCCCACAAGAAGTCAAAACAGTAAACTTACTTCATGTGACGAACAGAACGGCGCCGCAAGAGATACGCGCCATACGACCTATCCCAAAGGAGTCTCGCCAATGATTGTTAAAACCAATCACCTTTGACCATCAGGATTACTCTAGAAGTATCCAAAACGCAGGCTGGACTGCCTTGGTATTAGATCCAATAATCGATGGACTCCATTTTACAAATGTCCTGATGGACGGCGGCAGTGGTCTAAACCTGTTATACCAGGACACAATCCGCAACATGGGGATAGACCCAACAAAAATTCGCCATAGCAAAACCTCCTTTCAAGGGGTAACGCTAGGCCCAGATGCCCGTTGCATGGGTTCTCTCCGGCTAGAAGTTATGTTCGGCTCCCCCGATAACTTCCGTTGTGAACAGCTAACTTTCCACATCGCCCCATTCTCAAGTAGCTATCAAGCACTGCTGGGACGCAAAGCTTTTGCCCGCTTTAATGCAATACCGCATTATGCATCTCTTACGCTTAAGATGCCTGGTCCACGAGGCATCATCTCATTAAAGGGAAAACATTGAGGGTTCCTCCCGCGCGGAAAATAGTGTGGCTGCCTTGACAGCCCCACAATAAAGCGGCTTCACCAGCCAAAGCATCTAAACAGGTCGTTAAGACCACGGACATGGCTAGACGAGTCCGGTATAAACATACAATTGATAAAGTCTTAATAGCCATATACCCCTGTACTAGGGGCTTCGCGCATATAAAACAAGAGACAATAAAGCTCAGTTTTACCCATTTTGATTTATACTTTGTTTATTTAGTATAACTCATGTTCGGCACGATCTTTCATTAACTAAGTTCCTCTCTTTTACAGATGAACACCGTGCTACGCCCGTCCAGGATACGGCACAACAGAGACACAGGCGCAGACGTGCAGTAGGGACCCGTTCCAAGGATTCTTTTCAGATTAAGACCCTGTGTAAACCTTTTTTACTGTCTCTTGTTGATACACATCCCCTGGTTTCTTGGTATAACCAAGGAGGAGGCTGGCGTTTTGGCATGTGGCCACGTCAAAGTTTTGCGCGTACCTGGACACTAGGGGCTTATTACTAAGGGCATTATCCCGCCCGCCCTCACAAAGACCGAATACCTTAGGGAGTGTTCGGCGTCGCGAGTTTGGCCTTATATGCATCAGCTCCGAATCATGTCTTTGGTCAAATGTTGGGTTTGCCCGGCTCCTGTGTTTTGCTGCCTTACGTTCCGCTCTATCGGCTAAGGCGGCACCAGGAGAACTACTGCGATTGTGCCCCGGTTCGGCCAGGCGAGCACCTCAGTAGAGAAAGCCGAAAACTGACTGTCATGATATAGCGTGAGACTGGTCAACTACTCAATGGCATACCAGAATCTTTAGGATTCCTCCGCATTAACGAAGGGCCATTTTCCGGCCAGGCACATACGCGCCCCGAGTTCGGGCGAGCGCAGGCGCCACCAGGGGCTATATAAGTAGCCTCAATGTCAAACTCCTATGGCTAATTGAAAGTGATAAAGCATCATAGTCCGATTGCCTAGTTCGCTGCGCTATCACCTCCTTTGTAGGACCAAGATGTTGGATCATGTGTGAAAATGCGCCTTCTGCGAACACCCCCGCATTATGTGCGTGGGGGCTGAAGCCGACGACTGCCATCTTTCAGATTATATATACATATAAGTTAAATGGCCGCACAGGAGGTATCATAATACTTGCAGGCACAAGTATAAAAAGCTTCTACAATTTATCAAAATATTGTTTTACAATAATACATGCTATTCGAATATAGTATCCTTCGAGCACTGCGTCTCTATTAAACGAGCGCCTTGCAGAACTTCCTGAAAATAGCGCTCGGCAGGTACTCGGCTTCCATCCGATTCTGGGGATGCAACAGCGGTGGCTTCCATTTCCGCCCAGTATGTCTTGACACGGGCAAGAGCCATCCGCGCACCCTCTATGCACGCTGACCTCTTCATCGCATTGATATGCGGTGCCGCACCAAGGAACTGCTGCACCAAGTTGAAATAACTTTTCGGCTCTGGTCTCTCTGGCCACAGATGACACACGACATACTTCATGGCGAGTCCGGACAACCTATTTAGCTCGGCCCATTCGGCCAAACGATCGGCTAATGACAATGGACGCTCTGGATTGTGGAACTGCGACCAGAAGAGCTTTTCCTCTTCGCGATCTTCTTGATCTCGGAAGTGCTCGGCCGCATCTGCGGCACTCGCTGCTAAATCCAGATAGGTGTCCGCCGTACTCCACATCTGGTCTAACGGAGCATGTTTAGGATCACAGAACTTCCTCCGCAGCATAAAGGGCTTTCCAGCCGCGATTTCTCCGGCCTGACGCAGCTCCTCCTTCACAGCTCTCATCGCAGAGCGAGCATCCTTGGCATCGGCAACGGCCTTCTTCAGGTCCGTCTGTTCCACCCGATCTTCTTTTTCAAGAAGCTTGCAACGGTCAGCAGCGTTCTTCAGCTTCACGGCCATCTCGGCCATTTCCTTCTTGCTTCGGCAGTGAGCAGCCTTTTCGGCTTTCAGCACTTCAATTGCCTTTCCGGCAGCCGCATCACTTTTCCTGGCTTGCTCCTTGGCTCGGGCAAGTTCCGCCCGAAGATTCTCCATGGCAGCAACACCATCTGCATCAAGCGCACACATTGTAAGATACTGGCATAAAGCTCCTCTTACCAGGCGCCGTCGAAGGAATTACATACCTTGTGCCTCGTCAAGCCGCTTGTTGACAAGTGCGATGTCGGCATCTGCCACGTCAAGTTGCCGCTTTAGCTCGGCAAATCCATCAGTCCGGCTGGCCACCGGACACTTCGCCACCTACGTATAAAGGCGGCATATTAGACCTGGGATTATGATCCTCTGTGCGCCATCACTTTTGACAACACACAGAGTCTCAGGGGCTACTATCTACACAGGGCGCATCTTATTTATGCGCAACTGTCCAAAAAGGGTACATTATTTCGCGTACCTCAAAACCTATCAGTAAACTCCTGACGGCCTCGTGCAATCCGCTCTCCGCGGATGAAATCCTGTCAATCACCGTACCCATCAATGCACGGTGCTCCTCTGAGATAGATGCTCGCCCTAGCAGATCCTTCAGCTCCTCCGACCGCGCACCAGATGGCGCCAGACTCGTCCGATGGCCCTTTTCGAAGGCCGGACGCGGAGGGCTTTGGGGGGCCATATGACTACCTTCCGGCCCCGCCAAATTCGAAGAAACCCTCTGCGACGATACCTCAGGGTCGCCCGCCTCACAAGGCGGTACGGCAGGGGGAGGCGTTCCGCTCTCCATCAAATCCGTAAGAAGATCCCTCGAAGACAAGCTCTACTGAGAAGGGCTAAGGTCCGAGCTACAAGGTAAATTTTCGATTACTTTTCTCAGATATAAAGCAGGGATTTCTCTCGTTTCTTAAAAACAAAACTCCTCTCTACTTACGGCTCGGTGGAGGGCTGATCCCCTTGAGGGCATAATTCGGCCGAACTATCCCCCAGCATAGGACCCTCTGGCGAAGATTTCTTCCCCCGCTTTAAGGCCATGGTCTCTGGGTCTTCAGAGGCGGTCCTCTTCTTCCCCTGAGGAGAGGAATTTTCGATTCCTCCCTTCCGGATAACCTCCTTTGAGGAGGCTGTAGCTCCCTTGTCCCCTCCCTCGTTTCCCTTTGAAGGCACAACCTCCAATATCCTGACTAGCACGGGACCCGGCGTGGTCTCGGGGAGGGGGGCCGGACACCTGATTAGCTTTGCTTTCTCTATCCACTCCTGTTTAAAGGACAGCTCTTTTAGGGGCAATTTTATGATAAATATACGGATAGCGAGTCTGGGCACAAGGCTACTTACTTGAGTATCCGGACGATTGCAGCTCAGACCTGCGTCCTCCGTAGAATCCGGACACACTACTTGTGGTCCGAAGAACAATTTGTACATCTCCATGGGCGTCATGCCAAGAAAATGTTGGAGAACTCGTGGTCCCTCCGGGTTGAACTCCCACAGGCGGAGGGGGCAACATTTGCAGGGCAGAACTCGGGGAATTAACATAACCTGTGTCACCATGACCAGACTGATGTCTCTTTCTAGGAGATCTCGGATGTGGCCCTGCAACAGGGGCACGTCCTTTGCCGACCCCCAGTCCAGCCCCGTATTGACCCATGACGCCAGTCATGGCGGGGGACCCGAGCGAAAGGCAGGTGGCACCACCCACTTAGGGGCCCTGGGAGTGGTAATATAAAACCACTCTCGCTGCCATAAGCTGGACTCCTCTTGAAAAGAGCCCTCGGGCCATGGAGTACCAGCATTCTTGCTTATAAAAGCACCTCCGCACTCCGCATGTCGTCCCTCGATCATCTTCGGCTCTACTTTGAAGGTCTTGAGCCATAGTCCGAAGTGAGGAGTGATACGGAGGAAGGCTTCACACACGACGATGAATGAGGAAATATGGAGGATGGACTCCGGGGCTAAGTCTTGAAATTCCAGCCCATAATAATACATGAGCCCCCTCACGAAGGGGATCCCTCGGGAAGCCTAGCCCCCGAAGGAAGTGAGACATGAACACCACACTCTCACCGGGCTTGGGAGTGGGAATGACCTACCCTTGAGCAGGCAGCCTATGCGAGATTTCACCGGTCAAGAACCTGGCCTCTCTCAACTTCAACACGTCCTCCTCCGTGGCGGAGGGGGATATCCATCGGCCTCGAAGGTCGGAACCGGACATTGTCGAAGGTCCGAAGCGCCTGAAATCCAGAGCCTTGGGTGTTGGAACTCGAGGCGAAGGGAGAACTCGTTTGAGATTGAAAGAAAGGAGTAAGGCCTTGGTCTCTTTATAAGAGGTTGAATACCAAGGGCCTTCCCCGTGACCGTTTGGGACTCGCCTTTGATCGAAAAAATATACCAACGGGTACGGTTGGGTTACCCACACCCGTATTGATGAGAATCCCAGAATAAGGGGACACGATCTCTGCTTTAACAAGACGTGCCAAGGAAACCGCCTCGCTAAATGCGCTAAGGTGGGACAATAAAACGATTCGAATATAGACTTGGCCACGAGCCGGACACTACCTTTGTGTTCAAAATCTTCTATGAAGTACTTGGAGGAGGAACCCGCCTTGCAATGATGAAGACAATCTGCGCGCCGGACTCGTCGTCATTGAAGCCTAGTTCAGGGGCTACTGAGGGAGTCCTGGATTAGGGGGTGTCCGGATGGCTGGACTATACCTTCGGCCAGACTCCTGGACTATGAAGATACAAGATTGAAGACTTCGTCCCGTGTCCGGAAGGGACTTTCCTTGGCGTGGAAGGCAAGCTTGGCGATACGGACATGTAGATCCCCTACCATTGTAACCGACTCTGTGAAACCCTAGCCCTCTCCGGTGTCTATATAAACCGGAGAGTTTTAGTCCATAGGACAAACAACAATCATACCATAGGCTAGCTTCTAGGGTTTAGCCTCTCCGATCTTGTGGTAGATCTACTCTTGTACGGCGGCAAGAAGGTGCGCGGAAAGGGCCACGGCGACCGCGGCAAGAATGTCGCCCGCTCTACCAGCGGAAAAGCTGGGCCCAAGCGCGCCGGCAACTGCCGCTACTGTGGCATTAGCGGCCACTGGGTTCGCGAGTGCCGCAAGAAGATGAAGGACGAGGACGGCGGTGAGGCGCACCTTGCAGCGGTAGAGGACGAAGATCTGGCACTCCTTATGGCACAGGTGATGCCACTGCCCGACGAGCCCGGTCTGGACATGCGCGGCAATCAGCTCATGCGCCTTCATGTGGAGGGCGCAGAGGTTAGCCTCGGGGCTGCCGGCGACGCCAAGGAACCACTTTGGCACCTGGACACCGGCGCATCAAATCACATGACAGGGAACGACATCGTCTTCTCCGAGCTAGATCGCCACGTCGCGGCACGGTGCGTTTCGGTGATGGGTCGGTGGTCGAGATCGAGGGGCGCGGGACGGTGGTCTTCGGTGCTCACGAAGGGCGTCACCGCGTGCTCTCAAAGGTATAATACATACCGCGCCTACGCACCTCGATCATCTCCGTCGGACAGCTCGACGAGGCGGGGTGCACCGCTCTGGTCTGGAGCGGCATGATGGTGGTGCGCGATCACCAGGAGAATATCATCGCCAAGGTGTACAGAACAAGAAACCGCCTCTACACCGTCGAGCTGGAGATCACGCGACCAGTGTGCTTGACGGCCATGGCCGGTGAGGACGCGTGGCACTGGCACGCCCGCTACGGCCACCTGAACTTCGATGCCCTCCGAAAGCTGGCCCAGGACGGCATGGTGCGCGGCATGCCCCTGGTCGAGCACGCCGATCAGGTGTGCAATAGCTGCCTTGTTGGCAAGCAGCGGCGCACCCTGTTCCCTACGAAGGCGAACCACCGGGCTAGTGATCGCCTGGATCTGGTCCACGGTGATCTGTGCAGCCCGATCTCGCCACCGACGCACGGAGGGAAAAGGTACTTTCTGTTGCTCCAGGATGACAAGTCACGTTACATGTGGATCGTGCTCCTGAGTACAAAGGATGAGGCACCAACGACGATCAAGCGCTGGCAGCCGGCATCGAGGTGGAGACCTCCGTCAAGCTGCGCGCGCTCCGAACTAACAGGGGCGGCGAGTTCACCTCAACTGAGTTCGGGGAGTACTGCGCTGACTATGGCGTACGCCGGCAGCTCACTGCCCCGTACTCGCCTCAGCAAAACAGCGTTGTAGAGCGCCGGAACCAGACCGTCGTCGGGACGGCGTGGTGTCTCCTGAAGGCGAAGGGAGTGCCGAACGAGTTCTGGGGGGAGGCGGTGACCACCCTGTTCACCTGCTGAACTGCGCGCCCACGAAGGCGCTGCGCGGCATGACGCCGTTGAAGCTTGGCACGGCGACAAGCTGGCGGTGAGCTACTTCCGCACGTTCGGCTGTGTCGCACACGCCAAGGTAACACGGCCAGGCCTCAAGAAACTGGACGACCGCAGCCTGCGCATTGTCTTCATCGGGTACGAGCACGGACAATCCAAGGCGTGGCGCGTCTATGACCCCATGGGCAAGCGAGTGCACATCACTCGCGACGCCATCTTCGACGAGTCGGCATGCTGGGACTGGCAGACAGCGACTCCGGGGGAGGGCAGTTTCGTCATCGAGCTTGCGCCCACGGTGGCCCTGACGCTTCAGCCGCAGTAGACAAGGACAACACCCATGACCGCGGCGAGTCCAGACACACCGGTGCGCGCCCACACTCCTTCTAGGGGTGCGTCGCCCGCGTCCGCGGTGCGCGGAGACACGCCAGTGCACGCACACACCCCCGAACCAGGGGTGTACAAGGGAAATGGCGTGGGGGACGGGTACGTCTCACCTCCTCCTGGAGCCACGCCTGACACAGCCCTGGGCACCCGTGAGGCGTCATGCCGCTACCGCTCGGTCGACACCGTACTCGAGGAAGCTGAGCCGGTGACCTTGGATCCGTTCGAGCTGCTCCTTGTGGCCGGAGAGGAGCCAAACAAGTTCGAGGAGGCGGAGCCGCATGCAGCCTGGCGGGCGGCCATGCTGGATGAGCTCCAGTCCATCAATGAGAACAAGACATGGACGCTCGCCACGCTCCCCGCCGGCAAACAGGCCACTAGGCTGAAGTGGGTTTTCAAGCTGAAGAAGAACTCCGCCGACGAGGTCATTAAGCACAAGGCAAGGCTCGTCGCGAAGAGATATGCGCAGCGGCCGGGCGTGGACTACGACGAGGTGTTCGCTCCGGTCGCGCGGCTCGAGTCCGTGTGGCTACTGCTTGCAATCGCTGCACAGGCAGGCTGGGAGGTGCGTCATCTGGACGTGAAATCCGCCTTCCTCAATGGAGAACTGCAGGAGGAGGTATACGTCGTGCAGCCGCCTGGTTTTGAGTGCCCTGGCTGTTAGTATAATCTTGATTGTTAGGTTTGTATTAGTTTGTGCATGTACGAGTTGGCTGGGTCATGTTTGGTTAGGACACAAGTGATTAAGGCGGCCGGTGATTAGTTTAGGCTGAGATTAGGAGTCCTACCAGTAGTCTAGGTTGAAGTGTGTTTAGGTTTCCGGCTAGGTCTGCTAGCCATGGCCCTTATCAGCTGCGTGTGTATATATATACACAGGGTTGGCGTGAGTTTATTGTAATACCGTGGAGAAAAAAGGAAAAATAAAGAAAAAAGAACAAGGCACGACAGGTGCCTTTGGTAAAAGTTTTTGCGTTTGCGTGTTCATCGTGATTTGATGTGATCGATCCTGTGGGCGAATTCCAACAATTGGTATCAGAGCAAGGTTCAGGAGTCGAGCGCTTGCCCCGGGGTAGCGACCCGACTAGTGCCTCGGGGCGGGCGATATGGTCGCTGGGTGGTGCAGCGACGAGGAGAAACAAGCGATCGTCGTTCATTGGAGCGACAAGGAGGAAGACGGCAGGTTGTCGTCGGCAAGGCGGTGAAAGAAGATCGTTGATGGGGGAGGTGGTGCCGAGGTGCGGTGCTGGAGCTCATCAAGATCGTCGTCTGGGGGGAGTCGGATGAGTCATGGAGTCGTGCGAGTTTGCACGGTCAGTTGTCGTTGTGTCTGTGAGTCGTCGTCGTGTCCAAGTGCTCGTCTTGGTGATGATTCGTTGGAGTGGATGCAGTATGCACGGTGTTCCGTGAGTCATGTCCACGTCCTCGTGGAGCGTCCTGGTTGCGGCCAGTGTGGATTCGGTGTGATGCCGAAGGCGGACGATGGTAGGCGAAGCCATCGTAAAGCGAGGAGGTGTGCGAGTAGTGGAGAGTGGATCTACTGCAAGCAAGTACAAGGAGTATGGTGCGAACCGAGTGCAAGGCAGCGGCCAAGCAATGGCGATGGCACAACATGGCAGAGCAAGGAGGCACTGCATGTTTCCAGACGGGTCATACTTAGTGTACGGATATGACAGTTGAAGATCAAGCTCGACGTGTAGTGGGACAGTGACCAGTTAAGTTGAACGACGTGAAAACTGATGCTGCGTCCAGTCTTGCACGTTGCACGTGTAGATGCGATCGTGTGGGCTGATAGTCCGAATCAAGCGTCAGAGTTTGGATCAACAAGTTGCAGATGTACAACGAGTCAAGATGAGAAGGAGCATGAGGAAGATGACAAGTTAAGATTAGGAGGAGATTGTTAGTATAATCTTAATTGTTAGGTTTGTATTAGTTTGTGCATGTACGAGTTGGCTGGGTCGTGTTTGGTTAGGACACGAGTGATTAAGGCGACCGGTGATTAGTTTAGGCTGAGATTAGGAGTCCTACCAGTAGTCTAAGTTGGAGTCGGCTTGCACGTTTAGTCCGTGTCATGTAGGCGTAGTTGTACGTGGCCGAGTCCAAGTGTGTTTAGGTTTCCGGCTAGGTCTGCTAGCCATGGCCCTTATCAGCTGCGTGTGTATATATATACACAGGGTTGGCGTGAGTTTAGTGTAATACCGTGGAGAAAAAAGGAGAAATAAAGAAAAAAGAACAAGGCACGATAGGTGCCTTTGGCAAAAGTTTTTGCGTCTGCGTGTTCATCGTGATTTGATGTGATCGATCCTGTGGCCGAATTCCAACACTGGCGAGGAAGATACGGTGTTCTGCCTGTCCAAAGCGTTGTACAGGCTCTGTCAGGCGCCGCGCGCTTGGAACATCAAGTTGGACAACACGCTGGTGTCGCTCGGTTTTCAGAAGAGCCCATCGGAGCACGCCGTGTAAATGAGGTGCAATGGCGACGAGCGGCTACTGCTGGGTGTCTATGTCGACGATCTTGTCGTCACCGGGTCGAGCATGAAGGCCATCGCGCAGTTCAAGCATCAGATGCAGTCCATCTTCTCCATGAGCGACCTTGGGCTGCTGAGCTACTACCTCGTCATCGAGGTGCACCAGGGAGACGACACGATCACCCTCAAGCAGGCAAGCTACGCGGCCAAGATCGTGGACAAGGCCGGACTGACGGGCTGCAATCCTGTACACATTCCGATGGAGCCGCGCCTGAAGTTGAGCAAAGAAAGCACGAGCCCGCCAGTGGACAGAAAGCTCTACCGCAGCATCGTCGGCAGCCTCCGCTACCTGGTGCACTCAAGGCCGGATATTTCAGTTGCGGTTGGTTTTGTCAGCAGGTTCATGGAGGCGCCCACAACAGAGCATTGGGCGGCGGTGAAGCAGCTACTAAGGTATGTAGCAGGCAACCTGAACTACGGGTGTAGATACAAGAAAGGTGAGCCAGAGCCGCAGCTGGTTGGTTACAGTGATGCGGACTTCGCCGGCGACGTTGATGACAGAAAGAGCACCTCTGGGACGGTGTTTGTGTTCGGCAAGAGTGTGATCAGCTGGCAGTCCCAGAAGCAGAAGGTGATCGCCCTCTCGTCGTGCGAAGCCGAGTATATGGCGGCGACCATAGCCGCGTGCACAGGCGTCTGGCTCCGGCGGATCCTTTGTGATCTGTTGGGAGATCCAGGGAGTGCAACACCATTGCTCATCGACAACAAGTCTGCGATCCAACTTTGCAAGAATCCTGTCTTCCACGACAGAACCAAGCACATCGAGATGCGGTTTCATTTCATCCGTGAGTGTGTGCAAGATGGAAGGATCGCCGTCGACTACATCCACACCGGCGAGCAACTGGCTGACATCATGACCAAGGCTCTGCCTCAGGTGAAGTTTCAGGAGCTGCGGGAGAAGTTGGGCATGGTCGACATCAGCAGCTGATTAAGGGGGAGAATGTCAGTTAACAGCTGCCGAAGATAGTTTCAGTTTCGTCAGGCATAGGTGTTTGTTTTCTTTGTCAGTTTCGACAGTAATTTGCTTTCTTCAGAAATAAGTCGAGCTGCGACTCGGACATAGTTTGTTAGCTGAATCAGCGGTCCTGACCTGATCGTGGGATGGCACGAGGGAGATGGTCATGGCCGCATCACGGGCGACGCGCGGGGAGCACTAGGATGGCAGCACTCACGACCCGGACGTGCCCAGTTTTCTCATTTTCTGTTAGCTTTGTAATCGCGGAATAAGAAGAGAAATAGAGAGCAGAAAAGCTGCGAGGTTAAAACGCGGCACAAAACATCCTCGTCTACCTCTCGTGTGAGCTCGAGCGTTAGGTCTAACACCGTGCATATGCCCTTTTTCTTCTATGCTATTGACGCATCCAGCTGATCATAGACAGGAGCAGAGAGAAAGCAAGGGAGCAAAAGAGCTCCGTATGGAGCCGGGGCTAGCCCGCTCGAAAGATGGTGCAAACGGAAGCTGCATTAACAACGAGCCTCCGTGAGCGATTTGGACGGCGAACAGGATACTACATCATATTGACGTGATGCATGCATTGCTGAGCCGCGAATCTGGGAAAAATATTGAGGGTGGGCTCAAAGTTAATGCAAAAAAAAAAACAAAATGTTCGTTTCTTTGAAGAAAAACAACATCATCTCCTAATCCATTTGTCCAAATGTGCTAAAAAAAATCTGAGAATACTACTGGAAACATGTATTATTTACTGTAACTTTTTGAAAATTTTGAAAAATATTAAATTTTGAACTAATTTTGAACTGTCTAGCAAAAGAGCCATTATCTCCTAGTACATTTGTCCAAATTCGCTCAAACTTTCCTAAAATATTACTGGAAACATATAGTATTTACTGTAATGTTTTTTAAATATTTGAAAAATATTAAATTTTGAACTAATTTGTGAATCTACTTAGCTAAATAGCCATTATCTCCTAGTTCCTTTGTACAAATGCGCTCAAACTTTTCGAGAATATAGATGGAAACATGTAGTATTTACTATATTGTTTTAGAAAATTTTGAACTAACTATTTGGTGTTGCCAATTTAAACAGACAATATCTGCCAAACCAGTGCTCAAAATGACATAAAAATTTCCAAGACCAAAACTTACCAGAAAGGTAAATACAATTCAAACACCGAGGCATCAAAGTACTAGAGAAGCGAGAACAAAAGACAATGAGATGTTGCTTCTTAATAAGTGGTATTGTAGTTATATCTCTAAGAAGTCACAATTAACTTATGAGGCGGCCTGATCTTCATTGCCGAAAATATGTTTAACCATATATGTCTTGATGATCTTCATTCCCGAAAATCATTTTTTCTGGAGGGCAGCTTCAGCCTGTTGAAGCCTGGCCATTGGACTCATCACTTACGGCTGCATATCCGGTTTCTTGCTGTTGGTTGATGGGTCGGTAGGTATGTTTGGTGTGACACACTTGTCACAGGGCTCTTTCATAATCTTGCATGCATGATTACATTGATCCAACGTTGAATGCCGATTCCTGCATTCAGCGTTGTGGATGACGGAGACTTGCTCAACATCATGTGGACCTAGCGTCCGTGCCGTTCCATACACTAATTCAGGTCATGTAATTAAGACCTTTTTTGAGTTTGGGGCATGTAGTTATGACTTAAGGGTAGTCGTGTACAAAACGACATGAGAGTAGTGCTATAGCTATGTTCTACTCACACCGTCGGCACCGGAAAAAGGTTTTGGGATCAATTTTACTTTTGAAATTAAGGCATATATATGTTATTAATCATGTACACTTAATGTAACTATCCATTACATGATTACATCATTGTCCATCGTGATGGTTACACAAGATTTAGGATATTCCTTGAACATTTTGTTCATCATTCATGAGGTACTAATCGACAGCATTACAGGTACAATACATTTCTGTTCGCAAAAAAGTACAATACATTTCGTTAGGCAGTTCACGTTGAGTTGCTTTCCATACTTAAATTGACGAGCAGTTTTTTTTTCTTTTTTGAGAAACAAAGAGTGGGCGAGCAGCTACCAGCTAGCAATGAGCATTGGAGCTTTATATACCTATATGTACTCCTGATGTACCCTGCCATCTATTTCTTTTAGGCATTGTAAGAGGGAAGCCAACAAGCTGGCACACTTTCTAGCTAGGTACTGCTATGAGCAAGGTCTTTTGTATGAATGGGACGATGAGGCCCCAAAATTCTTATTACCGCATGTTCTCCATGATGTAACCTTGCCACGAGATGAATAAAATGCCATGAGGCTTTTCCCTTCAAAAAAAAACATGGAGCCGCGCGCGAACACGACCTATACAGTCCCAAGGCCAACGGCCCCGGGGGAGGTCAACATCAGTGTGGATTGCAGCCGCCAGCCATTGTTGATGTCCATCTCGATTTTTTTGTTCAAAAAGACCACCTGCCCAACGGAATTGCTAGAAAAGACCCCCGTCGGATGAAATTGGCAAAAAGACCCTCTTGGTCGTGGCGGCAGGCGCGCCAGCCGACACGTGGCACCTGCCGCCACACCCGGCAGGCGGCAGCACTGTTCATGGCACTGTTTACGCAGGGCGACGGTTTTGACACAGTAGAGCGGCAACAAACGCGACTAAAAAATATTGCCGCCACACCATGAGGCGGTAGCACTGTTCACTGTTCATACGGGATGAACAGTACTTTTCAAAAAAAATAAAAATATTAGCAGGAAAATTCAAAAAAATATGAATTTTTTGTCAGCAAAGACGATCGAGCGTTCTAAGTGGGTGCAAAATTTCAGAATTTTTTGAATTTTTCTGCTTTTTTATTTATTTTTCGAACTTACTGTTCATCCCATATGAACAGTATTCCCGCCACACAGGGAGGCGGCATCACTGTTCACTCGCGGCCCGTTGCCGTTCTACTGCGTAAAACCGCCCCTTGTGTGAATAGTGCAATAAACAGTTCTGCCGCCTGCTGGTGTGGCGGCAGGTGCCACGTGTCGGCTGGCGCGCCTGCCGCCACGGCTGAGGGGGTCTTTTTGTCAATTTTGTTTGGAGGGGGTCTTTTCTAACAATTCCGTTGGGCAAGTGGTCCTTTTGGACAAAAAAATCGCCCATCTCAGTGCCAATGACTACTATTGCCGGACAGTTGTTCGGCGGCGGACTGCTGCTAGACTGGGGCCACCGCCGATTCTCGATCACCAGCCGTAACTCAACAATTAAGGACTTACGAATCTCGGGCCAACGTTGTGCACTATCACGGTCGGGGCATTGCGCAACATTTAAATTGTAAGATGAAGGAGCATGCCGTCTTGCGACCTACTCCCTCCGTTCCTAAATATTTGTCTTTCTAGACATTTCAAATGACTACTACATACGGATGTATGTAGACATATTTTAGAGTGTAGATTCACTCATTTTGCTTCGTATGTAGTCACTTGTTGAAATGCCTAGAAAGACAAGTATTTAGGAACGGAGGGAGTACAAGATAAAGGAGTGTGCCCTTTGTTCTCTGATCTAAGGGTGCGTCTGCACTTCCACACATTTACTTGTCCCCATGCCTCCCAAGTCGAAGTAATGAACAAGTCAATGGGCTACCAAAAGATAACAACAGTGAAACCAGCCTCATCATCTAGTCTTGGTAGTCAATCAAGTGAGACTCGATAGGCCAAGTATATGTGTTAAAACTATTAAGTGGTTTTGGGATTGGAGGGATGGAGAGGATGGATGACTTGCATAAATAATAAGGGCAAACAGTGGGTAGGCTAATAAAGAAGGGTTGTTTCAAGTACCGAATTGTAATGAAGCGAGGAGGGAGTGAAGACAATAGCAGCAAAAATATGGAGAAAGGTGGATCGTAAGAGAGGTGCGAAAGAAGAAACATTAGTGAGACGGGCGGCTCCTCGATATGGATTCTTTGCGGGGCCATTACTCGAGGACTTCTCCCTTACCACCATCACGCAATCATACGGGTTGCTGACCTCGATAACTGGCTGCTTTTCTACAACAGTTGGGCGGCATGTAGCGATGTGCATGCACTAGCCTCAAGCAGATGATTGTGCAGCAGTGGCAAAATCTTTTCTAGGTTACGTGGCAGCCGCTGGTGTCGGTGTTGCGGCGGAGGGCAAGGGAGACTTGGACCCGCCAATCATGCGGCTACGCTGTTGGTCAGCGGTGGCCAACCTATTGGGTTTATATTTGATGCTGACACCTCTAGTGGGGACGTTGAGGAGCTACCGATGATCTCGTATGTGGGCTGGCAGCGCCGGGGCATTGCCTTCTTCTGATATTTGCTGCTTTATGCACCAAGAAGACCTACCATCGCGGTGAAGAGAGGTTGCAAACGACAATGACAGTGTCGTCCTAGGCATTTTGGCCAGCCAATGAGCTGCTGCCATAAGCGATGGGTGAAGAGCAAGAGGCGATCATGATGGTGTCTTCCGGTGCATATCTGCCACTATCTGCCGACTGTGAGGATATGGTGTAGGGCTGCCAAAGCATATCGAATTCGTGATTTTGTCGGTGTTAGTAACATTTGTCCGCCGTCAAAGATTGTTTAATGGTTGCTAGTGTTTTTAGCACTTTATTAATGTATTGACTACTAGCTGCTGCTATATAATTGTTGGGGAACGTAGCATGCAATTTCAAAAAAATTCCTACGATCACGCAAAATATATCTAGAAGATGCATAGAAACGAGAAGGGGAGAGTTTGTCCATGTATCCTCATAGACCGAAAGCAGAAGCGTTAGCTTAACGCGGTTGATGTAGTCGAACGTCTTCTCGATTCAACCGATCAAGCGCTGAACGTACGGCACCTCCGAGTTCTGCACACGTTCAGCTCGACGACGTCCCTCGAACTCTTGATCCAGCAAAGTGTCGAGGGAGAGTTTCATCAAGACGACGGCACGGTGACGGTGATGGTGATGTGATCCGCGCAGGGCTTCGCCTAAGCACTACGACAATATGACCGGAGGAGTAAACTGTGGAGGGGGCACCGCACACGGCTAAGAAACAATTGATGTGCTTAGAGGTGCCCCCACCCCCGTATATAAAGGAGGGAGAGGGGAGGAGGTCGGCCTAGGGCGCACCAAGTGGGCGGAGTCCCACTTGGACCCCTAGTCATATTCGCCCCTCCCCCCCCCCTCCCCCCCTTTCCTTTTACCGGAAGGGGAAAGGGGGAAGGAGAGGGAGATGTAGAAGGAAAGGGGGGCCGCGCCCCCTCCATTGTCTAATTCAGACTCCCCATGGGGGGCACCCCCTTGTGGGCTGCCTTGCCTCTCGCCTATGGCCCATATGGCCCATTACATCCCCGGGGGGGTTCCGGTAACCCCTCGGTACTCCGATAAAAACCCAAAATACTCCGAAACCATTCCGGTGTCCGAATACTATCGTCCAATATATCAATCTTTACCTCTCGACCATTTTGAGACTCCTCGTCATGTCTGTGATCTCATCTAGGACTCCGAACAATCTTCGGTCACCAAAACACATAACTCATAATACAGATCGTCATCGAACGTTAAACGTGCAAACCCTACGGGTTCGAGAACTATGTACACATGACCGAGACACATCTCCGATAAATAACCAACAACGGAACCTGGATGCTCATATTGGTTCCTATATATTCTACCAAGATCTTTATCGGTCAAACTGCAATGACAACATACGTCATTCCCTTTGTCATCTGTATGTTACTTGCCCGAGATTCTATAGTCGGTATCTTCATACCTAGTTCAATCTCGTTACCGGCAAGTCTCTTTACTCGTTCCGTAATGCATAATCCCGCAACTAACTCATTAGTCGCATTGCTTGCAAGGCTTATCATGATGTGCATTACCGAGAGGGCCCAGAGATACCTCTCTGATACTTGGAGTGACAGATCCTAATCTCGATCTATGCCGACCCAACAAACACCTTTGGAGATACCTATAGAGCATCTTTATAATCACCCAGTTATGTTGTGACGTTCGATAGCACACAAGGTATTCCTCCGGTATTCGGGAGTTGCATAATCTTATAGTCAAAGGAATATGTATAAGTCCTGAAGAAAGCAATAGCAATAAAACTTAACGATCATTATGCTAAGCTAACAGATGGGCTTGTCCATCACATCATTCTCCTAATGATGTGATCTCGTTCATCAAATGACAACACATGTCTATGGTCAGGAAACTTAACCATCTTTGATTAACGATCTAGTCAAGTAGAGGCATACTAGGGACACTTTGTTTTGTCTATTCATTCACACACACTAGTGCAGAACCGGGCAATAGCACCGGTTCGTATGGCCCTTTAGTACCGGTTCGGTAACCAGCACTAAATTGTGGGCACTAAAGCCCCCCCCTTTAGTACCGGTTCAGCACGAACCGGTGCTAAAGGGCAACCACGTGGCACGAGGCAGCTCTGTGCGCGTGTAGGACATTAGTACCGGTTGGTAACACCAACCGGTACTAAATGTTTGGGTGTGTTTTGGTTTTATTTTTTATTTTTACTTTAATTTTGTGTTTTCAATTTAATTTAGTGATTGTTTTACATTATAATGAGTTGTTAAATCATTAGGTGAATGTACCGCAGATTAGTTTGACTGGATGCGTGGATCCTAGCTAAGTCATCAAGTATATGTCATATCCATATTATATATACTTGATCACATAATTAAGTGATCGAGGTAATATGGATATGGCATATACTTGATCACTTAGCTAGAATCCATCCAGTTGAAACTAATATGCAGTTTCTTTCATAAATGATATAATAACTCATCATCATCATCATCATATTAATATAAAAACTCTTGCATCATATATATCATCACCAACGGTTTTCATAGCAAAGATATCATCGAGTTCAACATGGTAATGATATTATAAGCGTTCATAACACCACAAAAGCAAATCACTCTTTGAGATTAAGTTCAGGACGAAGAACAGGACATGAGAGGACAAGTACTAAGATCATGAACTAGCTAAGTAATCACTCCTGCTGCTCTCTCTCAGGTAAAATAGCATAGAACATGTATAGCTTTGCTGATTCATCATATTGGAGCATGCAGATGAACCTGTCTCCTAATCGTGGGTTGCGCTTCTGATTGCTGCCCCCTAGTATTTCTCTGTAATCGTTTACAATTTTGCTCCAATCTTTTACTATTAAGCATTCCTCGTTATTAGAAATCCTGAATGCACTAAAGTGCATTGTAGGATATCTTGGCCGTAAGCTAACAATATTCATGGTACCTTTAGTCTCGATCCAATCAGGCACAACATTCATGGGGAGTCCCTGTTAAAGGACATCGTATAGTAACATACTTAGCAATGAAGTTTAGCTTAAAAAATAATGTATGCAAAAGATGCACTGAGGAGAAATAGTAGAAATCTTACCATCTTTCCTAAATATATGTGACCGTAGTTCAGTACGAACACTATTGGTCGCACGTTTTGAGTAATAACATTTCTAAGTGCAGGAAAGAAATTTGTCTTACAGCATCAAGATCCTCAAGCCATGAAACATAATGACTTGTCTCCTCGCAGTTTAGTTCAGACCCGGGAAAGTGGACGGTCCTGTCTACCAAGCGCCGGACATGTTTGCTTGATTGGAAATAAGCTGTCAATATAAATTGAGATCTATTAATTATTCAACTGGTTCAAATAATCTCATATCGAAGACATAAATATGGTTGAGAAACTCACATAATGGTAGAACTGGAGGCGTCTGCACATCGACCCAGATGTCTCTATTATCTTCAATATCATCTTCCGGACGAATATCAAAGGTGATAACCATATCAGGCTCAAATGCATAAGCCTTGCATAGTGCTTGCCAAGTTTTGCATTCAAAATAGGTGTATGTGTCTGCATTGTATAATTTGACGTTGAAGGTATAACCATGCTCGGTCTTCAACTAAACTCTTTTTACCTCCATAGTTTCGTTAGGATTGAAACCTACCTTATCCAAGACAAAAATTATTGCATGGCAAAGGATACGGTAGTAGAATAGTGAAAAATTAAAATTAAAAATTGAAGCAAATGAAGCATAAGTCATGCTTAATTACGAAAAAAGACTTGTCGTTGTGACTTACTGTATCCACTTCGAAGTTCTCATCCAGCTTGATGCTGAAGCGTCTATCATCAACTAGAAAATTTCTGCCGCACAGGCCGCGCTGGTCTTCATAGTATTCGCACATAATGAAATCGTGTTCGTTGTCAGACGACATTCCTATGTTCATAGGTGAAACAATATTAAACACTTATTAGTTCTATTAATTCAACTAATTCTATTAATTCAACTAGTTCAACTAATTAATTGAACTAATTCAACTAAGCACTTACGAAAAATATACCTAATTAATTGAACTAATTCAACTAACTAGTTCAACTAATTAATTCAACTAATTCAACTAAACTAGTTCTATTAATTTTCTTACTAAAAATAAGGTAGCTAGTTCTATATAATAAAATGTTAATTAGATAATGAAATCTCATATAACTAAATTAAATATATACCTAAATTTTCTTACTAAAAATAAACTTGTTCTATTAATTTTCATACTAAAAATAAACTAGTTATATTAATTCAACTAGTTCAAATCTCATATATATACCTAATTAATATCTAGCTATACTAATTCAACTAGTTCAACTTGTTCTAATTCATCTAAAATTGACATTAATATTTAACATCTTTTCCATATAATTCATCTAACATTAATCTAAACAACAAAAAATAGAAAATAAGTAAAAAACAATGTGTGTGTGTGTATGTGTGTGTGTACGAGCGGGGGGCGGCGGCGTACGGCGGCGGCGGGCGATGCGACGAGGACAGGCAGCGGGCGAGGCGGCGGCGACGGGTGGCGGGGGCGACGGCGGTGACGGCAACGACGGGTGGCGGGGGCGACGACGGTGACGGCGACGACGGGCGACGGGGGCGGCGAGGGCGGCGCGTGATGGGCGACGGGCGCGGCGAAGAAGTTGGATCGAGAAGAAGTGGTGGTCGATGAAACTGATTTTTTTCATAAGTGCCATATATATAGGAGGGGTGTTTAGTACCGGTTGGAAATTTTCGCTAGGCCAAGGGGCGGGAAACGGCCCCTTTAGTACCGGTTCGTGCCACGAACCGGTACTAAAGGTCCAATCATTAGTACCGGTTGGAGCCACCAACCGGTACTAATGGTTGTGCGCTGCTACCGGCGGTGCACAATGTTTAGTCCCACCTTGCCGAGCGAAGGGCAGCCGCACTGGTTTATAAACCCAGCCGCGGCAGCTCTTTCGAGATTCTCTATATATCTGTCTTCTGGGCCTAACTAGGGCGCGCTGTCCTGTGAGTCTGCTGGCCCTTCTGGGCCTGCATTTGCACACCCTAGGTTTGGCAGGCCCACTGGGCAGCGCCCAAAAAAATTTTCTTATAGTTTTTTCTTTTCTGCATTATTTATTTTCTTCTATTTATTTTTGAGTAATTTTTTATATAGTTTTTCTTTTCTGCATTATTTATTTTCTTTATTTATTTTTGAGTAATTTTTATATAGTTTTTTTCTTTTCTGCTTTATTTATTTTCTTCTATTTATTTTTGAGTAGTTTTTTTGTGACTCTCTCTACTCTGATACTCCGAAATGATAATATCATTGCAAGTTTCAACATTTTCAGAATTCATTTTATAGTGATTTTCAATTTCACGGTCATTTAGCTCTCTAAACAATTAGGTAAATGACCGAAAAACAACAAATGATGTCAGAACATGTTGGAAATTGATGACGTCACTTTGAATGCTACATACTGAACACAAAAGAAGTCCGGAGTTCAAATAAGTTTAAAAAACATTGAAGTGCCCGTGTAACAGATGAGTTCTCGTCCGAAACCCTGATACTCCGAAAGAGTTTGTCCAGTTTGTACACGACGTGCGTCCAGTTTTTGCCGTGACCCTCTCTACTTTTTCGCACATGCTATGTGGGTAAAATGATGATACCATGCCAAGTTTCAACATTTTCAGAGTTCATTTTATAGTGATTTTCAATTTCACGGTCATTTAGCTCTCTAAACAATTAGGTAAATGACCGAAAAACAACAAATAATGTCAGAACATGTTGGAAATTGATGACGTAGTTTTGAATGCTGCATACTGAACACAAAAGAAGTCCGGAGTTCAAATAAGTTTAAAAAACATTGAAGTGCCCGTGTAACAGATGAGTTCTCGTCAGAAACCCTGATACTCCGAAAGAGTTTGTCCAGTTTGTACACGAAGTGCGTCCAGTTTTTGCCGTGACCCTCTCTACTCTTTCGCACATGCTATGCGGGTGAAATGATGATACCATGCCAAGTTTCAACATTTTTGGAGTTCATTTTGTAGTTGATTTTCAATTTCAGGTCATTTAGCTCTCTAAACAATTAGGTAAATGACCGAAAAACAACAAATGATGTCAGAACATGTTGGAAAATAATGACGTCATTTTGAATGCTGCATACTGAACACAAAAGAAGTCCGGAGTTCAAATAAGTTTAAAAAACATTGAAGTGCCCGTGTAACAGATGAGTTCTCGTCCGAAACCCTGATACTCTGAAAGAGTTTGTCCAGTTTGTATACGAAGTGCGTCCAGTTTTTGCCGTGACCCTCTCTACTCTTTCGCACATGCTATGCGGGTGAAATGATGATACCATGCAAAGTTTCAACATTTTCAGAGTTCATTTTGTAGTGATTTTCAATTTCACGGTCATTTAGCTCTCTAAACAATTAGGTAAATGACCAAAAAACAACAAATGATATCAGAACATGTTGGAAATTGATGACGTAGTTTTGAATGCTGCATACTGAACACAAAAGAAGTCCGGAGTTCAAATAAGTTATTAAAAATAAAAAAGTGGTGCAATGCTGGTTAATTTGCTTCAAGCCTTTCGGAATAGTGTAGACTGCACTGCACATAGCTCAGTGCAATTTATGCTATTCCAAAAGGCTTGAAGCTAATCAACGTGCAGGTGAGCATTGCGCCTCTTCGTCATTGTCTCTGCACTCACGGCTTATAAACCGCTCATATTGCCTCTCTCTTGGCGAGGTGGGACTAAAAATCAGCTTACTAAGAAACTCTAGTACCGGTTCATGCCATGAACCGGTACTAAAGGTCTTCGTGGGGGCCCCAGCCTGACCACAGCCGCACTGGCCTCATTAGTACCGGTTCGTGGCATGAACCGGTACTAAAGGTTGCCCACGGACTGGTACTAATGATGCCCGCCCGCCTAGCCGTTGGAACCGACACTAATGGTCACATTAGTGCCGGCTCAAATTCAAACCGGCACTAATATGCTTCACATTTGACCATTTTTCTACTAGTGACATGTATCATGTTTTCGATTAATACAATTCTAGCATGAATAATAAACATTTATCGTGATATAAGAAAATATAAATAACAACTTTATTATTGCCTTTAGGGCATATTTCCTTCAATAATTAAGCTTGCTCAGTAGAAAGTAATCTTTGCAACATTAACGGTCTAGTGGCTTGGAATTTATTTTGTTTGCATGTAGTAGTCCTTTTGGGAGCATGGATTTTTCCTAAATTCATATTTCCTTGCACTTTATGAATAAGCTGATATGCTTCTTTTATACTCTTGTTTAAATAAAGTATAATATGATCCTATTTAAAAACGCACACCACGCCCCGCATTGCTCTCATGGAGAGCTTGGGAGACAAACCTAGTTGCCGCAGACGACAGCCCACTATCCTCCTGATCCTCCCTCACAGCAGTCGGATGAAGCATGCGGGCCAAGTTCACACAGTCGGCGGTGGCAACAGGGCCTCCTCTCCTTGATAGTTGTAGTGGGTCGTGCGGCTGCAGCGATCTTCTGTCTGCAGTTGTAAAGGCATGGTGATGCGCTCGTGGTGGCAATGGCGACATGAGCGGCGTTACATGTAGACGACGTTTCCCATCCAGTCATCGGTACTTTTGTCCCTAAAGCATCTGACGGTGCAGATTATTTATCGGCTGTACGTCGGGCACAAAGTGTCGTGTGCACATCCATTCCATTCTCGGCAGTAGGGGTTGCTCGGGCAGGCCGACGCTCCTAGGTTGTGTCGTACTTGTAAATGAGAGCCTAATCCCCTGGATCTGGATGCTCTCCTCTGGCTGGCTGAGACTCTCACTACGTGTGTGGGCTGGATCCGGGCCTGCAGGGTGGTAGCCCAATTTGTTGGTGGGGCGCGTGGAAATGGAGCCGGCGTCATGTGGGTGGTGGCTCTAGCAGGTGACCAGGGTGTGTTGCGGCGGTGTGGCTGTAGGTCTTTCCTGAAGGTGCAGATGATGAACTCCGCCATGCAACATTTGTGGCTACGCTACATGGGGAGGCTGTAGTGGGCAAGTGTTCTGGCTGGAGTCACTATTGGTTGGAGGAAGTTCAACTGAATCCGGATAAAGGTCCAGCTCTAATCATGATACGAGCCTTTAACGGTGCCATCCGTGTATGTTGTGCCTTGTTGAAGGCATGGATAGGGTGCTACCTCATCCATTTCATGTGATAGCACCAGGGGAACCACTAGAACCGCGGGTCAGTTGTTGGCGGCACATTGGCGGCGTTCCCTTTTGAGGGCATTGATTTGGAGTTTGATCCAGCTTTTGAGACCAGTGGATGTGTTTAGAGGTTGGGTCTAGCATGGTATCTTGTGTGGCAACACTGACGATGCCAAGCGGTGTTTGGGTCATGATATGGTTTTGTAGTCGGCTTTCCAGCGTGTTTGCATTTCTCCTTGCTTTGTTCCGTTGCTAAGGAGTCGGAGCTTTGGTGGTGGGGTCCGAGCGGAGACAATGACGAGCGATGACTGTTGGCTGCAAAGATCCTCTCTGGCAAAATCGGAGCTGCCTTGCGACTTGTGCATGTGGTTGGTTGTTTGTCGTAGGCCGGCGAGGACTCGGGAGAACTGTTTCATTGGAATCCTTGTGGATGGTTCAATGCAGTGAAGTCGGAGTCGCTTGCTAGGGGACAAGCAATGATTACTACTCTTGCACACAACCTTGATGGTGGCCTTCCTTTTGAGAGTTTGTGTCGAGTGCATGTTGGTGAGGCCGTTCAGTTGTGCCTCGTGTTTTGAGGTGTGTTGTAATGGTTTTTGCCTGGTTATCAACTAATTAACCGGGCAACTGTTTTCTTTGTCTATGGATTGAGGCCAAAGGGCCCCGGTTTGAAAAAATGAGCCTAATTATAAAGTATACTTTTATATTTACTAGACAAATGGAACCCCTCCAGTCCATAACCATGATCCACCTTTTAGACATGGATGGTGCATGCGCGTACAGTTCATGGTGTGTCCATGTGTTTGACCTATTGGCGCGGTATGGAGGTTGTTTGTTGTGGACATGAGGGGCAATTGTCCTACTTATGAGGCTAGTGAATCTGCAAGGCGGTTGGAATGTTGGATTAATCCGTTCGTAACCTTACATATAGCATCCCTCCCTCTCCCGTTGACGACAGTCGAAGGAGGTGCAAAAGTGGCCGAAAGCGAGCAGATGATGCTCTAAAGATGCGTCTAGTATTTTCTCCTGTGGCGTGGGCAGGCTTGGCTCTCTCATCGCCGCCATCTAGCTAGTAAGAGGTTGTCAGCTAGTAGAGAGCCTGCCGATTGTGAGAGGTCGAATACAAATATGTATGCACTCTTGGGTGAAAACTCAACTAGATCAGGCAATCGCAACATGCGCGCCTCCTGTCCTTGTTGAGGATTTTGCTCAAAGTGCAACTTCGGAGATGAAAATCCCAAGTTCAGCCTTAGGTTGGACCCATGAAGATGAGCACAAGTACAATGGTCCCTTCCTGAAGACTTTGTCTAGTGTACCGTATCTCGGTTGTTTAGTTACATGCATGCCACTCATCTGTTTGGTATATGGTCTATGGTCATAGGACTTATGGTAGATAGCGGAGATACTTTCATGATGATGTTCGATCTAGATGGCCTTGAGGGTTTTTCTTTATTTGTTTTTGTAAGTCGATTTATTTGACATCGATATATGGTTTTGCGCCGAATAATTAATAATATATGATGCAGACATTAGGGATTATCCTCCTCATCGAAAAAACAACATTATTTACTCCTGGTGCATCTCAAGCTGCCTAATGGAGAAGCAATGAGCTTAGCAACCCAAGCATCACCATCTTGGTTGTCCACCTGTATAGTCTCAATTGGCATAAAATTGAAGTATATATGTTAGAACTTAGAACTACCATGTGTGGTTTAAGATTTGGTAGATGAAAAGGATGGTCAGCCGGCTTGCAGAAATAAAAAGGGTAAGTGGTTTTAGAAATTATGTAAGTAAAGAGGGGTAATTAATGAATACTTCCAGCAGTTTCTTTAAGCAAGTAAAAATTGATACTGGCAAAATTGAAGTGTAGTGAAACAAGAAGTGAGTGATAATGATAGTGGTAAAAACATGGAAGAAACTGCACGAAACAACATCGCTTGACTGACTGAACCAAAGTCTAACAACTAATCGAATTAACGGATATGAAAAGGTTTGGATATATATGATGTCGTTCATTAAAAAGGAGAAAGATAGATGAACTCCTATGTATGGTACTCAGTATACCGATAATATGTAAGACTACTGAGACAAGTAATTTGGGATGCAGGGAGTACACAACAAGAACGGTAGTATTGACTGAAGTGGGTTGCTAGAATTTCAAACTAGATATGGGTAATTCAAAGATATAAGCGCAAGGGAAGATAATGCTAGTACAAATGAACTGTGCATGTCTTTCGTCCTGACCAACCAACGCGCTTGGTCTAGAGCAGCTGACGATGCTGCCCATAACCATTTGCTCTTACCGGTCTACTAGCTAGCTCCTCAGTTCTCACCTAACAGACATCAACTATGCATCAATCCTGTAAGCATTTTCTTCTCGGCGAATATTAGTGACTGGAATCTTTCGCGCGATGAGAGAAAGCCAGAGATCAGAGCACTGGATGTCATGTCTCAATTTTCGCTCATCTGTTACAGGGACCGAACGGAGGCAGAGCAAGGTTGCGGAGAAGGGCTCAAGTCCGTCAGCATGGAGGCGGGGTCGGCTGAGACGAGAGTCCAGTCTTGAAAAGGTGCAAACCGCAACTGCACTGACTGGCTATAGGCACGTGTGCACACGCCACGCTGAGGACTTGCACGGCCAAGGAGATACATTGATGGACATCTTCTTGTCCCAATGCCTCTCAAGCCAACTAATGGACATGTCAACGAACTACCAAAAGAGAATATTGGTTTCATCATTTTGATTTTCAATCAAACTACCTATATCGATAGGCCGAAGCAACTGAAGTTCCTATTTTGGAACTGTCATATGGTTTCAGATAAGAGGGTCGGAGAGGATGGAGGGCTTACATAAATAAGAAGGCAAGTAGAGTTGTAGAGGGTAGGGAGGGGCATACAGTAGTTAATTCACGGTTAACATAAGACCCTAAAGCAAATAAAAATTGATATGTTAAATGGAAGCATACTGAAGAGAGAAGAAAGTAAAGGCAACAGTAGCGGGACTATGGAGAAAACGAATCACCTAATCTTTTTTTTTTACGAACAAGGCAGGAGCTCTGCCAATTTCATTAAGAGAGAAAAAGGCAAATACAGATTTAACCGGTTTATAAGGAAAACAAGGACGAAAACCGATGTAAGCCAACACTAACAACACAAACAGCCAAACACCACCTAACATGACCATGATCCGGAGCGATTTTGAGCAAGATCTTCGAAGACATCTTCATGAAGGAAAAAACGACGCCCCCGGGTGCCGCCGTCACAATCATCGAGCCCATCGATCAATAAGCTTTCGCCCAGACCCGCGCACGACCACCCCACCGAACATTGGGAAAGGTCCGGCCTAGCCATCAGCCTCCAACGCCACTCCTCTCTGACCGGCCACAGTTCAGTGTGAAGAAGTGCTCTTCGACAATGCCTCCAAGACGGTGAGAACGCCCACGGGCGCCAACATCATGGGCAACGACCCCCATCGAAGAACAAAGCTTTCGCCCAGAGCCTTATGCCTCGCCACCTCTAACCCAGGGTAGGAGCCAGGCCGCTGCGAACATCAACAGCGACAAACCAAACCAAAGGAAGAAGAACGACCATGGCCTCCACAACACCATGAAGGGCTGCCTGCATCAGCGCCGACACCACCACTGCAGCCACCACTGCCCAGAACGGGCCTGCAGCAATACCGCACAACCACCGTTCGAGGCCGCCGCCCCAACATCTAGCCGAGAGCCGCCCTCCTACGTCGTCATGACACACGCCTTGACACCGCAACTGCCGAAGATGGGGAGGTCAGGTCTGGCCAATAGGCCAAGCCCAGCCGCCACCCGCACAAACTCGGCATCGATGCTCTCGGATCACAACCTCCACCACCAGCACTGTGGACGGGGGAGGCCAGATCTAGCCATGTGCGGCCATATCCGGCCGCCACCCACTTGGAGACGCCCACCGCAGCACTCCGAGCGGCTCGCCGGCCCGTCGCCCACCGCTGGTGCCAACCGACCGCAGACCCACCAAGGAGTCGTCGTGCTCACCTGGCCAGGGCACCCCCCACCGCCCTCGAAGGCCTTGTTTGGCAGGAGAGTATAATTTGGGATTACAAGGGATTATCCCCTCAGGGATTTGATGAAACACCTGCTGTCACCCAATCCCCTTTTTTCCGCTTCAAACATCATGCACCTGCGGGGGCGTGCGAGCCGCGAGGTCTACCTCGATGCTCAGAAACCCCATGGGACCTAGGGAATAGTGAGGGGATTGTAGGGGCTGGCCCGTTCAAGCCCTTTGTACCAAACGCCACTCTAGGGATTTTTTGGGCTTTTTAGCACAACAGGGAATATCCTATCAAAGCCCCTCAAAGCCCTGTCTACCAAACAAGGCAAAAAGGGGAGGGGGCGCCGCCACCGCGTCACCTGCAGGCGACGGCAGCGGCCCGGGGAAATCTCCGAGAGAGGGGTAGTTGGGCGGCTGGATCCCATCGCCCCCGGTTCACCCAGGCAGCACAACTTAGGAAAGGAAGTTAGGGGAGCTAGAGTAACCTGGCATTTCTTCTCTGTTGTTTCATGATCTGTGCTCATTTCAAATTTTAAAAGAAAAAATTTAGTTTTTAAAAGATCCATTCTAATCATTTTGGAGATCCATTACAAAGTAAGTGTCGCTGATTCAGTAGTAAGTGTCGCTGATTTAGTACACAGTTGTACTAAATAAGATTTAGTAATAAGTGTCGATAATTTAGTACAAAGTTGTACCAAATCAGCAACATTTATTTTGAAAAGGAGGGAATATAATACTAATTTCAATTCTGAAAAGATCCATTTTGATTTGAGATTTCTATTTTCATGCCCTTCCTTTCTTAGTTGTGAACAGTTTTGCCTATGGCATCTAAATTTCCTCACTTATCCCCTCTACCACTCACTCCATTCTCACGAATCCCGAACGGAGCCTTGCCGTCGGTTCAAAGCAGTTGACTATTACTTGCTTAGTTACTAAAGACTGGGATCGGATATCATATGACATGTGAGTAGCGTATGACAGGTGGGTCGTGGCCTTCCCGCTTATGATGAGTGGGACCTAGGCTGGGTGAGCTATCACTTTCTGTTGCCTAAATTAGCCCGAGCACGAGCAACCGCATTACCCATGTAGCCCCACCAAACCGAATGCAGCCGCCGCCATAATGCCCCTAGCACCCCCCCCCCTCCGACCCATCTGCAGGAACCACCTGAGATCGTTGGTCGGCCGGTACGTTCTTAATCGAAACCCTAAGAATTAGGATTCCTTTATAAGTTGATTGAATGGGCGATTGACCATTTGAATTGTTGTTCACTGAGTTGCTCGAGTTTGCAAATAGGATCGACGCCAATTCAGGATTGGATTTGTGCCTGTGGTAGTCGTGGCAGCTAGTTTTGAAATAGAAAACCCTAGAAATTAGGATTCATTGACCCCATTTTAGACTATGTGATAATTTTCATCTGAATAATCGAGTTCTTTAACTCTTTGATTTGCAAATTTGGTCTTTGATTGATGGGTAGAAGGTCCTGGATGAAAGAGGGCGATGGAGGAGGAGGGGGGCGCCTAGCGGCGGCTAGGATTCCCTCCCATCGCGGGCGACTCTGGACGTCGGACTCAAACATCATCAGATGATAATGATCATATAATATGAGTTTGGTGTCCCCCAAAATAAGCATACAAAATCCATCTCATTTCTCATGAAATTATTGATTTCACCACTAGAAAATTTGGTCGAGTTGCTACAGATTTCAAGGGGTGTGAGAGTATTCATGCACGGCATGAGCATTTGTGCAAAGCCATGTAGCAATCCCCGTGCTTTTCTCCGTCTCTCGTCATGTCAGCCACACGGAACAAAAGCTTTTTCCAGAGCATTTTTCATGTGTGCATGCGTGTCTGATGTGACACTCATGCCACAAGCTTAACCAAGAACCCCAAAAAAAAGAAAAAAGGAAAAAGTACACATGAGAACATATAATACAAAAAATGTTAATCATTTGTTTAGAAAATGTTAAACATGTATAAAAACTGTTTCATATATATATGAGAAATGTACATGTACGAAAAAAGTAGAAATCAGAACGTCTAATCTAAAAAATTTAATCATGTATTTAGAAATGTTAAAACATGCATAATTGGTTTTGATACACATAAAAGATGTACATTATGTGTGAAAAAGGTAGAGATGTGTGGGACAACCTACAAATCAGAAGAAAACCATGAACCACAATGAAAAGCAAAGAAAAAATAAAAACAAGAAAAAAGAAACAAAACTAAAGAAAAGAAGAAAAAGGAAAACCCAACGAATACCTAGGAATAACTCCAAAGAAAAAAATTGGAAAATGAATATGAAGAAGAGAATCCAAATAAAACCGATAAAACCTAGAAAGAAAGAAATAATAACTGAAGAAAAACAAAAACAGAGAAAAATGAAAAACAAACCTGATGAAACTAGGCGAACGATGGAACTAGCAGCGAAGCGAAGGCCAGCGACAGTTAAGGCAATACCAGGCAAATCAAATTTTTTTTCTTTTGCTGGTTTTTTGGTTTTTCCTATTTTCCTGTTTCCCTTTTTATTTTTACTATTTTTTTATTTTTGCCTCTATTTCTATTTATTTTCCTTTTATTTATTTTACACATTTTATTTTCCATTTTTAAACTTTTTTTTCAAAAAATGTTTGGAATTCAAAATTTTGTTCACGATATCAAAATTTGTTCAGGGTTATCAAATTTTGCTCACTTTAAAAAAAATTACAGTGCAAAAATTGTTCAATGTATAAATTATTTTTTGCAATATGTATTTAAATATTGTTCAGTGCATATCACAGTATGTTTAATGTGTACTTAGAAATTGTTCATTGTATACCACAAAAATGTTCAGTGTGTATTTAAAAATTGTTCAGCATATATCACAAAAATGGACATTAAAGCTTCATTCTTACTGTGTTGTTAGATTGTTCATCTATTTAATATGTTTGTATTTCCATTATATTTGGTTGCTATGTTTAGGATTATATAAATAAATTTTGGTACTTTCGATGAAGAAGGACGTGGAGTTTCTACACCTAGGAGCAAATGCTCCTGGTGTGAACAATAAAATATAAAAAAACTGAAAACAAATTCAAAAAAATCTGAAACTGTTTTTGGCATACTTTCACAAATCTTTGTTATGCATGCAAAATTTCATCGCAAAATCACATTGGTGGAAGGCATGGTAAAAAAACAAAATTGATGCTCTAAAAATGTTACTTACAAAAGCATTTTGGAGCTCCAATTTTGTTTTTTTGGAACGGCTTCCACCAATGTGATTTCGCCGCGAAATTTTTCGTGCACGACAGACATTTGTGAAAGTATGTCACAATTTTTTTTAGAATTTTTTAATTTTTTTCTATTTTTTTTATTTTCCTGTTCACAACAGGAGCATTTGCTCCTGGGTGTAGATTGGCACTTTCGATGAAGCATGTGCTATTCTTGCAGAAGGGGACCTGTCGGAGGAACAAAATGTGTTTTTCGTCAAAGAGAATTCAGAATGACAATGATCATATAAAATGAGCTTGGTATCCCCCAAAATAAGCATGCAAAATCCAGCTCACTCCTCGTGAAATGATTGATTTCATGACTAGAAAATTTGGTCGAGTTGCTGTAGGTTTCAAGGGGTGTGAGAGTATTCATGCGCAACCCAAGCATCTGTACAAAGCCATGTGCAATCACCGTGCTTTTTTTCTGTCTATCGTCATGTCATCCACACAAAACAAAAGCTTTTTCCAGAGCATTTTTCACACGTGCACGCGTGTGTGATGTGATGCTCATGCCACAAGCTTAACCAAAAACCAACGAGTCATCCATGCTCTAACCGTGTAGAATACCGCTTAGGAAAATTGTTTGTGTCGTGTCGGTACTGTCGACTGCCCTTCATTTTCCTCTAGGTCTACCATGAGATTGTTGATTGCAACTTCAAAGGCTGAGACCAAGCTGGGTTGCTTCATATCAAGGCGGACCATGTAAAGCGACGGGGTTGCCTTTATTCTGCAAAGAAAGCGCCCACGAGATGCTATTCCCTCACTAGTCCTGACAAGGAGACCGTGCTAATTGAACTGCCAAATTAATCTTACCCTGTGCGATACAAAGAACGTGCAGCATATTCACTTTGTTTCCCTAAAGTAGGTTTTCCGTCCATCAGCTACACTGCAACTAGAAAAGAACTAGTAACTGAACTGCATACTCCTGAAACATCTCCTCTCTTGAATGCATATAAATCTGCTGTACTACCTCTCTCTCAGTTTATAGGGCGTGCGCGTACCCCTGGGTCGTCAATTTGATCAACCTAATACAAGTCATATGTTACGAAAAATATACCAACATAAACTTTGGAGTTTCTACTTTCAAAAGGTATAATTTTTGTGTTATATAGTTTATATTAGGGTGATAAAATTGGCAACCTAGGTATACGCGTAGGACTTGTAAACTGAAACGGAGGTATACGCGTAGTACTTCATCTAGTTCTTCTATAGGAAATAACAGGCCATCCTCTTCAAAGTAACTCCATACATTAATGATTCTTGAGCTTATAACTTTTAGAAAACTTCCGATGTTACAAAAAGAAATACTTATGCGATGCATTAAGTGTTCATTACAAACGTCATGACGCCAAAACTCCGAGAAGTAAAACATAATGGTAGCATCCCTAACATAAAGCCAAATTATTTATCCTTTTAGAAGTTTTCACACAAAATTGTTTTATCCTTCTAAAAGAAAAAGAGATGTTGATATTTGTAGAGGATGCCGTGGAGATTTCATGTCGCTCGTTCCTTCACGGAACTTATGTGACGCATGCAACAGATATATAAACCTAGTGATGCGCACTTCTCTGGTGTCCAATCCTCTCTGTGTTTTCTCTCGTCGCATCCACAAGACGTTGGACAGTGGCAGTGAAAGGGAGATGTGGGACAAAGGGTATTTTCGGTTGGTGATATCCGTGCTAATCTCAGTTGTGTTATCGTAGCCTGTAGCCATAAGCTGTCTTTTGCTTTGGGGAGAATCTGCAAAAGAGACTTTTCCTGCTGATTAGACGGCTAAAGATGTGATTGCTGTGGGTCAAGAAAAAATGGGGCGGTTAAATTCAAAATCATATCAAAACTTGAAGAGAACAATTCTTATATTTAATTATTAAGCAGAGTATACAAAATAAAGACAATAACTATTGAACTATTACAAGATATGAAATTAACAAATATGACTAAGTCGACCTTCTCTGTAGCAACGCTTTGAAGAAAAGATAAACATCCTCACGCCATCGTCGCCACGTCCGGCCGCAGGCGGCCTAGACAAGGATTTTCATCCTGATTGTTAAGATCAGCCAATGAAGACACAACAAGAAGTAGACAACATCTTCAACAGGGTAATAGCGCAGGGTTTGAGTCCAACCAATAAAGATCACGACAAGAGTTTTCACTCCGAACATGAAGTGCTCCAGTTAGCATCTTGAAAACGGATTGTTACATAGTCACTTTTGCTAGTACTCCATATGAGAGCCAAAAGGCACTAGTCGACAGGTGGATGCCCATGTTTCGGTGTGGAATTGGCTATGGCCACTTGCCACGCAATCACCACCATGACTGCCATGGATACAAAGTCCCATCTCATTTCTCGTGAAATTCGGTGGAGGTCTTGTCGAGCATTTGTCGACCCAAATTGGCACAAAGCCATGTTGCAATAACCATGCCCTATTTGTCTCTAGTCATACCATTCACACAAAACTAAAACTCTGTTCAGAGCATGTTTAACCAAGAATTATGCTTGAATTGGAAAGAATAATATCAAAGCTACCTTTTTCAAGAATATATCAATAGTGTTTTCAAGAATCGGGGAAAAATATCGAAGCTACCTTCATTGGTTGCAACTTGAAAAGTCGAGACAAAGATGGATTCATGTCAAGACGGTCCTTGCAAAAGCAATGTTGTCACCTTTATTCTCGAAAACACCTTCTAGTTGCTATTCCCTTGTTAGTCCTGACAAGGAGAACGTGTCGATTGATCCTGTTGCTCGATGTTTCTTTGTGAAAATCTTACCCTGCACGACACAAAGAAAGTGCAGCAGCATCTCTTTGTCTCCCTAAAGTTACGTTTCTCATTCTTCAGGCACAGTTCAACTAGAAAAGAACTAGTAAGAATGAATACTTCTAAAACCTCTGCTCCCCTGCATGTGCGTGAATCTTCTGTGTTTCTTTCATCTAGTTATCATTTGCCTGAAGGTTGAGTTCCTCTCTCCCTCCCCTCAAATTGAAACCTTATTCGAGTTCAAAATAGCATTCCACGTTGGCCGAGTTTTCATGCATTACATAATTCAAAAAAGCACAACTTGTTTTCGTACAAAATTGTTTTACATCCTTGAAAAAGAAACAGAGATGTTGATATTTGTGGAAATGTCATGGAGCTCTCATGTCACCTGGGCTGTCAGTGTATGATGCACGTAATAATAGATATAAAAATCTTCTCTGGTGTCCAATCGTCTCTGTTTTCTCTCGTTGCATTCACAAATATTTGGTATATAGGAGACAATAACGTCGGACAACGAACGGAGACGTGGGACAAATGGGATTTTCTTCTGGTGGCATCGCTGCTGCTACTCTCGTTGTATTAGACGGCCCAGAGATATCAGAAAAGCATAATCTTCTGCTTTTGTGAAAAATATAAAAGTGAGTTTTGTTGATGATTAGATGGTTCATATGTCCCTGTTGATGTGATTCTAATGGGTCAAGCCAAGAAAAAGACACGGTTACTATCTTGAAGAAATGAGTACGTTTTTTCAGTGCTCAATCTTTATTAGAGTTCACCCTTAATTGTCTGCATGACTTTGGTCCCTTGTTCTGAAAGCGGATATGTTTGGACTAAACCTGGGTATTCCTTGCGCACGGCCTTTTTGGACCGGGTTTTGAAAAGCCTAAAATTGGGAACCCGAGCCTGACCAGGCCTAGCCGGAACCAATTAAATAATGAACTTCTCATATTAAATAATATTATTGTAATCTTTTTTGGATATAAAAATACAGTATTAAAGCTATATTTTTGTTAAAATCCTATTTTAGCTAGTGCGGACTTATTTTAGGTTAAAACTAGAGCCCGAGCATGACCAATCATTGGGCCTTGAGTTCGGGCCATTGGACCTGGTTGGCCATCCACAGGATTTATTTTGGACCATCTCCAAACCATAGGAATGGTGTTCTCTTTGTTTGTGGCATGAGTTTTTCCTAAATGTGTGGCATGGGTTTTGATGAGCGCTAACCCGAACTTCACAGGGCTCTCCGCCTTGCTTCTTCTTTCCCTCTTGGTCCTCATTTCATTAAATCAGTCAGTGCTTTTCTCTACTTTAACTTTTGTGAGGTCAAACTCCCCACGACCCCATATGCCTCACTAGTGTTTCTCCTCTACCTCTCCCTGTCTCTATGTTTCTAAGTCATATATTGACATGGCAATTACATGTGTGTGAGTGTAGATGAACACATGACACGTCAGATGAAAAACGCTAGATAAAAAGGGATACCACACATAACAATAATGAGTCTTGCATTTTTCACACAAAGAGCCCAAAGACCTAGTGATGGAAGAAAAATCAAAGGTTCACGATGATACCTCCAATGGAAAAAGAACACACAAGGGAGCTATCACCACCAAAACAAACCGAGCTCGGAGCGAATTCTCCATTCGGAGCTTTGCCAGTCCGATTTAGACTCATTATCAGTTTCGACCCAAGCAGATGGTGCAGAAAGCAGATTCCAACAGATAGATCACGCAACATGGAACCTCGCCATCATCTACAGCTTTAGTGTGCTTGCCCAAACACCGAATCCGCAAAAAGGAATGTTGGATTCACTTCGCTTCTATCATCTCGAAGTGACGATTCGACAACCATGCCATCCACTCCACAGCACAACACCGCCGAGACTACCGCCAACGAGCGACATCCCTTGCATGGCCTACAAATCTCCATAACGATCACCGTGTTCCCCCGGAGCACGTTTGATCCTGGCAGCACCGGTGCCAAATACGTCGCGCCCTGTGACCACCCCGATGCCCGACGGCGCTCTTCCTTACGCCGCGTGATGGCAAGCGCCGCCGCCGTCATGTATATATCTCAGAAAGAAAAATTAACAAATTCAACCACATAAGACAACTACAAGAAAACAAATTTCTCCATGACACGACCCTTCCTGGGTCTTGAGGCCACCGGATGGATGGATCTCAGGTGATTTTCGTGGATAACCGCCCCGATGACCCCCAAAAATATCATCTCTAGCGGCGAGAGGCGACCACCCGGAGTGCCCGCGGGAAAGAGGAATGAATTCCTTCCCCTGCCCCCGTCGCCATCCAACAGTAGCTGTCTGAGCGTCTCCGCCTCCCCTCCTCCCCCTTTCCGTTTCTCCATGTGATGCACACACGCAGCAGCGCCTGCGGCAGCGCACGCACCGCACAACACGCCACAGTCGCCCCGTTGGTGGACTCGCTGCTACTCGACGATTCCCACGCCGCCGTCAAGCTTTCTTTCTTTCTCCCTCCCAGCCCCAGGCCCAGGCCGGAGGAGGAGACGGAGACGGGGACGGGGAGAGCTCTGCCCCAGCTCGTCCTCTTCTTCTTCTTCCCCCCTGCCACGCCCGCCTCAAAGCCATCGTCTTCATCTGCGTCACCTCACCCCACTCTCTGAGCTGTTCCGTTCTTGATCCAACCGTCTCCTCCTACTCTGCCGCTCCTCGGCCCTCCTGCGAGTTCCCCCGCCCATTCCGGCCGCGGGCCGATGCGAGCCGCCCCGGGGCTCCGCTTCTCGGGCAGGGCCGCGCTCTAGCGCCGCGCGCGCTTCCGGGTGGCGCCTTTGGGGACGGGGGCAATGGGCGCCGGCAGGCTGCTGGTCCTGTGCCTGGCGCTCTGCGTGGCGGCGGCGGCGGCGCAGCGGCCGAATCGGCGGCCGAGGGCGGTGTCCGTGGGCGCGCTCTTCACGTACGAATCCACCATTGGCCGCGCGGCGCGGCTCGCCATCGAGCTCGCCGTCGACGACGTCAACGCGGACCGCACCGTGCTCGCCGGAACCACCCTGAATTTGATCAGCCAGGACACCAACTGCAGCGGGTTTCTTGGAACCATCGAAGGTTTGTTATTCCTTCACTTCTTTTATCACCCTGTTTTCTTCTCTTAGACTATTATTACTCTGTTTTTAGCACTAGCGTTGAACAGATGAGTTTCTTTCCCCCACAAGTAACGGATTTGATTGCAACTTACCTTTCACGACCCCAATTCCTGGCTAATTCGAGTGATTCGGCGACTTTTCCACTAGCCATATCTGATTGGGAAGCATGTGCTGCTTTACTCCAACTGGTTACAAAGTGAAGTTGTTGATGGAGAAAGAAAATTCCTGCTTTAGTAGTTGCACATGAGAAAGAAAGTTTTTCTACTGCGAGCGGCGATAGCTCCTTGAGTTAGAATCAGTTCTTTCCGGGTCGACGTCGATAGCTTGCACGGTTCTCGTATTTGCGTCAAATTGTTCTTACTGGTAACATAGAAATAATTATTTCTCAATCGGCCCAGAAATAACAAAACCGTATTTTCATTCGCACGTAGAAGGGATTTGCCATGACCCAAGATAACTAATCTGAGAAGTGCTCAATTGTTTAACAACAGCTTCATTTTTCTTTTTCTTTACTGAGATCTCAGCATGAGCTACTATTAGTAGTGGCAAAGATGAGGCCACGAGGGCACCACAATCTGTCCAGCATATCTGTTCAAAGTGCCCTGGGCCTTGTAAATTATTGCATCTCAATCTGCTCCCATAAAAAAAGAGCAAAGTAGTCGCCACTTGTTACAAAATGACAGAACTTACACGTCAGAGTTGATGAGTAGCTTTTCTTAGTTTCTTTGATCCAGGCCTTCTGGTGCATATATGAAGAAACCTGTTACTTCATTTATTTATTTATTTTTACATAAGAATCTTCGTTATTCTTCCAATCATACTTTGTTTAGTTAATTGCTGCTGTCTTTCTGTCTGAGATTCACTTCTTAGATTAGGTGTCATAAATTTGGGGTAATTAATTGTTGACTAGCAACGAAACAATTGAGCTGCAGTGTAATATCACTATATCTCAGTGCATTGATGTCTTAGTCTGAACTCTGAATTAGGTCAAGATTCCTTGGATAGTATGTCTCATATTTCCTTTTTTATAGGGGTGGCCCATTCCTTGAATATTTTACTTAGTTTAATACAATAATTGCCTAGCTCGTGTTCTATGAGATGATTCAATAATGGCTTGATTGGGAATGGAGAAACCAACTGTGCTTAAAGTACTGTTGCTCTAAACTTCCATGAGGATCGTGCCCTTTCTTGAGAATTGTGCTAACCTGATTATTTTGGCAACAAAAGAGGAACAGACAAAAAGCATACTGGTACCATGGATCAAAAAATGGCATAACTTGTGATACTAACTACAGCATCCCTTAAGGTGCAAGAAACATGTATTGAAGAGCATCCAATTCTTCACTTTCTTATCATGCGAGATTCCTTATTCTCTTTGTGGCATGTGTGGACATCACCGCAACAGAGTGACAGATTTGTCACCATATGTTTTGTACCATAACTAATTTTCTCATATTGTTGGAAACTTGGAATAAAATTTTCTGAACAATAGTTAAGTACTAGCATAAATTTAGAAGGATCTTATAGTAGCTGATTTAGAAATTTAGCTTTAGTTCGTCAATTACTAGTCATTAAACCAATGGACCTGCATGGCCTAGCGTGTACAGTATTTTCCAAATGCATTCAGTACGGATAGCCACCCCTCTTTTATGTCCCCCATCTGAGGTATGTTTTTGGATGAAGAGTTTAAAATCTACATCCTGCCACTACATACTTTTTTTCCATTGATAAATAATTTGTGCTGTTAGTAACACACTTTATCAGATACTTCCATAGACCAGCCTATTAAGGCCCTAGAACTGGTATCACCTATTTAGTAGATTTAATTCATATAAATATACGTACATACCATCTCTTGTTCCCGAGATAATTTATAGTTATTTTCCTAATGCAATATTCCTTGCCTTATAATCTCCAGTTAGTGTATGTAAGACAGTTGCTAATTGCTTCAATAGCCTATGAACTGATTCATAAAACGGTACTTTGTTGCAGCACTGCAGCTCATGGAGAAAAACGTGGTTGCTGTCATTGGCCCTCAATCCTCTGGAATAGGCCATGTCATCTCACATGTTGTTAATGAGCTACATGTTCCACTTCTATCGTTTGCAGCAACTGATCCAACCCTATCTGCATCAGAGTATCCTTACTTTTTAAGGAGTACCATAAGTGACTACTTCCAAATGCATGCTGTCGCTAGCATTATTGATTACTTTCAGTGGAAAGAGGTGACTGCTATATTTGTGGATGATGATTATGGCCGAGGCGGGGTGTCAGTCCTCGGTGATGCACTTGGAGCAAAGCGGGCAAGAATTTCACACAAAGCAGCCATTCCTCCAAACTCAGACACGGATTTGATCAATGATGTACTGTTTAGAGCAAACATGATGGAATCAAGGGTGTTTGTTGTGCATGTCAATCCTGATGCAGGGATGAGAATATTTGCTATAGCGAACAAACTCCAGATGATGGGCACTGGCTATGTCTGGATAGTAACAGATTGGTTAGCTGCTGTCCTGGACTCCTCAGGGCCTGGAGATCCTAAAGCCATGAGTTATATACAAGGATTAATTGTTCTTCGCCAGCACACTCCTGATTCTGATGCCAAGAGGAAGTTCGTAGCTAAATGGAATAATGCAGCTAATAATAGGAGCATTGCTTCTGGCATGAATTCGTACGGTTTTTATGCTTATGACTCGGTTTGGGTTGTTGCCCGTGCTATCAATGAATATCTCAATAGTGGGCAGCAAATTACTTTCTCTGCAGATCCAAGGTTGCACAATTCAAATGGAAGCAGTTTGCGTCTATCAAAGCTTAAAATATTTGATGGTGGTGATCAGTTGCTACAGCAACTTTTGCTCACAAACATGACAGGGCTAACAGGTCTGGTTCAGTTTAATGCAGACCGCAATTTGGTGCGCCCAGCTTATGATATCCTTAATGTTGGTGGTACCGGGTCCCGTTTGATTGGCTATTGGAGTAATTACTCTGGTCTTTCTGTTTCTGCTCCCGAAATTTTGTATCGGAAGCCACCGAATACGTCAACAAGTGCCCAACAGTTGCATAGTGTGGTGTGGCCAGGCGACACAACTACTAAGCCGAGAGGATGGGTTTTCCCTAACAATGGCCAGCCTCTGAGAGTTGGTGTTCCAAATAAACCAAGTTTTAGGGAGTTGGTTTCAGTTGGCAAGGGCCCTGATAATGTGACGGGTTACAGTGTTGATATATTCAACGCAGCAATTAAACTTCTTCCGTACCCAGTTCCTTGCCAGTTCATAACAATTGGGGATGGTTCAAAGAATCCTAACTATGACGACATTATTAGTAGGATTGCCACCAATGTATGTTTGCATGCTTTGCTCTGCTTCTTTGATCATTTTGCTTCTCATCATCTGATTTTTTTTTTCTCTAGGCCCTTGATGCAGCTGTAGGTGACTTTGCTATTGTGAGAAATAGAACGAAGATTGCAGAATTCACACAGCCTTATATCGAAGCAGGGCTTGTGATAGTAGCGCCAGTGAGAAAAGCAAATTCAAATGCCTGGGCTTTCTTTAAACCTTTCACATTAGAGATGTGGTGTGTAACAGGCACTCTTTTCATTTTTGTGGGAGTGGTTGTTTGGATTCTTGAACATCGGACTAATGAGGAGTTTCGAGGCTCTCCACGACGACAAATCCTGACAATATTTTGGTAAGTTCCTTTGCTACTCCAAGGATCTGTTCTATCTTAGGTTTTCAATCTGGCTTGAATAAGAATTCAGAAATAATGAAGAGAGCCAAAGTGATTATTTTTGTTTCTTTTATTTCCTTTGTTCTCACCAATTGTTTTGTAACTTTATGATTTTTGTATCTTTGTAATTTTTCTAAATGTTAGCTATAAGAAGTTAACTGACAGTTCATGCTTCTCTTTCAGGTTCAGTTTCTCAACGATGTTCTTTGCACACAGTAAGTCCACTAAATACATCACATGATATTATGTTTAACTCCTGTTTTGTATTCTTTTCCCATCTGGATGAAAATGTCTTACTGAAAAAACTCACCACAGGGGAGAACACCGTAAGTGCTCTTGGGCGTTTCGTGCTGATAATATGGTTGTTTGTCGTGCTGATCATCAATTCAAGTTACACTGCTAGCTTGACGTCGATCCTCACAGTACAGCAGCTAGCAACTGGAATAACTGGACTTGACAATTTGGTTGCTAGCGCTTTACCTATCGGATACCCAGCTGGAAAATTTGTCCGAAATTACCTGATTGACGAGCTGAATATTCCCGAATCCCGGTTAGTACCACTGAGCACGGTTGAGGAGTACGCCAATGCCCTTAATCGTGGGCCGAAAGACGGCGGTGTTGCTGCAGTTGTTGACGAGATGCCATGCGTTGAGATCTTCCTCTCAACCCACTGCAACTTCAGAATAGTCGGTCAGGAGTTCACGAAGGAGGGATGGGGATTTGTATGTTCAGCATCCGATGAATCGTTATGTATTTACAGTTACACATTTGAAAAGGAGAGAATTATATCTGCTCTTTTTTTCCCCTTCTTTACAGGCATTCCAGAGAGATTCCCCCCTTGCTGCAGACCTATCAACCGCCATCCTTCAACTTTCAGAGAGTGGCCAGCTCCAGAGAATTCACGACGAGTGGCTCACAGATCCGACCTGCGGCGATGATGACAGTGGGTTGGGAGCAGTCAGGCTTGGCCTGGGAAGCTTCTGGGGCCTTTTCCTGCTGTGTGCTCTGATATGCGTCTTTGCTCTCATGGTTTACTTCGCAAGGATCTGCTGGCAGTATAGCAGGTACTCCAGCTCCGAACCTCCCAGTGAGCCAAGCGACTCTGCTGCTGCCGTCACCGCTGCCACCATTGCTCAAATACGGCCAGAGAAGCCTAAGCCAACGCGCCTTGGCAGCTTCAAGGAACTGATACAGTTTGCGGACACGAAGGAGGAGGAGATCAAGAAGGTGATGAAACGGAGATTGAGCGAAAAAGATACTCGGGCCACCGGATCTGCGCACTCGGTCTCGTCAGCATAGAAGAGGATCTTTCATTTCAGGTTACACAGCCCCAGGTTCTTCTTACACAGCCAAGATACGTAGCATATACTGAAGTAGATAACAGCGGTATACTTGACACTTGTAGGATTCATAAATCTTTTTTTTTGCGGTCATTTGAATTCCGTCTCGGATATGCGGTATATATGCAGCAACATTGTCCCAACTATTAATATTCCAAGAATTATTTTCTTGACCGACATGCCTTATGATTCTAAAATGTACTTTTTTTCGGAACGAGGCAAAAGATTTGCCTCATATATTAATTAAGAGAGAATAGAGTGTTTACACGAGCCGAACAAATACAAAGTGGTGTTACTCTCCCAGTATTATAGTACCCAGCTTCTTAGCCCCGGCGGTGACCCAGGTGAAGGCTTCACTCTTGATGTTGCTTAGCAGAATTGGGGGTGGCATGCTCTTGTTGCGGAAAATGACATGGCTTTCCTGTTGGAAGTGCACAAACTCGATTGGCTGACCCACCAATACATAATGGAGTCATGAAGGTGCCATGTCGAAGTGTCAAGGTTGTCGCTTGACGAAGAGGTGTAGTCCAGACTCCGGCTCCCGTTTGGAGAGGGGGCAAAGATGGCAATTCGGCCATCCCCGACGTGCTAGGCGATCAGCGGTCCAAATTCGGTCCTGGATGGCAAGCCACGCAAAGAACTTCTCCACACCGTGTGATCTAAAATGTACTTTTCATCACTGTTTCCGAAGTGAGTCTATAGATGGCTTCTTTTTTTCAACTCTAGTACGATAGAAAAATAAACTCTGCCATGCATTTAATCTATATCTATACTTACTATATGCTACCTACTATTAAAGCAAGGTGATATTCTTGGTTTCGTCCCGCTTAGGTGATTATATATATTTTTTACTATATTCGAGGTGGTACTATTTTTTGCTACAAAACAGATTCATATTCGTTACCGTTACCGCTGTTTTTTGGGGTCTATGCACGCCAACGCTGCTCTGGGCCTTTTCTTGGTGTATGTCACAAACGTACTGGGCCATGGGCCTGCTCTTGTGCTTAGAAAAAGGATTCGCAAAAAATTGCCACTTCCACTAAGGATCGAGCCCACGACCTGGTATTTGCCTCCTTCAGGCTAGGACCAGCTAAGATTGCTCCTGTGTATGTTAACTACACCGCTCATTATGCATTTAAATAGTCTCACCTCGCTTTTTTACATGATCTTTTATCAGTTTATATAGCCCACAAGTTGACACAGAATAAAAAATACATCAAGAATAACGAACAGAGGCTGAAGTGTGGGTCCTATTTAACCTTGAAAGCAAAGGAATTTCGCAATATAAGAAAGAAGACAGAGAAGGACACAGTAAAAAAGTTGGGGTGTGAATATCAGTTAACTCGCGTGAAATGGAGGCTGGAAGGGAGGACCATGCCATCTCTTGTAATTAAAGGAAATTACGGTCGTACGAAGCAAATGGATAAAACGAAACCTCGATCAAATGAAAATATTGCGGACTCCTAGCTTTTCATTATGAAGACACCTAAGTTTGCGGACTCAATTGATCACAAAACTTTATTTCATTGATAGCATTGATTTTCATCAAAAATTAATATGCAGCTAACAAAAAATGTTAGAAATTTTGTGATCAATTGAGATTATATTCGGTTTATGTACATTAGAATTATATACATAGAAGGATGATCCGAATTTGTGAAAAAAATGTAAAAAAATAAGGGTAATAGAATTATATACACCTTTTGACGTAATGTTAGAAATTAGGATAACACTAAAACTGATTATGTGATATTTTCACTCTTTCCTCTTATGAACAGAAAGTGTACATAAGGAAAGAGGACGTGAATGAGGATATGTAACAATACGGGTGGGATGCCATGTTCAAATAGAGGATATGAACCAGGGTTTTGATCTCCCGTTGCAATGCACGGGCCTATGTACTAGTAGAAGAAAAAAATATAGACAATACTGAATTGTCCAACTAGCACGATAAGATATGACCAAATCATACAATTTGGGTTTCGGTTTCTGAATCGTACCAAACAGGTGTAAATGCAGCTGCAGATGGTATCATCCTGAACCCGGAACTGAGCTGTTGTGCTGTTTATCTGGATCTGGACAGTCTTGCGTGGGCGCAAGACCCATAATGATCCTCAGCTCCTTACATTTTTGGTCCTGTACAAAACAGTCTACTAAAACCAAATGTCTCCTACTCCCAGGTTAACAGACCGCTAGTGCTATACTATACTATTCTGGGATCAATGCTGAGGTGGAAAATGCTCTGTTTCTTTTTGGGATCACAAGGACTTGATCAAACTCGATAGTTATTGCTATGAAGAAGGCCAAAATGGCACTGCATAGCAGATTTGGAAGTAGAACATAGGTTAAAGAAGATGCATGAATGAGGGAGGTCGACATACTGAAAAAAGTACTCTCCCTGTCTTGAAATACGAGGCGCAATTTGATTTATATTGCTTGATTCATCAGATTTTCTTTTATTGCTTGATTGGTAACTGATACCACGATGACTCCATATAGGACTTGACCCCTAAGTTATGATCCGAAGGATATGGGTCATGTGCCATGTGCTGATGTGCTAGTGCCGACGAGTTTTTTTTTGAAAGATCCAGCATCACTAGCATTTCATTGATAATAGCAGGAAGCAGCGGAAAACAATGGTGAAGGTCCTAGGACCAGATCCGAAGATCAAAGAAAGAGAAAAGGGAAAGAAAAAAAACTACAACCCTGATAGCTGCGGCTCAACACTCCAAACCAATCCATACTAGGCAGCAGCTCCGACTCCGACGGTGAACTACTAAGGAAGCTAGGCAGGGGTGGCGTCACGGAGGATCACCGAATGAGCCAATCTGTTACGCGTCATCGTATACCACCGGCCCCCCACCGTGGCTTCGACTTCACAGCAACATGCAATCGAGAAACACCCACGGACACGCCGAAGAAGAAGAGTCGACTACCACGACGAAGGCCACGCCTCCGACATTGCTCACCGTCGTCATCGTTGCCACAGAACCCCAGTGCACGTCCAGTTGTTGGAAGCACCAAAGGGATCAAAGTCTTCAAGACGGTGCCCTAAAAAGGGGAACAACGTTGAAGACGACACCACCGCCCGACCCTGTAGCAGGATCTGGGTTTTCACCCGAAAGACTTGATCCGGGAGATCTGACTGTGTGATTCCCGACGACGCCTCCAAGGAGGATAGCGACACCCACATGCGCCGTCGCCGTCGGCTGACCAACACCGGCCAAGCTTTCACCCGTGGCAGCCACTCCCATGCAGCGGGTCGAGGTCGACCCGTGCCTCCACTGAACCGCGCACCCCACACACAACAAGCACGCCACCGCTGTGCCGGGCCACCACCAAGCCTCACCGACGACGGGCCTGCAGAAACCATATCGGGTCCTACAGCCCGCATCCAACCGCGGTCGGAGCCTCTCTGCTCCAGCACTGCCCGCGCTCGCCCGCTGCGCAGCCTCGGACCTCCTCCATTATGCACCGCAACCCCACGCGTAGCCTCCGGCCTGGACGGGCCCAGATCTGGCCGGCCATCCGCAGCCTCGCGCCTCGCCTCACCAACGCCAGCCCCAACATGCTCACCGCATCCGCGGCTGTCCGCTGCATCCCTGGCCACCAGCTAGTTGGATCTGCAAGTGCCCGCCACACCACCGCCAAGGGCGCTCGCCGCGGCAGCGAGCGACCTGCGCCCGCCCGGCCACTCAAGACACTGGTAGCACCGCACCTCCGCTCCGCCTCAAGCACTGGCGACCGCGCCAGATCGCGGCAGCCCCACGCCGTCTCCTTGCACCCGCCCGCCCGCTCAAGGGCCCGCATGGCACCACAGCTCCTCTCCGCCTCGTCCACCGGCGACAGCGCCAGATCCACGCAGCCCCGTGCCCGCCATGGCGCCAGAACCTCGCGAGCTTGCCCCACTCGCGCTCCTCAGTGCACCTCGCCGTGCCAAGCTTCCATCCCCGCCAGATTGAGCCGCTCGAGCCTGAGCAGAAGGGAACAACAGCCCTGCCGCCGCCGACGCTGCACAAGCTTTGCCCGGCTGCGCACACTGGCAACGGCGAGGGGAGCAGGTGTGGTGGGTGGTCTCCCGGCGGTGGCTAGATTTTCCTCTCCCGAGCTGCCCGCGAGAGCGGCCTTAAACTACTACAAATCCCAGAGCCCCGTCCATTTTTGTTGTCTTTGGGGTCTTATGCTTTAGGTATGAATTAACTACGAGTAACGCGTACAAACGAGTTACAAGCTTTTACAAAGAGGGTTAATTTGATTGGTCAATAGGTGGCGAGGCGGCCCACCCTCCCTGAAAATCAGGGGGGGGGCAAGTTTATGATTGGTCAGTAGATTGGAAAAAATCCTAGTCAGCGTGTAATTGCGTGTAACTCTTTGTATGTTTAACATTATTGATTAACTACCCATCATTGTTGGCCGAGTAATGCTACACGTACAAACGAGTTACAAGCTTTTACAAAGAGGGTTAATTTGATTGGTCAATAGGTGGGGAGGCGGCCCACCCCTCCTGAAAATCAGGGGGGAGGGGGGGGACAAGTTTGTGATTGGTTAGTAGATGGAAAAAATCCCACTCGGCGTGTAATTGCGTGTAACTCTTTGTATGTTTAGCATTATTGTTATTGGCCTACCCTTTACTTGGGCTTCTTATTTATAGAAGCCTCCTTCCCCTTCCTTTAATCTTTAACCATACCCACTGGTAGAAAAAGGGCCTATAGTCCCGGTTCGTAAGGGTCTTTAGTCCCGGTTCAGGAACCGGGACTAAAGTGTCGGTACTAATACCTCCCCCCTTTAGTCCCGGTTCAATCCAGAACCGGGACTAAAGGCCCTCCACGTGGGCAGTGCGCAGAGCCCAGCCAGGAGACCCTTTGGTCCCGGTTGGTGGCACCAACCAGGACCAATAGGCATCCACGCGTCAGCACTTCTGTGGCTGGGGTTTTTGTTTTTTTTGAAAGGGGGGGGGGGTTTGGGGGTTTTGGGGGGTTAATTTAGGTGTTTCATATATTGTGTTAGCTAGTTATAATTAATAGAGAGAAGTGTCCTCTGTTATGTCCGTGCTTGGTCGACGCTACGTACTATACATACGTATATAGAGAGGACTAGACACGCTAGCTAGCTAGTAATTAAGCAAACGAAGGAAATAGAAAGATCGTCATGAACATATATGCATATATACAGAGAGAAGTGATATCGACCACCTCTCCTTCTCCGAGAGATTGGTCGAACAACAAGTTCTCGTATATCTATCTGACCGGCTACATATATACAATAATTATCTCTTACAAATATAATCATACGGACTCAGGGTCCACATAGAATTCTCCGTCTTCAGGGATCACGTGGTCAAGAAAGAATGCCGCCAATTCCTCTTGAATTCCTCGCATGCGAGCTGGTGCTAGGAGTTCATCCCACTTCCGAAACATCTAATTTAAAGAAGGGGGTCAATACATATATATATATATGAATGAATGAAACTCAACACAAATGATGGTAATAAAATAAAATTGTGAATGTTGTTATTTACGTACTTCATATTGTTCGTCAGTGTAGCCCCGCTCACAGGTCGTGTGGCGGATGGACTCGCAAACATAGTATCCACAGAAATCATTCCCTTGTTGCTGCCACAACCACTTTACAAGAAATAGAGGTTAATCAAACTGATAAGCAAGAATGCCAAATGGTATTGATGAAACTAGCGCTTGAATGACTAGTAGATGCGCTTAAAATGCTACTATAGCTAGTACTTACTTTCGGGTATCTAAATTGCAGCTCCTTCGGCAGTCCCGGAGCTTTTCTGGTGAATTTTCTCCAAACCCTGCCGGACAAAGAAAACAATTACTTGATATCGTCACGTGCATCACGTCGATTGAGGAGCGGACCTCTAGGTCTTTCCAGTAGGGTAGGTCCCAAAATATAGATTTCTTCTTCCACATGGGTGCGTGTCCCTCAGCGTCATTCGGAATAGCTAGTCCACCGGGACCCTTTCCAAAGATTACGTAGTGTAAATCATTGACCATAGCAAGCACGTGAACACCGGTGCGCATGGCGGGCTTCTTCCGGTGATCTGCCTCGCGTTTGAAATGCTTGCCTTTCTTTCGACATTGATGGTTGGTCGGAAGAAATCGACGATGGCCCAGGTACACATTCTTCCTGCATTTGTCCAGGTATGTACTTTCAGTGTCATCTAAACAGTGCGTGCATGCGTGGTATCCTTTGTTTGTCTGTCCTGAAAGGTTACTGAGAGCGGGCCAATCGTTGATGGTCACGAACAGCAACGCCTTAAGGTTAAATTCCTCCTGTCTGTGCTCATCCCACGTACGTACACCGTTTCCATTCCACAGCTGTAAAAGTTCTTCAACTAATGGCCTTAGGTACACATCAATTTCGTTGCCGGGTTGCTTAGGGCCTTGGATGAGAACTGGCATCATAATGAACTTCCGCTTCATGCACATCCAAGGAGGAAGGTTATACATACATAGAGTCACGGGCCAGGTGCTGTGATTGCTGCTCTGCTCCCCGAAAGGATTAATGCCATCCGCGCTTAAAGCAAACCATACATTCCTTGGGTCCTTTGCAAACTCATCCCACTACTTTCTCTCGATTTTTCTCCACTGCGACCCGTCAGCGGGTGCTCTCAACTTCCCATCTTTCTTTCGGTTCTCACTGTGCCATCGCATCAACTTGACATGCTCTTCGTTTCTGAACAGACGTTTCAACCATGGTATTATAGGAGCATACCACATCACCTTCGCAGGAACCCTCTTCCTGAGGGGCTCGCCGTCAACATCACCAGGGTCATCTCATCTGATCTTATACCGCAACGCACCGCATACCGGGCATGCGTTCAGATCCTTGTATGCACCGCGGTAGAGGATGCAGTCATTAGGGCATGCATGTATCTTCTCCACCTCCAATCCTAGAGGGCATACGACCTTCTTTGCTGCGTATGTACTGTCGGGCAATTCGTTATCGTTTGGAAGCTTCTTCTTCAATATTTTCAGTAGCTTCTCAAATCCTTTGTCAGCCACAGCATTCTCTGCCTTCCACTGCAGCAATTCCAGTACGGTACCGAGCTTTGTGTTGCCATCTTCGCAATTGGGGTATAACCCTTTTTTGTGATCCTCTAACATGCGATCGAACTTCAGCTTCTCCTTTTGACTAATGCATTGCGTCCTTGCATCGACAATGACCCGGCGGAGATCATCATCATCGGGCACATCGTATGGTTCCTCTTGATCTTCAGCAGCTTCATCCGTGGCAGCATCATTGGGCACATCGTCTGGTTCCTCTTGATCTTCACCAGCTCCCCCCGTTGCAGCATCACCGTATTCAGGGGGCACATAGTTGTCATCGTACTCTTCTTCTTCGCCGTCTTCCATCATAACCCCTATTTCTCCGTGCCTCGTCCAAACATTATAGTGTGGCATGAAACCCTTGTAAAGCAGGTGGGAGTGAAGGATTTTCCGGTTAGAGTAAGACCTCGTATTCCCACATTCAGTGCATGGACAACACATAAAACCATTCTGCTTGTTTGCCTCAGCCGCATCGAGAAACTCATGCACGCCCTTAATGTACCCGCGGGTGTGTCTGTCACCGTACATCCATTGCCGGTTCATCTGCGTGCATTATATATAATTAAGTGTCCAAATTAATAGAAGTTCATCATCACATTAAAACCAAAGTGCATACATAGTTCTCATCTAACAACATATAGCTCTCCAGAGCATCTAATTAATTAAACCATACATTGAAACTATGTAAAACATTTCAATGCGAAAACAAATGCGATCATAATCGCAACCAAGGTAACAATTGATCCAACGACATAATGATACCAAGCCTCGGTATGAATGGCATATTTTCTAATCTTTCTAATCTTCAAGCGCATTGCATCCATCTTGATCTTGTGATCATCGACGACATCCGCAACATGCAACTCCAATATCATCTTCTCCTCCTTAATTTTTTTATTTTTTCCTTCAACAAATTTTTTTCTTCTTCAACTAAATTTAACCTCTCGACAATAGGGTCGGTTGGCATTTCCGATTCACATACATCCTAGATAAATAAAATCTATGTCACGTTGGTCGGCATAATTTTCATAAACAATAAATGAACCAATAGTTATGAAGATAATATACATACCAAATCCGAATCATAGACAGGACGAGGGCCGACGGGGGCGGATACCAAAACCATCGCACTATATAAGATGCAATAATAAATGTAAGAAAATGATACAAGTATCTATCTAAACAGACAAGTAAGAATATTTTTCCTTTCAGAAAGAAGATAAGAACAAGAGGCTCACCACGGTAGTGTCGGTGATGAGATCAGCGCGGGTGATCGACGGCGGTGAAGACGGGGACGGGGCGTGACGGACCGCTAAATCTAGACAAATCTCGAGGAAAATGAAGCTTGGAGGTCGAGCTTCGAGAGGAGAAAGTTTAAGTAGTGTGGCTCGGGCATTCCATCGAACACCTCATGTGCATAGGAGGTGAGCTAGAGCACCACAAACCCCTCCCCTCGCCGGCCAGAGAAAAACAGAGCACTGGAGTGCTCTGCTCGCGGGCGAGGGTATATATAGGCACCTCATTGGTCCCGATTTGTGGCAAGAACCGGGACTAAAGGGGAGCCTTTGGTCCCGGTTCAGGCCACCAACCGGGACCAATGGTGGTGGGCCAGGAGCGAGGCCCTTTGGTCCCGGTTCGTCCCATCAACCGGGACCAAAAGGTCCAGACGAACCGGGACCAATGGCCCACGTGGCCCGGCCGGCCCCCTGGGCTCACGAACCGGGACCAATGCCCACATTAGTCCCGGTTCTACATTGAACCGGGACTAATGGGCTGAGCCGGCCTGGACCATAGCCCTGTTTTCTACTAGTGACCGTAGTTAACTTCTTATACAGATACTTCAGTTGCTCAACGCATAGAGCCTAGTTTGATTGACAACCAAAATGATGAGAGTGCTTTCATTTGCTAGCTCGTTCCACTGTCCATTGGTTCGGTTTGGGAGACATGGGGACAAGCAGATGCACAGTTGTGCATAAGCTGACTTAGCTATGACAATAGAAGAGTAAAAAGGCTCTCATAGACATAGGTCCTATGCAGATACGTTGCATGCTCATGGGTTTTATGTCCACAGCCATGCCTCATGAAATTCCTTCATACGATTTTTACTGGGTTTTAGAGCAACAGGGGCTAGCTTTCAGATTAGTCTCTTTATTGATATGTGATGATTTTGCTAGGACGCTCTTCTAGAAGTTTGACATCGCAGGGCAGAATGTATACAAATTTCTTGCATTTTAGAGCTGCCAGATGCTTCATATAGAGCTGGACACGCTTCTCCATGAAGTTGATATAGCTGCTCAAACCTGCATGCTTTTGAATAAACTGATTTTCACATAAGATGATCAATAATCACTGTTTTATCTGTTTTTGCTGCACGTAATTAGTGATTTTGCCATGATGAAGATGCTATACCACATCTAGTTATTACATCCTAGGCATGAGGTGCACAATTCACGATCTTGGTCTGAACGCGTGCATATTGATGATGCCTTGCGTTTAGCGATGTAAACTGGGTCCCTTTAAGCCCATTTGTGGGCCTAACATTTCAATAAAAAAATCAGTGAAAATGAACTATCAAGCTAAGTAAAACTAACTAAACAGGCCCTGCGGTTTATTACGCCATTTACATCCCTACTTGGGTCCCATGCTTAATGACCATGGATGTACTGCAAGCTAGCCAAAACCACCACATGTGACCCAAGTTAATTCCCGTGTTTTTGAAATCCACCTACCATTGTACAGCTCGGTGCTTTTATGATTCACTAGATGATTCCCTGCGTGTTGCTGCGGAAAATTATTGTGAATTTTGAATAAATAAAATGGTAGATTTCTTACATAGGCAATGATAAAAAATTACTGTTGGTACAAATATGTACTCCCTCCGGTCCTTTTTAGTTCGCATATAAGAGTTCGATCCGTTCTGTTACCGAATCCCGGCAGCCGACAGCGGCCGTGGCGCCGTTGCCGGCGGAGCGGCCGATCGGGATCGCCCGCTTGCGGGAGGCGCGTTTGAACGAGCTCCTGGGCCGCGAACTCGGAGTGCCAGGGGGTGGGCCGGTTCTGAGTGAACCGGGCCCGTGCGATGACGGGCCTGTGTTAACCGGGTATGAGGCCCAGTGTAACCAGGCACGTTCGACGCACCCATCTATACCCCCATGCACGATCAACGTTACTCCTGAGAGGCTTCGTTCGAAACTGTCTAGGGTTTGCGGTGGTGTGCACTGGCCGAGATTCTCTGATCGTGGTGTGGGGCGTGCTAGGCGCATCCCCCCTCTCCGCGACATGGCTGGTCGAGGTTTGCCCTCTGGCAAATCCGGCGGCTCGGGTGGTGCGGGCCGTGGAGGGCCTGTGCTGCCGGCAGGGGGTGGCCGCATCGGTGATGGTGTGCCACTGGGATCTGGACGCGGTGGCGCGGTGTCGCCGCTCGGGGCTGGCCGGGGGACCGTCCCCCCGCTCTCGGGTGCTGGGATCGGCCGGGCGGCGCAGGACGCCGGCGGCCCTAGGCCACCACAAGCAGGTGGCGCGCCCGGGTCGACAGCAGTTGGCCGCGGGCCTAGCTCTGCGGGCACTCGGCCCCCACGCCGGTGACTTCGCCAGTGCCAGCTGCGGGTCGGGGTGGCCTTCGGCCACCGGTGCCGAGCCCTGCGGCCGGCGCGGGCCGAGGCGTCCTCACTCCGAGACCGCCTCCTCTAGTATCTAGTAGCCAGCTACGTCCGGTGGCGATACAACCCGGGGCCAGACCGCCGCATTTCGTGGCAAGGCAGGCGCAGAACTCGGCGGCGTCGGTGTTGCAGCAGGCTCAGTTGCCACAAGTTCCGGCTAATGGGGGAGTTTCATCTGCGCCTCGTGGTCAGTGGGGTGATGACGGCATAACGCGTATGGAGATGGACAACACCGGGGATCCTCGTCCACGGGTGGTGGTCGGGGGCATGCCTGGCAGAGCAATGGCTCGGCCGAGAGGCCTTTCATGGGGCCAACAGGCGGCTTCGTCGAAGGGGCGTCTGGACCGGCGAATCGTAACCGCGGTGGTTTCCGTGGTAACCGTGGTGGCCGAGGTGGCCGGGGTGGCCGCTATCGTCCACGACAGCATCTTGTTGTTGTGGACCAGACAGTTGTTGGCAAGGATACTGCGGAGAGTGGGTTGTCTTGCCAGGCTATGGAGGTGGTGACGGCACTGGCTGACGTGGTGGTCCCTGCTAATGGTGAGGTTGAGTCAATGTCGGTGGAGGGTTCTGACAGGGTTGAGCTGGACAGGCGGCCAAGTATGCGCGCAAGAAAGAAAGGATGTTATGTTACCGCTGTGGCGATAAGGGCCATTTCATTGCTGAGTGTGTGGCTGTGTTATGCGATACATGTGGCAAGCCAGCCCATGAGTCGGGGATTTGTCCGCTTTTGAGGGAGCAGGTACCGACTCTTATGATGTATGGAGTGTACTGTGCTGAGCTCATGTTTTTTGAGTCTCCGACTGAGAGGGAGGTTCCTGATGAGGTTCAGAGTGTGACAACTGGGGTTGTTAAAGTGACTAAAGGAGAAGTCTCTGAATCCTAGATTGTGCAGCGGCTCTAGGAGCTGGCCCCAGGGGACTTCCATTGGGAGCTTGTCAGTCTAGAGGCTAACTTGTTCAGGGTTGAGTTCCCGCCAGTGCAGGATTTACAGAGGCTGTTGAGTTTCGGATGTGCAAAGTGCAAGGTACTGAGGGCATCCTTGAGTTTCACGAGTGGAAGTTGGTTGAGCCTCAGGGTAAACCTCTTACCCAGGCTTGGTTACGTTTTTCGGGAGCTTCTTCCAAACCTATGCAGGATGCTAGGGTCGTTGCTAGTTTGGGCATCATGGTGGGAAAGCCTGAGAGAGTGGATATGGCATTTACTAGAGCCCATGGGGTTGCTCGCTTACTTGTCAGTATTTTGGACATCGAGTTTGTGCCTGATGTGGTCAAGTGGGCTTATCGAGGCCAGGTTTACAACCTTTAGATTGAGTTTGAGGATGACAGCCTGTTTGCTGAGGCACCTGCTGACACTGATGTTGATATGCACGAGGATGATGAGGGTGCGGGGGTTAAGGAGACTCCGACCGCTGATCCTGGACGAGAGATGTCCGAGAGACCGGGGTCTGTTCCTTAGACGACCGGAGATAGGACGGCGCCTCCCTCCTCACTGCCGTCGACTACTCTGAGATTTGGATCTATTGAGGCCGCTTCTGCACCTTCGAGACTTTAGAGCGAGTGGGTGGAGTCTATGGAGGATTTTGAGCACTCTTTACCCGCGTTGGACTTTGAGGGTCTGGGTGGGGAGGGCCCTTGCGCGGAGGAGGGTTTGGAGATAGTGATCTCGCCCCCCCTCAGTTTTTGTGGAGACGGCAGAACTGCAGGTGGTGGCTCTGAGCTGTGCAGGGGGGTCGAGGCAGGTGGCCTCGGTGCCCCCTTCTCCTCTCGCTCCGGTCGGTGCTACCATGAGGGAGGTGTCACCTTCGGGAGGGGGGCCGGGGCAGGTGGCCACGGCGCCCCTGAGGGAGTCCTGGATTAGGGGGTGTTCGGATAGCCAGACTATACCTTCAGCCGGACTCCTGGACTATGAAGATACAAGATTGAAGACTTCGTCCCGTGTCCAGGAGGGACTTTCCTTGGCGTGGAAGGCAAGCTTGGCGATACGGATATGTAGATCTCCTACCATTGTAACCGACTCTATGTAACCCTAACCCTATCCGGTGTCTATATAAACCGGAGGGTTTTAGTCCGTAGGACAACGTACACATCAACAATAATCATACCATAGGCTAGCTTCTAGGGTTTAGCCTCCTCGATCTCATGGTAGATCTACTCTTGTACTACCCATATCATCAATATTAATCAAGCAGGACGTAGGGTTTTACCTCCATCGAGAGGGCCCGAACCTGGGTAAAACTTCGTGTCCCCTGCCTCCTGTTACCATCCGCCCTAGACGCACAGTTCGGGACCCCCTACCCGAGATCCGTTGGTTTTGACACCGACATTGGTGCTTTCATTGAGAGTTCCTTTGTGTCGTCGCCGTCAGGCTCGATGGCTCCTACGATCATCGATAGCGATGTAGTCCAGGGTGAGACCTTCCTCCCCGGACAGATCTTCGTCTTCGGCGGCTTCGCACTGCGGGCCAATTCGCTTGACCGTCTGGAGCAGATCGAAAGCTACGCCCCTGGCCGTCAGGTCGGATTTGGAAGTTTAAACTACACGGCTGACATCCGCGGGGACTTGATCTTCGACGGATTCGATCCACTGCCGAGCGCGTCGCACCGTCACGATGAGCATGATCTAGCTCTGCCGCCGAACAGTGCCCTGGAGGCCGCACCCGCATCGGCTCCGACCCTTAATTCGGAGCTAACTGCGCCGATCGAGGATGGGCGGTTGGACGCCACCTCGGGGGCTGCGACCTCAACGGCGATTGAGCCGGACACCAGCCCCGTACTCTGCGAGACTCGTGACTCCAAGGAGCCGGACTCCTCTCCGGACTCCGAACCCTCCACACCCCTGCCAATCGAATCCGATCGGGCGCCGATTATGGAGTTCACTGCCGCGGACATCTTTCAGCACTCGCCTTTTGGCGATATCCTGAAGTCACTGAAGTCTCTCTCTTTATCAGGAGAGCCCTGGCCGGACTACGGTCAGCAAGGTTGGGGTACGAATGATGAAGAAATTCAAAGCCCACCCACCACCCACTTTGTAGCCACTTTCGACGACTTAACCGACATGCTCGACTTCGACTCCGAAGACATCGACGGTATGGACGCCGATGAAGGAGATGAAGAACCAGCGCCTACTAGGCCCTGGAAAGCCACCTCGTCATATGACATATACATGGTGGACACCCCAAAAGAGGGAGATGGCGACGGAACAGCGGAGGATGACCCCTCCAAGAAACAGCCTAAGCGTCGGCGTCAGCGGCGCCGCTCAAAATCCCGCCAAAACAAATACGGCAATTACAGCACGGGAGATAATAATACTCCGGAAAGTGCCGAAGAAAACCCCCTCCAGCAAGACTTAGCACAGAAGGATGGAGAAACCAGCCCTCATGAGAGAGCGGCAGACAGAGAGATCGAGGACGATAATTATATGCCTCCCTCCGAAGACGACGCAAGCCTCAACGACGACGAATTCGTTGTGCCAGAGGATCCCGTCGAGCAAGAGCGTTTTCAACGCAGGCTTTTGGCCACGGCAAGAAGCCTCAAGAAAAAACAGCAACAGCTTAGAGCTGATCAAGATTTGCTGGTCGACAGATGGACTGAAGTCCTTGCGGCCGAAGAGCATAAACTCAAACGCTCCTCCAAGAGCTACCCAAAGCGCAGGTTGCTACCCCGATTAGAGGAGTAAACACTTGATGCGGCCGACCGGCCACCTCGTGGCCGCGACAGAGAGGCCTCCCGATCCTCCACTCAAGCCGCACCCCGTACCAAGGCACGGGAATATGCGCCGGACTTACGAGACATGTTGGAGGACAAGGCAAGGCAAACACGATCGATCTACGGATCGCGTGTGCGCCCCATGGCTCGAGACGGTAACCGTCACGCCGGCCACAAATTCGGCAGGGCCGAACACAGCTCATTGGAGCTATGTCATGATATCGCCCAGTACAGAGGCGCCACACACCCACTATGCTTTACAGACGAAATAATGGATCATCAAATCCCCGAGGGTTTCAAACTCGTAAACATCGAATCATACGATGGCACAACAGATCCTGCGGTATGGATCGAGGATTATCTCCTTCATATCCACATGGCCCGCGGCGACGATTTCCACGCCATCAAATACCTCCCACTCAAGCTTAAAGGACCAGCTCGGCATTGGCTTAACAGCTTGCCAACAGGATCAATCAGTTGTTGGGAGGACCTGGAAGCCGCATTCCTCGACAATTTCTAGGGCACTTATGTGCGACCCCTAGACGCCGATGACCTAAGTCACGTAAGTCAGCAGCCAGAGGAATCAGCCAGTTAATTCTGGACATGGTTCCTAACAAAGAAAAATCAAATAGTCGACTGTCCGAACGCTGAGGCCCTAGCAGCCTTCAAGCACAATATCCGTGACGAGTGGCTAGCCCGGCACCTTGGATAGGAAAAGCTGAAATCTATGGCAGCACTCACGACACTCATGACCCGCTTTTGTGCGGGAGAAGACAGCTGGCTTGCTCGTAGCAACAATATGACCAAGAACCCTGGTAATTCGGACACCAGGGATAGTAGTGGTAGGTCGCGTCGCAACAAGCAGAAGCGCCGCATTAACGGCGACAATGCTGAGGATACGACAGTTAATGTCGGATTCAGAGGCTCTAAATCCGGTCAGCGGAAAAAGCCATTCAAAAGGAATCCTAGGGGCCCGTCCAGTTTGGACCGAATACTCGACCGCTTGTGCCAGATACATGGCACCCCCGAAAAGCCGGCCAATCACACCAACAGGGATTGTTGGGTGTTCAAGCAGGCAGGCAAGTTAAACGCCGAAAATGAAGACAAGGGGCTACATAGTGATGACGACGAGGAGCCCCGGCCACCGAACAACAGTGGACAGAAGGGTTTTCCCCCACAAGTGTGGACGGTGAACATGATATACGCAACCCACGTCCCCAAAAGGGAGCGGAAGTGCGAGTTAAGGGACGTATACGCGGTAGAGCCAGTCGCCCCAAAGTTCAACCCATGGTCCTCCTGCCCGATCACCTTTGATCGAAGGGACCACCCCACTAGCATCCGTCATGGAGGATTCGCCGCATTGGTCCTAGACCCAATTATTGACGGATTTCATCTCACTAGAGTCCTCATGGATGGCGGCAGCAGCCTGAACCTGCTTTACCAGGACACAATGCGGAAAATGGGCATAGATCCCTTGAGGATTAAGCCCACCAAAACGACCTTTAAAGGCGTAATACCAGGTGTAGAGGCCAACTGTACAGGCTCAGTCACACTTGAAGCGGTCTTCAGATCTCCGGATAATTTCCGAAGCGAGGAGTTAATCTTCGACATAGTCCCTTTTCGCAGTGGTTATCATGCACTGCTCGGGCGAACCGCATTCGCTAAGTTCAACGCGGTACCGCACTATGCATACCTCAAGCTCAAGATGCCAGGCCCTCGAGGAGTAATTACGGTCAATGGAAACACCGAACGCTCCCTCCGAACGGAGGAGCACACGGCGGCCCTTGCAGCGGAAGTACAAAGCAGCCTCTCCAGGCAGTTCTCCAGTCCGGCCACTAAACGACCGGACACCGTCAAGCGCGCCCGGAGTAACCTACAACAAGACCGCCTGGCATGATCCGAGCAGGCGTAGCAATGCGGCCCCAACCCCAACCCTCGCAAAAAGGCGACGCCAGTACTTCGCGTACATAACTACGCTCTAGAGATACCATGGGTACAGGGGGAGGGGCACCATCACGGCACACCCAAAAATACGGCTTAAACCAGGGGCTGCCGATTTTTTTAATTTTCTCTTACTTTTAGGACTCCATCCTTCGGAAGGCCTGTTCAGCAGTTCAATTGCCGCACAAACAATGCAAGAACCAGGGAAGCAGACAAGCCACGCCGCAGCACGGAACTCCCAGGTGGTCTCTATCATGAGCAGTATACCTATTCCGCATACTATTCCGCAGCTTGCCCCTGGAACGGACATGTTAACTAGTCCAACCTCCCACTTATCGCATTATTTGTATCCTTCTGCTTTAATCGCAACCCTTTTTAATAAACAATGCATAGCTTTCGTCTATTTTTGCATTACATTTTTTCCTTATATATGTTCCTTAACGACATGTTGCACCCGTACACGTTGGTATGGCCAAAATACGCCAGGGGCTTTAGTACCCCTCAATATGGTGTGAGAAGTCCGAACACTTTAACAAGTGTGGCACCCCGGACTTATAGCATTATATGCATCGGCTCCGAATCATGTCTTGGGTCAATAGTTGGGTTTGCACGGCTCCTATGTTTTGGTGCCTTACGTTCCGCTATATCGGCTAAGGTAGCACTAGGAGAACCACTACGATTGTGCCCCAGTTGAGCTGGGTCGAGCACCTCAGTGGAGAAAGCTAAAACTGACTGTCATGATGAAGCGAGAGCTGGTCGCCGTTCGAGAGGTTTTTCGAGTCCCTAAAGACTTATGCCGCTTAGGGCGAGGAGCCGGCTCTGTCCGGCCAAGGCGTGGATAGCGCCCCGAACTCAGTCTTCCGAATACCAGGGGCTTCGCCGAAATTTAAAATTATAGAATTCTATGGCTAAGTGAGAGTGTTCACGCATTATAGTCCGATTGCCTTGTTCGTTGGGCTGAGCGCCTCCCTCGAAGGACCCAACCATGGGAAAAAGAGCGCTCAGGTTTATCCCCGAACACCCCAGCACTAGCGGCACGGGGGCAGAAGCCGATGACTCACCATCTCTCAGAATTGATAAACAGCCGCACAGAAGGTAATATTTTAAATTCCAACAGCATTGCTTAGCGCATATAAACAAGTTTTCAGCGCACAGGACAAAACGAGCAAGTTTCACTCAAAAATTACATCCCTAGAACATTCATCCGCCACCAGGCATGCACCCTTCAGAACATCCTTATAGTAATTCTCGGGCTTGCGATGCTCTTTCCCCGGCGTTGCCCGTCCTTCACTAGCTTCTCAGCATCCAGCTTGCCCCAGTGCACCTTAGCACGGGCAAGGGCCCTACGGGCACCTTCAATGCAGACGAAGCGCTTGATGACTTCGAGCCTTGGACAGACCTCCACCAACCGCCGCACCAGCCCGAAATAGCTCCCAGGCAGAGCCCCTCCAGGCCACAGCCGAACAATGAGGCCCTTCATGGCCTGTTCGGCCGCCTTGTGGAGCTCGACCAGTTGCTTCAGCTGGTCGCTCAGGGGCACGGGGTGTCCGGCCTCAGCATACTGAGACCAGAACACCTTCTCTGTCGAGCTGCCCTCCTCGACTCGATAGAATGCGGCGGCATCGGACACACTCCGGGGAAGATCTGCGAACGCTCCTGGAGAGCTCCGGATTCGGGTAAGTAACAAGTAACTCACGTTTATGTGTCTGCTTTGCATAAAGAATGCCTTACCCGCCGCTATCTTCTTCACCTCATCCAACTCCTGGAGGGTCTTCTGGGATTCGGCCTTGGCAGACTTGGCATTTTCAATAGCCACTGCGAGCTCGGACGCTCGCGTCTGTGAGTCAAGCTCCAAAATCTCATGTTTTTCCATGAGAGCCTGGAGCTCTTGCCGCACCTTGCCAACCTCGGCCTCATACTTCTCCCGCTCGGTGCGCTCCGAGGCCGTCCTCTTCTCGGCCTCGACCAGCGCTTGCTTAAGGGTCGCCACTTCAGACGTGGCCCCTAAAATAGCCACGATAATCCTGTCATTCTTTGCAATTACACCTTTTTCTATATATTGAAAAACAAGGTATTTCTTACCTTCATTGTCCTCGAGCTGCTTCTTGGCACGACCGAGCTCTTGCTCGGACCGCTCGAGGTTCTGCTTTAGCGCGTCCACTTCCGCAGTCAGTGCGGCGGACGCAAGCAGGCAAGCCTGCATATGCATATTGACTCATTTTTGTTAGACTCCTGCGAATTCTATTTGATTCTCTATTCGGCTTTTCTTCCTGAACGCCTCCTCCCGGCTTGGAACCTGTTGGGACAACACTTCCGTGTCGTCCGTAGGGCGGGGGGAGGAAGCCGTCGGAAGCGAGTTCATATCCGACGAGTCCAGTGAGCCGCTCGACGACGCGTCGAGCCGGTCTTTGGGTGGGCTGCATAAACATATTCGACGTAAGGGAAAGCTGTGCAATAAATGAATATTATGAATTACTCTGGTATCCGTATAGTTACGATTTCACCAGGGGCTTGGCCCTGGGCTGCCATTCCTCTCCGCCGTCGGCGTCGGTGGAGTAGTCCGGAGGAAGGGTTTTCCCCTTCTTGGACCCTTCGGCCTCCCTAGAGAGGGCGGTCTTCCTTTTCTTCTCTCCTCCAGCTGGAGGGGGAGAGTTCTCCTCTTCTTCCTCCTCGTCTTCACGGGAGGAATGCGCCTCGGAACCATCGGATGATGGATCCGACGCCTCCTGGCGCCGGGCACTCTTTCGAGTCCCCGCGGCCTTTTTTGCAGCCTTCTTCTCCGGCACCACATAGGGTGCCGGAACCAACAGCTTCACCAAGCGAGCGTCCACTGGGCCTTCAGGCAAGGGAGCCGGACAGTTGATCTGTCCGGACGTCACCTGCCAATCCTGTCAAAGGTAAGGGAGCTTAAATCCCGCATGGAGTCAAACTATGAAAAACTGATGGCCTGTAAAAGGAAAATAATAGCTTACCACGAGAGCGTGACGCTGCGCACTAAATCCGCGATCCTCGGTAGCGGACGCGGGAGCCTCGGCGCCTTTGAAAAGCATCTTCCAGGCATCTTCGTACGTCGTGTCGAAGAGCCTGCTCAGAGTTTGGTGCCGCGCCGGGTCGAACTCCCATAGGTTGAAAGCCCGTTGTTGACACGGGAGGATCAGGCAGATGAGCATAACCTGGACTACATTGACAAGTTTGAGCTTCTTGTCCGCCAGGGTTTGGATGCATGTTTGGAGTCCGGTCAGCTCTCCTTTTTTACCCCAAGACAGGTCTGTCTCCTTCCAGGAGGTGAGACGCGTGGGGGGTCCGGATCGAAACTCGGGGGGTGCGACCCATTCGGCGTCGCGCGGTTCGGTGATGTAAAACCACCCCGCTTGCCACCCCTTCAGGGTCTCCACAAAGGAGCCCTCGAGCCATAGGACGTTGGCCATCTTGCCCACCATGGCGCCTCCACACTCCGCTTGGTTGCCGCGCACCACCTTCGGCTTGACGTTGAAAGTCTTGAGCCATAGGCCGAAATGGGGGCAGATGCGGAGGAACGCCTCGCACACGACGATAAACGCCGAGATGTTGAGGACGAAGTTCGGGGCCAGATCATGGAAATCTAGGCCGTAGTAGAACATGAGCCCCCGGACAAATGGGTGGAGAGGGAAGCCCAGTCCGCGGAGGAAATGGGACGAACACCACCCTCTCATGGGGCCTAGGGGTGGGGATGAGCTGCCCCTTTTCGGGGAGCCGGTACGCGATGTCGTTAGACAGGTATCCGGCCTTCCTCAGCTTTTTGATATGTCCCTCCGTGACGGAGCAGACCATCCACTTGCCTCCCGCTCCGGACATGGCTGGAGAAGGTTGAGGTGGGGAGTGCGGACTTGGGCGCTGGAGCTCGAGTGCGCAAGAATGGATAGGCGAAGGAGGAAGAAGGCGTAGGTGAAAAGGTGGATCCTTATCCCCTTATATGGGTGGACGCAACTACATGTCCCCACCAGTCTGGTAAAACTCGCTTATCTCCAAGCGCCGTAATCAATGGCGCGGTTGGGTTACCCACGCCCGTATTGATGAGAATCCCGAAATAAGGGGACACGATCTCTTCTTTAACAAGACGTGCTGAAGAAACCGCCTCGCATAACGCGCTGAGGTGGGATAATGAAACAACTCGGATAAAGGCTTGGCCGTGGTGTGACACGCTACAGAATACGCCAGCAGATTAGATTGGTGTAAATATTATTTTCTCTATGGCAATATGTGGAAACTTATTTTGCAGAGCCGGGCACTACCTTTGTGTTCAAAATCTTCTACGAAGTACTTGGAGGAGGAACTCGCCTTGCAATGCCGAAGACAATCTGCGCGCCGGACTCATCGTCATTGAAGCCTGGTTCAGGGGCTACTGAGGGAGTCCTGGATTAGGGGGTGTTCGGATAGCCGGACTATACCTTCAGCCGGTCTCCTAGACTATGAAGATACAAGATTGAAGACTTCGTCCCATGTCCGGGAGGGACTTTCCTTGGCGTGGAAGGCAAGCTTGGCGATACGGATATTTAGATCTCCTACCATTGTAACCGACTCTATGTAACCCTAACCCTATCCGGTGTCTATCTAAATCGGAGGGTTTTAGTCTGTAGGACAACATACACATCAACAATAATCATACCATAGGCTAGCTTCTAGGGTTTAGCCTCCTCGATCTCGTGGTAGATCTACTCTTGTACTACCCATATCATCAATATTAATCAAGCAGGACGTAGGGTTTTACCTCCATCGAGAGGGCCCGAACCTGGGTAAAACTTCATGTCCCCTGCCTTCTGTTACCATCCGGCCTAGACGCACAGTTCGGGACCCCCTACCTGAGATCCGCTGGTTTTGACACCGACAACCCCCTTCTCCTATCGCTGGGCCGACGCTGCAGGAGGCAGGCCCAATCTTTGGAGGGGGCTTGGGGCGGTTTGCCTCGGGGTCCTCTCCTCCTTCCGCGCCTAGGGGGACCGCCCCACCGTTGGCGCCGGCGACCACTCCTGGCCTACAGTCCGGGGTGGGCGGGGAGCGAGGGCAGGAGGCCCTTGGTTCCCCATCAGCTGTCTTGGCGCCCTCTCCTAATCATGGAGACCGGTTGAGTGTTCGGGGGGAGACAGGAGGTCAGTCCCTGGGCAACTTCACTCGGGAGGAGGTTATTCAGTTCGTCGGGATTCCGGACCAGGCGTCTAAGGGCCGACGGTTGAGCTGTCGTCTTCAAGGCCGTCCGAAGGTGGACGACATGCAGCAGCGGTGCGCCGTGAGGGCGGCCAAGCTTCGTGACGTCCAGGTCACTACTGGTATGTCAGTGAACACTTCTAATTCCATCTTGCATTTTTCGAACGATGAGATTATTGATAATGCAAACCAACTAGGAATTTCTCTAGGTAGTAACGATGGTGAAATTTCTAATTCCATCAATGATTTGCTAGATCTAGAAGTTGAGAGGGCTTTAGATATGATTCGAAACTTAGCTGCCATCAAACCCATGAATGATTCTGAGATTGATGCTTTGGGAATCCGGGTGCTCGATGATTTTTGTGCCGATCTCGCGCCTCCCCTCCCGGAGCCGGAGGAGGAGGATGAGAGTGTCAAGATGGATGCTGTTAGACCCCCTGAAACGGGGAGAGTGGACCGGGCGGACGCGCGGACCAGCCCTAAGCGCAAACGGAAGCACAAGATTTACCCAATGTCCGCAGTGCGTAGGAGTGCTAGGATCCACACGGCTAAAAAAATTCCATGACGAGATATGAGAGGAATCTTTTGAAATAGCAGAGGTCTTAAGGACTTGGCTAAAAGAAGGTTTCTTGCAGATGCATCCATCGAACAGCGTCTGGATTTTATTGCGCTGTCGGAAACTGGTAGAGCGAATTTCTCGCCATAATTTCTTAACACTCTTTCATGGGGTATTGAGTTTGACTGGCATTGTCTGCCACCGAGAGGGAGATCGGGAGGAATCTTACTTGGTGTTCGATGCGATTCTCTCGAAGTTTGAAGTGTGCTCATGGGAGATTTTGCTGTAAAGTTCAGGGTGCGGTCTAAGGTTGACGGTTTTGACTGGGCTCTGGTGGCGGTGTATGGGGCCGCGCAGGCAGAACTAAAACCGGATTTCTTGGCCAACCTAGTTAGAGTTTGCGGTTCTGAGCAGCTCCCCATTCTCGTTGGGGGAGACTTTAACATTATTCAGAGACGTGATGAGAAGAACAATGATAATTTTGATGGGAGATGGTCGTTCATGCTCAACACTATCATTGAAATCTTGGATCTGAGAGAGATTGAGCTTTCCGGTAGGAAGTTCACTTGGGCTAACGCCTTGCCAAATCCAACGTTTGAAAAGTTGGATCGGATACTCGCTAGTGTCGAATGGGAACAGAAGTTTCCCTGTGTAACAGTCCAGGCTCTCTCTCGCGGGATTTCTGATCACACGCCTCTTTTTCTTGACTCTGGTGGGGCTACCTACTCGGGCAAGAAGAATTTGTTCTCGTTCGAGCTTGCGTGGTTTGAAAGAGAAGGCTTCCTGGATCTCGTAGCCAGAGAATGGGCTAAGGATGTAGGTGGTAGGAATGCACTTGAGCGTTGGCAAATAAGATTAGGCATCTGCGAAGTTTCCTACGTGGATGGGCTAAACATCTCAGTGGGATCTATAAGGTTGAAAAGGAACGGCTCCTTGCCCTTATTCAGTCCTTAGATGTTAAAGCAGAAACCACGGTGTTGCCTGCCACCGAGCTTCATACCAAGCTTGACGCTGAGATGAGGCTGAAAGAACTCCTTCGTGAAGAAGAATTAAAGTGGGCTCTGCGGGCCAAGGTACGAAGAATGGTCCAGGGGGACGCGAACACTCAATTCTTCCACATGATTGCCAATGGCAAACATAGGAAGAAGAGAATCTTCCAGCTAGAACAAGATGAGGGTACGATTATAGGTCAGGAAAATTTGAAGCTTTACATTACTGAGTATTACAAACGATTGTTTGGACCACCAGAGGAGAACTGTGTGTCTCTGGATGAGTCTAGAGTCGATGATGTACCTCAACTTACGGCTGTGGAGAACGATATATTAACCACCCCTTTTTCGGAAAAGGAGGTGTTCGAGGCCGTAGCCCAGATGAAAAATAATAAGGCACCTGGTCCGGATGGTTTCCCGACTGAGTTTTATAAGAAGTGCTGGCACATTATTAAAGGGGACCTATTGTCGATGTTCCATGATTTGTTCTCGGGACATTTGCAGCTTTTCCAGCTAAATTTTGGAACAATAACCCTGCTCCCTAAGAAAACAGAGGCCGTGAGAATCGAGCAATTTCGTCCTATCTGTCTTCTGAATGTCAGTTTCAAGATTTTAACCAAGATTGGGACGATTAGGCTAACACAGATTGCGCACGCCGTGGTGCAGCCTACTCAAACAACCTTCATGCTGGACAGGAACATCCTGGAAGGGGTTGTGGTCCTTCATGAAACGCTCCATGAGATCCACACGAAAAAACTTGATGGAGTTATTTTCAAAGTGGATTTCGAGAAGTCATATGATAAAGTCAAATGGCCGTTCCTTCAACAGGCCTTACACATGAAGGGCTTTGATGAAGCTTGGCGACGTCAGGTGGAAGCATTCACGCAAAAAGGGAGTGTTGGTATTAAAGTGAATGACGATATAGGCCATTATTTCCAAACACATAAGGGGTTGAGATAAGGCGATCCTATGTCCCCAATATTATTCAATATTGTGGTTGACATGTTGGCGATCCTGATAGGGAGGGCAAAAGAAGCCGGTCAGGTGGGTGGCTTGGTGCCTCATCTGGTCGTTGGTGGTGTGTCCATCCTGCAGTACGCTGATGATACAATCATCTTCATGGAACACGATTTGGCTAAAGCGAGAAACATGAAGTTATTGTTATGCTTATTTGAACAATTGACGGGGCTTAAGATTAATTTCCATAAAAGTGAGCTGTTCTGCTTTGGTAGAGCCAAAGACGAACAAGAGACATATAGACAATTGTTTGGTTGTGAAGTGGGAGCTTTACCTTTTACGTATCTAGGTATTCCCATTCACCATCGTAAGCTAACAAACAGCGAGTGGAAGTGCATAGAGGATCGGTTTGAGAAGAAACTGAGTTGCTGGAAAGGAAAACTCATGTCTTATGGAGGCCGGTTGATTCTTATTAACTCGGTGCTCACGAGTTTACCTATGTTCCTATTATCTTTCTTTGAGGTCCCAGTTGGGGTTAGGAAAAGACTGGACTTCTATCGATCCAGATTTTTTTGGCAGAGTGATGAACTTAAGAGAAAATACCGACTGCCAACGCTGATATTATCTTTCGACCAAAGGACCAGGGGGGCCTTGGTATTGAAAATTTAGAGGTCAAGAACAGATGCCTGCTTAGTAAATGGCTGTATAAGTTGTCACTTGAGACGGAGGCAACATGGGCGCAGATTTTACGTAGTAAATATCTGCAGTCCAAGACCCTATCCCAGGTCACTGTCAGACCAACTGATTCGCCGTTCTGGAAGGGGCTCATGAGAGTCAAAGCTACCTTCTTTAACAGAACTAGGTTTATTGTCGGTACTGGCAACAACACTCGATTATGGGAAGATATGTGGCTTGGTGACGCGCCTTTGGCGACCCAGTATCCGTCCCTTTATCGTATTGTTCAGCGTCGTGAGGCTCTTGTTGCTACGGTCATGCAGTCCATTCCACTTAACATTTAGTTAGGAGAGTGCTTGTGGGTGATTGGTGGGAAGAATGGCTTCACTTGGTTCATCGACTGATGGAGGTTCAGTTAACTCCTCAGCCCAATCAGTTGTGGTGGAAGCTTACTAGATCTGGGGAGTTCACAGTTAAATCGATGTATATCGATATTATTAACTCTAGTGTTATTCCTAGTTCCAAAGAGGTTTGGAAAGTCAAGGTCCCTTTGAAGATCAAAGTGTTTATGTGGTTTGTTCATAAACAAGTAATTTTAACAAAGGACAATCTAGTTAAGACAAACTGGACAGGCTCTACTAGGTGTAGCTTCTGTGATCGGGAAGAGACTATCAAGCACCTCTTCTTTGACTGCCCGTTGGCACGAGGGTTGTGGCGCTCTGTGCAAATTGCCTTTAACATTACTCCTCCGACTTCGGTCAACACGTTATTCGGGACGTGGCTTGCTGGGATAGAGCCAGAAACAGCTAGACACATTCGTGTAGGAGTTTGTGCGTTGTTATGGGAAATTTGGAATTGCAGAAATGATTTGGCATTTAACAGAACACCAACTATTCATTTTTTGCAGGTTTTATTCTGGGCTACTGCACTGATCCGTATGTGGTCCTTACTCACTCCGACGGAGGCCAGGGAGCGTTTGGTTACTGGATCTGTCCGGTGGGAGATGGTAGCGCGGGATATCTTCAACCGGTTTGGATGGCGGTCATGTAATAGGATAGGCGATTAGTTTACCTATCTGTTATTTTGCCAGCCGGTTGTGGCTTGTCAGGTTTTCTGTTTTGGCGTTGACGCTTTGTGTGAGCTAGCCAATCTTTTTTGTTCGCAGACTTAAAGACCTTGTTGAACCTTTTTACTTGCTAATAAATGTGGCCTATGCATCGTTCTGATGCAGAGGCCGGGGAGTCCCTCTTTTCGAAAAAATAAGATTTGACTGAAGTCAAGCCTCGTAAAGTTTGACCAACTTTATAGAAAAAAGTATCAACATTCACAATCTGAAATCAATACCAATAGATGTGTCATGACTTAAAGTTTCATATTGTATAACTTTAGCATGGCAGATGTTGATATTTTTTCATATAAATACGGTCAAACTTTGTGAAGTTTGACTGTAGAGAATTCTAATATACAGAGTAAAAAGGACCGGAGGGAGTACTGTATGATTAAACTGTAGCAGTTTGTAGCATGAACCATATTCCTACAGGATATATTTGATGTTGTTTGTAGGTGTGCCTTCTGCAGTTACTATGACCTGGACATATGATATGCCATTCTCTTCATACTCAACAGTGTATCCAACAGATGAGAATGGATGGTCACCAGACAGTGGGTTAGTGGTATGTTGAGGCTTGGGATCCCGTTTAAAAGTTATAAACAGTGGGTCTTTTGTGCTCTTCATCTTTGCAATGGCATCTGTGTATTTCTTCTAAGCTTTTCTTATTGAACCAGTGGTAGAACATGGCAAATAATTGTTTGCAGAATTAGGTGGTATCATTAGAGAAGATGGGTGTATGTTGTCAATCAGGGTAAGAAGTGAAATGAAATATAGATCAAACCAATTACAGCAGCAGTACCTGCTACTTCGGTTGTCCATTTGTACTTTTTAGCGACCCGAGATTGAAAAGATAAGTGGTAAGCTAAAAATGTGACAGGATTATGTTATATAAATATGTACTGCTGTAGTAGTAAGCTATTATGCTACTTAACAAATGAGGCTAAATCCCGGCCCACATCATCAGTCAACTCGGCCGCTACCCTTGCTTCCTCGCTCAAAAAATCATGGGCCGGCCTAAAAAAATGGGCACGTTCACGTATCCCTATTCCTCTTCGTGAATCTCGTTGCAAATCTGCAATCGCCGCCTTAGACCATGCTGAAGAATCAAGGGCTCTCTCCTAGCCAGAACTCCTCACTCGCAAGATTATCATCTCAATCCACAAATGCACAATCCAAGCAAAAATGACTTACTGGAGATGGCGTGCTAAAGTGTCATGGGCCATCCACGGCGGGGAAAACACAAAATTCTTCCACATGTGTGCCTCCCAACGTTTGAGAAAGAACAAAATCTTTACACTCACACGCGACGGTAACGACTTCACTTCTCACCACCACAAAGCCGAGATTCTAAGGGATTTCTTCGTTTCCCTCATCGGTACTCTAGCCAATACATCCTAGGCTTTTGATCTGAGCGCTATATACCCACAGCCTGTGGCCGGCCTCCACGTCTTGATGAGCACTTCTCTGAAGAGAAAATCAAGCTTGCCTTCTTCCAAATGAACCCCCAAGCCAGCCCTAGGCCAGACGGTTTCGGGCCATCCTTTTATAGAACTTACCGGCCCTTTGTCAAACAAGTCGTTCTACCTTTCTTCTCCCAATTTTACCAAGGCGTGGCAGATACAGAACATTTAAACCATGCTCACATCATCCTCCTTCCAAAGAAGGATACGCCAACCTCACCCGACGCCTTCAGACCAATCTCTCTACAGAACTGCCCAATCAAAGTTGTTGCTAAAGTCCTCACGTCTCGTCTCAAACCGGTCATACCTATGCTGGTTCATGGTAATCAGACTGGGTTCATCTCCAGTAGGAATATTGCTGAGAACTACGTTTTTGCTGCTGACCTCATTAGCTCTTGTCACAGTCGCAAACGACAAACCATGGTTTTTAAGCTAGACTTCCGAAAAGCCTTTGACTCCGTGGCTTAGCCTGCCCTTGACAGGATTCTATCCGTTCGTGGTTTCTCCCAAACCTTCCGCAACTGGATCCAAAACATTCTTCATACGGGCGAAGCTGCCATCCTCCTGAATGGTGTCCCAGGCAACTGGATACAATGCAAGAATGGCTTGCGGCAAGGTGACCCGGCCTCGCCCTACCTTTTTCTCATCGTCGATGACCTGCTCCAATAGCTCATCTTCCAGAACTCAGAGCATGCCCTCCACCACCCCATCGTCTCCCACCTACCTCCCACCGTTCTCCAATACACCGATGATATGCTCATCATTGCAGCCGCCTCTCCTGTCGCCGCCGCAACCCTCAAAGTAACCCTAAACAACTTCGCGCAGGCTACGGGCCTCACCATCAACTTCTCAAAAAACCACTCTAGCCACTCTTCATACAGATGATACCATGCCCACTGCCACTGCCCTTGCCATGGGCTGCTCCTGTGCACCCTTCCCTCAAACGTACCTCAGCCTACCCCTGGCCCCAACTAAACCTCCTTCCAATGCCTTCACGTCATTGATAGAACAATCTTGCAAATTATTGACAGGCTCGTGTGCTAAATTGCTTGACAAAGGTGATAGCCTCATTCTCATCTCTGCGGTCCTAGACTCCCTCCTTACCTACTTCATGTCGGTGTTTCGCATTCCAAAAAAAAACCCTCAAAACCATCGACTCCCTAAGAAGGGCCTTCTTTTGGGCGGGGGACGATGCTTGCTCAGGAGCTCAATGCCTCATTGCATGGAAAAATCTTTGCTTACCTAAAAAATTTGGTGGTTTAGGGCTAAAAAACATGCATGTCCAAAACAATTGTTTACTCATGAAATTTGTAGCCAAAGCCGTCTCTTCTGCACAGGCACCTTGGCTAGAATGGATAGACCTTCAACACCCAAACGCTCTAGTCTCCTCGTCCCCTCAAACCTATTTTCTTTGCCGCACAATTTCTCAGCAAATCCGCACCCTCGAGACAATTTCCTTTGTTCTAACAAACAGTGGCTCTCATACGTATTTCTGGCTTGGCACCTGGTTGACCACAAAACCTCTAGCCACCACCTTCCCCCACCTCTTCTCACACTCCAACCTAGAGCTGGTTAATGTGGCTAGTATCTTGCGTTTCGGTATCAAAGCTGACCTCCGTAATCGTCTTTCTCTTACGGCAGAACAAGAGCTTGTTTCGCTTTTGTCTATTTTGCAGGACTTCGTGCCTTCGGCGGAGGAAGATCAAAGGTTCCTACACCGAGGTCATGACTTCTCCACCAAGCATGCGTACGACGCCCTCATGGCTAGGCCAGACAACAATCCCATTGCCCCTCTCATCTAGGGCACCAAGGCACCTCGCAAGCTAAATTTTTTTGCTTGGCTACTCTTCAAGGACCGCCGCAACACTAGGGTTAACCTTGCCCACAAGCATATCATCTCCTCAGGAATATGCCCCCGGTGTGCTAGGTTACCCGAAGACTCCATGCACCTCTTCGTCACATGCCCACTTGCCAACAGGATATGGCAACGAATCGGTGTCCTGCCACAGACCGACGACATCGCAGAGCTTTGGGATACTCCTTGGCCTCATCACCCCCCCCCCCAAAAAGCATGGTCCTTGGTCCTCGTATCACTACTACGAAAGATATGGATGGCACATAATGATATGTTGTTTAGGAGTGTTGATCAATGTTCCGTAATAACCCTCAGTGCCCTTATTGTTGATTTGGATCTTTGGTCACACTGTCTCATGGAGACATGTGACAAGGAGGACGTCTTCTGGTGGCATTCGTACCTCTCTGCACGCCGCGTCGTGCCTATGTAATTCTATACTTACTGCTTTGGCAACCTTTGAGTAATATATTCAGGTGGGGAGCTCCCCCCACCCCCCCGCGCGGTGATTCTAAAACAAATGAGGCTAAATAAAATGCACTCTTGCTGGTTACCAAACAAAGCTAAATAAAGCGCACACTTACTTTGTTGCTGGCCGCTACAAATTAAATTATAAATGTGTGTGTAGTAGTCGTAAGGTATTCTGCTACTTACCAAATGAGGCCAAATAAAATGCACTCTTGCTGCTTACCAAACAAAGGTAAATAAATCACACACTTACTTGGTTCTAGCTGCTACAAATTAAACAGATGGTGTACCTCCACGATTTTCTATACGATAGAGAGGAACAGTTTAATACATCGACAAAACAGAAAATAGTGTTAATGCTAGAATAATTAAGAAAGATTTTCAAATATACGGTAGTACTAAAATTTCACAACCTCCTTGCGTCGCTCCAAGTCTGTGTTTTCAGTACACCAAACCACTCACAAAATAGGAAGTAGGAGAAGTTTTAATACACCAGTCTACATTTTCTTAATGGAACCAAATTAAGGGGACTGATTATGTTGAATAATTATTTTATTTTCCCATCCTAGCCACCTGGGCATCAGGCATCAGGCAGTGTAACACATGTTTATGCTTTAGTACTAATATTATTATCATACGTCACTGGAACCCTTCTAAAGGTGACTGTATACGTCTTGCAAAATGTAAATAAGTTCCATGAGCCAAGCAATTTAAGCCCAAGTTTTCTCCTGGCTATATCGGTGGTTGTGTATCTTTTCCCTCTTTTACACATCTATTTTTATCAGTTCACTTATCTAACGTTTATAGTAAACTATTATACCATATGGATAATTCATACTGTTAGAGACAAAGCTTGAAGCAACAACACATGTAGACCTGTCAAGTGTATTATTTCCAATAGATACAATATTCTAGGCTAGCAAAACGTATACATGTCTATTTGTTGCATGTAATTATATTTGATATATTGATATGGATAATAATTCCTCTCTGTCTCCAAATTATCGATGTAGTTCCTAATGTTCGTCAGACATGAAAAAAAGCTGCTAGTCTGCAACTTAAATAAACTGCATCATTTATTTGTTCTCGAGTATGTGACATGGCTCAACTGATAGATAAATATACAGGGAAAATCAACTAACTGACACAATTTGAGGGCATGTTTGAACATGGAAAATTGAAGAGCAAAATTTCGTTATGTTTCTGTATAGCAGCCAGATTGCATCAAGCTTTCATCAGCCAAGACATTAAATTTCCAAGATAAATGGGGGAGATGACAAACTGGTGTAGGAGGATGTACTGCAGCAGGAATATTTTTGGCTCGATCAGTCAATGGGTTATGGCTGCAACAGTAGCCAAGCGAGGGATGAGCACAGACAGGTTCTGTACTCTGTTCTCATGAAAAAAGTTCAATGAACAGAGTACAGAACCTATCGTGCTCAGAAAGTCGCTACCCTTACCGCAATCCCATGACGAACATACAGGAGCAAATAAAAAATCAATCGCTCATCACGGAATCAATGATCCAACCAATGATCTATGGTTGATGAATTTTGTTGGAGTAATGGGCCACGGATAGGCCGACCCAAGGCCTAGAACCTTTCAAGACATCGGCGCAGGCTGCGCCCCTCTAGACCCCAGGACAAAGAGCCGCCTTCAAGAAGTCGACGGCAGGATGGCCGACTGACCACTCACGGCCGAGTCCCAGGGACGACTTGAGGGAAAGCCGACTCCTGACTGGCGACTTCCAGAGAAGCCGGCTTTTGGGAATCAGCCTGCGACTCCAACAAACCCCATGACCTCATCAAGTGGGACGGGGCAGGGGAGTGGCTACAGTGAAGCCCACTCCCGCCCCTTACCAAGGGCAGGCATGGCCACAGCACGCCGTACCCCGGAAGATCTCCGTGCGGCGTGGCCCTGTTGCCATGCCGGCCCTGACATCTGCACCGCAGGACCGAATCCTGCACCCACGACGGATTGTCTGTACGGCCTAGAGGCTGCGGGTCCCACCAGTCAGTGAGACCCCAGGAGACGACAAGAGGACCACGCACCATTAATCAAGATGTGATGGAGAGTGGCAATAGTGATCGCCCGCCAGGCGGCGGGGCTGTTGCCACGACCCCATGATCAAGCCCACGTCATCAGAAGCACGGCTACAGTAATCAGCAGCCGGCAAGACCCGCCCGCGGCGGACGCGGCCTGTCGGCTCCGTACCAGGCCAGTCGGCAGGGCCCACCAGTTGGCGGGCCCCAGCGGTCGGCAGGGAAGACGGAGGCCAGAGGCGCTGACGGCTGGGCCCGTGTCCAGCCGGATTACCATTGTACCCCTGGGGGTAGGCCTATATAAACCCCCAGGGCACCCATACAAGGGGTTGGAACCCATTAGCTCTAGGCCAGATCATATAAGAGGGAGAGAGCTAGCCTTGCCCTCTCCTACCTCCAGGAAACAGCTCAAGGAGCAACCGTATAAACACTTTGCCATAGTGATCATGCGGAGACCCCGCAGAGCATCAGTAGGGGTATTATCTCCCCGGAGAGCCCTGAAGTTGGGTAAGATTCGCCGGCGTGCATGTCTTCGCCTCATCCCGTTTCCAGGCACCGGCGACGTTCTACTCGCCCCCACCATGATAAGCCATCCTTTGGCATATGTCGCACCTAACCCCCGACATTTGGCGCCCACCATGGGGCATGGTGCACCGCCGTCCGGAGACCTGTTCTGGATGGGAACCCTTTTCCTCCCTGGCGAGCGCAGCTAGCCAGGCACGCCAGACGGGTTTTGCGTCGACGTGCTGCGTGGCGTTAAGATCGCCTGCGCAGCCAGCTGCCTGGCCGAACTTGTCGGCGAGGTTCGCCTCTCCGACGAACCTGCATCCAACGCAGGCACGGGCGGCTCCGAGAGCCTCCTCGATCAACTCCATGTTTCCGGCGAGCCAGCTGTAGACTTGGAGTCTGTAGGCTCCACTGACCCGATGCTGGTCGACTCCGACACCGCGTCGCTCGACGCGTTCCCCACTAATGTGGTGGTCTACGACGAACCTCTCCCTCGCGCGGAGAGCGACGGAAGCACCGTCACCGAGGTGCTCGTCATCAGTCATGACGAGCTCCCCGGCGGAGGAGCGCACGACTCACTCGGCGCGGCGCTACAAGACCTAACTGCGCCCATTCCGGAAGACACTAACGCAGAGACGTTGGAGGTGCGCCGCCTTCAGCTCGTTGAAGGCGCGAAGAAGCTGGCCAGCATGAGACGCTTGTCAGAAACCTACCAGCAGGAGATGGATCGCGCCGTCGACGGCTCGCCGGCCCCGGCGGGGCCCAGCCGCCTTGGCGCGGTCCAGTAGCGCGGCGTAGCCATCACCAACCTGTTTGGGGCAAGCCGCCCTGTGTACGCTACACCAGCGGAGAACATCCGAGCCGCCCAGGCAGCGGCGGACGAGCTGGACAATTTCGAGGGCGAAGAACGCCGCCTCATGATGGAGCGAGTCCAGCGGCTCCTCGACGCGGCTGCCGCGCAGAACGAGGCCGGCTGCCGCACGGAGGCGCCGCAGCGGCAAAACGACGACCTTCGCCGAGATCAAGGCGCGACGTCTCGGACGCTGACTGGCGGCGCCCGAGGAAGAAGAGACAAGGATCCGGCTGTCAGCCACAGTCGGACTTGCATTCCCATAGAGCGCGACCGAGACGGCCGCCCGAGAGCAGTGGAACGACGGGACGACTGTCTGCCTCCCCCTCCTCGCAAGGAGAGGCGAGTCTCCCCGCCGTCTGTTGACCATCCGACTCTCGGCAACCGCCTTGGCCGCCGAGAGGGAGTTGGAGAGAATCACACCCGCCACCGGATCGACTGACTTCACCGATCCCTAGCACTGGAAGAAGAAGACGAGCTGGGTCCGCCTTGTTTCGAGCCCCGCATTCGAGACGAGCCCTTTCCCAGAGGGTTCACGCTCCCAAGAGACACACTCAAGTATACCGGCTTCGTGAAGCCAGAAGACTGGCTAGTGGACTACTCCATGGCTGTCAGCATAGCAAACGGCAACAAGCGTGTTGCCGTAAAGTACGTTCCGCTCATGCTCCAGGGCACGGCCCGGACATGGCTGAACAGCCTGAAGCCCTGCAGCATCAACAGCTGGGTCGACTTCACCGAAGCATTCGTCCGCAACTTCACCAGCACGTACAAGCGTCCTCCCAAACCTCGTCAACTCTCCTTGTGCGTGCAAGACCCCGACGAGTCGACTCGCGATTACCTCACGCGTTGGGCTGAGCTTCGGAACTCCTGCGAGGGCGTGCATGAGGTGCAGGCCATCGAGTACTTCACAGCCGGGTGCAGAGAAGGCACCCTCCTCAAGCACAAGCTCCTCTGCGACGAGCCAGAAACCCTTGACGAGCTGCTGATCATAGCGGACAAGTACGCCACGGCCGACTCCTCCATGAAGGCGGAGATTCAAATCAGCACAACTGGCAAAGTGGCCCCTCAAGCTCCAAGAACTCCGGCGGGAGACGCCAACCGGCGACAACAGCAGGGCGACCACAAGCGCAAGGCCCTGAGCCGGCTTCCAGCAGCCGGCAGGTCGCGACCGTTGAAGCCCAGCAGCCGGATGGGCAGCCTCCACCCAAGTGACAGAAAGGCGGCAAGCCAAACTGGTTGCCGGCCTTCTCCTACGAACAGACCCTGGATGGACCTTGCAAGTTCCATAGCGGTGCGAAGCCGTCGAATCACACCACCCGGAAGTGTCACTGGCTCGCCAGAATCGCCAAGGGAGACGGCCTCTTGCCACCCCCGCCTGCTGGGCAGCCGCCTCCGCCTCCGCCCCAGCAGCCGGCTGTCGGGCCAGTCGGCGCAGTACAAGACGAATACCCTGAAGAACACGGAGCCTACGTGGTGTTTACCAGTATGGCTGATGATCGACGTAGTAGGCGGCTGCAGCGACAAGAGGTGAATGCGGTAGGATCAGAGACGCCAGAGTTCACGCACTGGTCCGAGAAGCCCATCATCTGGAGCAGGGCTGACCACCCAGAGGTGATGCCAAGTCCGGGCTCCTATGCCTTGGTCTTGGATGCCACCTTTGCTATGGATAGACGAGCCGCGCGTTTCTCGCAAGTTCTGATAAACGGAGGCAGCAACATCAGTATCCTGTACAAGGACACCATGAAGAAGTTAGGAATCAAGCAAAGACAGCTTCAGAACAGCCGGACTGTGTTCCACGGCATTGTTCCTGGGCTTTCCTGCTCACCAATCGGCAAGATCCTGATGGACGTCCTCTTTGGAGACAAAGATCACTTTTGCCGAGAGTCTGTTTGGTTTGAGGTGGTGGACCTCGAGAGCCCATATCATGCGCTACTCGGCCGACCCGCCTTGGCCAAGTTCATGACGGTCCCCCACTACGCCTACCTCAAGATGAAGATGCCCAGTTCCAGGGGAATCCTGACTGTGGCCGGCGACTACCGGAAGTCGTCTGCCTGCGCGACTGAGAGCAGTCGGCTGGCCGAGTCCCTGGTAATCGCAGCCGAGAAGCGGCTCCTTGAGCGAGTTGTGGCGATGGCCGGCAAGCAGCCAGAGGTATCGCCCAACCCGAAGGAGTCGGAGGCTGAAGGTTCGTTCAAACCGGCCAAAGAGACAAAGAAGATACCCTTGGATCCGGAGCACCCAGTGAGGTACGCTGTCATAGGTACAAACCTCGACAGCAAATAGGAAGGCGAGCTGGTTGATTTCCTTCGTGAGAATCGAGACATCTTTGCATGGTCCCCCAAAGACATGCCAGGTGTACCGACGGAATTCGCCAAGCACAAGTTACATGTCCGATCTGATGCAAAGCCGGTCAGGCAGCCCCTGCGCCGCCTATCAGAAGAGAAGAGAAGAGTTGTCGGAGAAGAGATAGCCCGACTCCTAGTAGCCGGCTTCATTATGGAAGTGTTCTTTCCAGAATGGCTAGCAAATCCGGTCCTGGTACTGAAGAAGAACAAGCAGTGGCGAATGTGTATTGACTACATGAGCCTCAACAAGGCCTTCCCCAAGGACCCATTTTCTCTACCAAGAATCGATCAGGTGATAGACTCCATAGCCGGATGCGAGCTGTTGAGTTTTTTGGATGCATACTTAGGATATCTCCAGATCAAGCTGAACCCGGCTGACAGACTAAAGACCGCCTTCATCACGCCGTTTGGAGCCTTCTGCTACCTCGCCATGACGTTCGGCTTAAGGAATGCCGGCACAACCTTTCAGCGTTGCATGCAGAAGTGCCTCCTCAAGCAGCTCGGCAGGAACGCCCACGTCTACGTGGACGATGTAGTGGTGAAGACGGAAAAGCGTGGAACACTGCTGGAAGACCTCAAGGAGACCTTTGAGAACTTGCGTTGATTCCAGATCAAGCTCAATCCTGAGAAGTGTGTCTTCAGAGTACCAGCCGGCCAGCTCCTTGGTCTCTGAACGCGGCATAGAATGCAACCCTGTAAAGATCAAGGCCATTGAGAGAATGGAGGTACCCAGCCGACTGCTGGATGTGCAAAAGTTCACCGGCTGCTTGGCGTCCATCAGCCGATTCATCAGTCGGCTGGGCGAGAAAGCTCTCCCCTTATACCAACTCATGAAGAATACCACTTTTTTCGAGTGGAACCATAAGGCGGACGAAGCTTTTCTCCAGTTGAAGAAGATGCTAACTACTCCACCCGTCCTGGCGGCTCTGACTCCCAAGGAGCCTATGCTCCTGTACATCGCCGCCACTAGCCGGGTAGTCAGCACGGTCATTGTAGTGGAACGCAAGGAGGACGGCAAGGCACTACCTATCCAGAGACCGGTATATTACCTAAGCGAAGTACTGTCGACCTCCAATCAGGACTACCCCCACTACCAGAAGATGTGCTATGGCATACACTTTACTGCCAAGAAATTGAAGCCTTACTTTCAAGAGCAGACAATCACAGTGGTCTGCACGGCCCCGCTTGCCCAGATCATTGGTAGCCGAGATGCTTCTGGCCGAGTGGCCAAGTGGGCCATAGAGCTGGCTCCCTATACCATCCAGTACCAGCCCCGCACCGCTATCAAATCACAAGCACTGGCCGACTTCCTCGTCGACTGGGCCGAGACCCAGTACCTACCTCCAGCGCCTGACTCCACCCATTGGCGGATGCATTTCGACGGCTCCAAGATGCGCACTGGCTTGGGAGCCGGCGTCGTCCTCACCTCTCCTAAAGGCGACAAGCTCAAATACGCACTGTAAATCCATTTTTCCACCTCCAACAACGTCGCCGAGTACGAGGCGCTCATGCACGGGCTCCGGCTTGCCAAAGAACTTGGCATCCCCCGGATCTTGTGTTATGGCGACTCGGACTTAGTGGTCCAGCAGTCATCTGGAGAATGGGACGCGAATATGCAAACATGGCGAGTTGTCGTTTCCTCGTGCAGCAACTCAGCGGGTATTTCGAAGGGTGTGAGTTTCTCCATGTGCCAAGAAACGACAACGACCAAGCAGACGCCTTGGCACGAATCGGCTCTACCCGCCAAGCAATACCATCCGGCGTCACCCTTCAACGCCTCCTCAAGCCTTCTGTCAAGCCTTCACCAGAATCAGACTCCATTTTTGTGCCGGCTCCTCCCGAGGACGTCGGATCCGACTACAGAGCTCCGGCAGACGGTACGGGGATTTTGGCAGATGGCTCCAAAGCCGCCACAGTCGAACCCGGCCCGGGGACTGCGGCAGCGGACTCGAAGACTCCAGAACTCGACCCAAGGGCCCGCGCCAGTCGGCCTGGGGACTTCATTAACCCAAGAAGCGGTTGTTGACTCCAACCCGCCGCCTCCCAGCCCAACCGCCCTCGTCCAAGTCGCAGTTCTGGCAGTCGAAGAAATAGCAGCACCCTCATGGGCCCAGCCCATCCTCAAATTCCTGGTGAGCAAAGAGCTGCCGACTGATGAGACCTCAGCTCGGCAAATACAACGCCGAGTGGCAGCCTACACCATAATCAACAGAGAGCTGGTCAGGCGCAGCGTCACTGGTGTCCACCAGCGCTGCGTAGAGCCAGAGCAAGGCCAAGCAATTCTCAAAGACATCCATCAAGGCGAGTGCGGCCACCATGCGGCTTCAAGAGCACTCGTCGCCAAAGCCTTTTGACACGGTTTCTTCTGGCCGACTGCCCTAGAAGAGGCCAAGGAGTTGGTCCAAAAATGCAAAGGGTGCCAGAAGTTCAGCTCCAAGCCGCACCAGCCGGCTTCTACACTCAAGACCATCCCCATTGCCTGGCCTTTCGCAGTTTGGGGTCTAGACATGGTGGGGCCATTCAAGACAGCACGAGGTGGCTTAACTCACTTACTTCTCGAAGTGGACAAGTTCACCAAGTGGATAGAAGCGAAGCCAATCAAGAAGCTGAACGGTCCGACTGTCGTGACTTTCATCTCCGATATCACAATTCGGTATGGCATACCACATAGCATCATCACCGACAACGGCATAAATTTTGCCAAAGGTGCCTTGGCCCGTTTTTGCGCAACACAGGGCATCCGACTGGACCTAGCGTCCGTCGCCCATCCGCAGTCAAACGGCCAGGTGGAGCGAGCAAACGGCCTCATCCTGTCCGGCATCAAACCCCGGCTGATCGAGCCTCTGGAGCGCTCGGCTGGCTGCTGGCTCGACGAGCTACCAGCCGTCCTCTAGAGTCTGTGCACGACACCAAACAAGTAAACCGGCTTCATGCCTTTCTTCCTCGTCTACGGTGCCGAAGCCGTCATCCCAACGGACATAGAGTTCGACTCCCCACGAGTCACCATGTACACCGAGGAGGAAGCAGAAGAAGCACGACAAGACGGCGTCGATCTGCTGGAAGAGGGCCGGCTGTTGGCACCCAGCCGGTCCAGCATCTACCAGCAGAGCCTGCGCCGATACCACAACAGGAAGGTCAAGCCAAGATCTTTCCAAGAAGGCGACCTTGTGCTCCGCCTGATCCAGCGAACAGCCGGCCAGCACAAGCTGTCGGTGCCTTGGGAAGGCCCTTTCATCATCAGCAAAGTACTGGGCAACGACTCCTACTACCTGATTGACGCTCAGAAGCCCCGAGCACGCAAGAGGGATGACTCTGGCAAGGAGACAGAGTGGCCATGGAATGCAAATCTCCTCCGAAGATTTTACAGTTGATGCAGTATGTACCACGCTACCTTTTGTATTAAAGCACCAAGACTTCGGGCCCCCCGAGACGAGCTCGGGGACTACCTCTTTTGTCTATATGATAAAAATTATGCCTACAACTATGTTACTCTTTGTTATGCCGCTTGGCACTGGGCTCGACAAGTCGGCCCGGGGACTTGCCGCCTTGCACTGTGAAAATGCTTCCTGCAGCCGGACAAGTAGTGTGTAACACCTAAACCGTCTCATGTCAGAAGCCGCAGCTCGCAAAAGCGACTGTACGGTGGACAGAAGTAAGGTAGAATGGGCGTTCGCATGAAAAATGGCTAAGGACTCAAAGCATAAAACATAGCTCAAGACGGCTTCTAGCCTTTTTTCACAAACCGACTCTCGAATAGTCGGATTGCTGCCTTCTATTCAACTTGCTCAAAAACTCTCAAAAACGGCTCAGTACTTGCCTTCCCAAAGTAGCCAAGCATTTGATCCAGCGGCAGTCCGCAGAGCGGCTGTCCAATTAGCAAGGCAGGCAACTAAGAGAAAGCGGCAAAGGAAAAAAAGCCAAAAGAGCAATGAGCAAGAAAAGATAGAACTCGGATAAATATATTTACATAACGTAGGCCCTTGGCCGAATCTTCGAGCAGAAGTTCAAAATACACCCCGCGGGTGGAATTGTGCGAATTAACAAGTTCTTCAAAGACTACTGAAGCAGATAAAATAAAGGTAAAGCGACAGCTTAGGAAGCAGCAGACGGATTCAGAGGGTCGGAGGAGGCGGCAGTTTCAGGCGTCGGGGTGGCTGGCTGGGTAGTCTCGGCTTGATCGCCTCCGGCGGCAGTCGGGTCGGTCGCACGCGGCTCATTGCTGGAGGCGCAGTCGAGCTGAGGCTGGCCGTCTGCTCCGTCTTTTGGTGCCTCCGTCCTCCGCCTCGCCTTCCTCCTCGACGCTGGAGCCAATCACCTCCGCCGAGTCCTCGCCGTAGTCTGGGTTCATCCCAAACCACTCCGGCGGTACCTCCTCGCCGTCTTCAGACCGCTCGGGGACGAAGATGCTGGTGTAGGTGTACTCAGCGATCGCTGCAGCACGCTTGACGAGGGCGTCTTCCGTAGCTGCCAGTTCCGGCTGGGCCTCCGACCGAAGCATGGCCAGCCGGTCTAGATCCAGCCCTGGATACCACGCCTTGACGAACTCCAAGGCCCGGTGCGCTCCAGCCTGGGCCAAAGAACCCTTCCAGGCCTCAAGACGACAAGCCGCCACCTCTAGCCAGTCGGCCGTCAGGCTGGGGGTGTGTGGAGCCTGCATGTTCGGCCACAGGGCAGCAATCGCCTGGGCACAGACACGCTGAAGCCGGCACACACTAGTAGAAAACAGGGCTATGGTCCAGGCCGGCTCAGCCCATTAGTCCCGGTTCAATGTAGAACCGGGACTAATGTGGGCATTGGTCCCGGTTCGTGAGCCCAGGGGGCCGGCCGGGCCACGTGGGCCATTGGTCCCGGTTCGTTTGGACCTTTTGGTCCCGGTTGGTGGGACGAACCGGGACCAATGGGCCTCGCTCCTGGCCCACCACCATTGGTCCCGGTTGGTGGCCTGAACCGGGACCAAAGGCTCCCCTTTAGTCCTGGTTCTTTCCACAAACCGGGACCAATGAGGTGCCTATATATACCCTCGCCCGCGAGCAGAGCACTCCAGTGCTCTGTTTTTCTCTGGCCGGCGAGGGGAGGGGTTTGTGGTGCTCTAGCTCACCTCCTATGCACATGAGGTGTTCGATGGAATGCCCGAGCCACACTACTTAAACTTTCTCCTCTCGAAGCTCGACCTCCAAGCTTCATTTTCCTTGAGATTTGTCTAGATTTAGCGGTCCGTCACGCCCCGTCCCCGTCTTCACCGCCGTCGATCACCCGCGCTGATCTCATCACCGACACCACCGTGGTGAGCCTCTTGTTCTTATCTTCTTTCTGAAAGGAAAAATATTCTTACTTGTCTGTTTAGATAGATACTTGCATCATTTTCTTACATTTATTATTGCATCTTATATAGTGCGATGGTTTTGGTATCCGCCCCCGTCGGCCCTCGTCCTGTCTATGATTCGGATTTGGTATGTATATTATATTCATAACTATTGGTTCATTTATTGTTTATGAAAATTATGCCGACCAACGTGACATAGATTTTATTTATCTAGGATGTATGTGAATCGGAAATGCCAACCGACCCTATTGTCGAGAGGTTAAATTTAGTTGAAGAAGAAAACAATTTGTTGAAGGAAAAAATAAAAAAAATTGAGGAGGAGAAGATGATATTGGAGTTGCATGTTGCGGATGTCGTCGATGATCACAAGATCAAGATGGATGCAATGCGCTTGAAGATTAGAAAGATTAGAAAATATGCCATTCATACCGAGGCTTGGTATCATTATGCCGTTGGATCAATTGTTACCTTGGTTGCGATTAGGATCGCATTTGTTTTCGCATTGAAATGTTTTACATAGTTTCAATGTATGGTTTAATTAATTAGATGCTCTGGAGAGCTATATGTTGTTAGATGAGAACTATGTATGCACTTTGGTTTTAATGTGATGATGAACTTCTATTAATTTGGACACTTAATTATATATAATGCACGCAGATGAACCGGCAATGGATGTACGGTGACAGACACACCCGCGAGTACATTAAGGGCGTGCATGAGTTTCTCGATGCGGCTGAGGCAAACAAGCAGAATGGTTTTATGTGTTGTCCATGCACTGAATGTGGGAATACGAGGTCTTACTCTAACCGGAAAATCCTTCACTCCCACCTGCTTTACAAGGGTTTCATGCCACACTATAATGTTTGGACGAGGCACGGAGAAATAGGGGTTATGATGGAAGACGGCGAAGAAGAAGAGTACGATGACAACTATGTGCCCCCTGAATACGGTGATGCTGCAACGGGGGGAGCTGGTGAAGATCAAGAGGAACCAGACAATGTGCCCAATGATGCTGCCACGGGTGAAGCTGCTGAAGATCAAGAGGAACCATACGATGTGCCCGATGATGATGATCTCCGCCGGGTCATTGTCGATGCAAGGACGCAATGCATTAGTCAAAAGGAGAAGCTGAAGTTCGATCGCATGTTAGAGGATCACAAAAAAGGGTTATACCCCAATTGCGAAGATGGCAACACAAAGCTCGGTACCGTACTGGAATTGCTGCAGTGGAAGGCAGAGAATGCTGTGGCTGACAAAGGATTTGAGAAGCTACTGAAAATATTGAAGAAGAAGCTTCCAAACGATAACGAATTGCCCGACAGTACATACGCAGCAAAGAAGGTCGTATGCCCTCTAGGATTGGAGGTGGAGAAGATACATGCATGCCCTAATGACTGCATCCTCTACCGCGGTGCATACAAGGATCTGAACGCATGCCCGGTATGCGGTGCGTTGCGGTATAAGATCAGACGAGATGACCCTGGTGATGTTGACGGCGAACCCCTCAGGAAGAGGGTTCCTGCGAAGGTGATGTGGTATGCTCCTATAATACCACAGTTGAAACGTCTGTTTAGAAACGAAGAGCATGCCAAGTTGATGCGATGGCACAGTGAGAACCGAAAGAAAGATGGGAAGTTGACAGCACCCGCTGACGGGTCGCAGTGGAGAAAAATCGAGAGAAAGTACTGGGATGAGTTTGCAAAGGACCCAAGGAATGTATGGTTTGCTTTAAGCACGGATGGCATTAATCCTTTCGGGGAGCAGAGCAGCAATCACAGCACCTGGCCCGTGACTCTATGTATGTATAACCTTCCTCCTTGGATGTGCATGAAGCGGAAGTTCATTATGATGCCAGTTCTCATCCAAGGCCCTAAGCAACCCGGCAACGAAATTGATGTGTACCTAAGGCCATTAGTTGAAGAACTTTTACAGCTGTGGAATGGAAACGGTGTACGTACGTGGGATGAGCACAGACAGGAGGAATTTAACCTTAAGGCGTTGCTGTTCGTGACCATCAACGATTGGCCCGCTCTCAGTAACCTTTCAGGACAGACAAACAAAGGATACCACGCATGCGCGCACTGTTTAGATGACACTGAAAGTATATACCTGGACAAATGCAGGAAGAATGTGTACCTTGGCCATCGTCGATTTCTTCCGACCAACCATCAATGTCGAAAGAAAGGCAAGCATTTCAAAGGCGAGGCAGATCACCGGAAGAAGCCCGCCATGCGCACCGGTGTTCACGTGCTTGCTATGGTCAATGATTTACACTACGTAATCTTTGGAAAGGGTCCCGGTGGACTAGCTGTTCCGAATGACGCTGAGGGACACGCACCCATGTGGAAGAACAAATCTATATTTTGGGACCTACCCTACTGGAAAGACCTAGAGGTCCGCTCCTCAATCGACGTGATGCACATGACGAAGAACCTTTGTGTGAACCTGCTAGGCTTCTTGGGCGTGTATGGGAAGACAAAAGATACACCCGAGGCACGAGAGGACCTGCAACGTTTGCACGAAAAAGACGGCATGCCTCCGAAGCAGTATAAAGGTCCTGCCAGCTACGCTCTTACGAAAGAAGAGAAAGAAATCTTCTTTGAATGCCTGCTCAGTATGAAGGTCACGACTGGCTTCTCGTCGAATATAAAGGGAATAATAAATATGCCAGAGAAAAAGTTTCAGAACCTAAAGTCTCATGACTGCCACGTGATTATGACACAACTGCTTCCGGTTTCATTGAGGGGGCTTCTACCGGAAAACGTTCGATTAGCCATTGTGAAGCTATGTGCATTCCTCAATGGAATCTCTCAGAAGGTGATCGATCCAGAAATCGTACCAAGGCTAAGGAGTGATGTGGCGCAATGTCTTGTCAGTTTCGAGCTGGTGTTCCCACCATCCTTCTTCAATATCATGACGCACGTCCTAGTTCATCTAGTCGACGAGATTGTCATCCTGGGGCCCGTATTTCTACACAATATGTTCCCTTTTGAGAGGTTCATGGGAGTCCTAAATAAATATGTCTGTAACCGCGCTAGGCCAGAAGGAAGCATCTCCATGGGCCATCAAACAGAGGATGTTATCGGGTTTTGTGTTGACTTCATTCCTGGCCTTAACAAGATAGGTCTCCCTAAATCGCGGTATGAGGGGAGACTGACTGGAAAAGGCACTCTTGGAAGAGACTCAATAATATGCAGGGACGGATATTCTTGGTCTCAAGCACACTACACAGTTCTACAGAACTCTACCTTGGTGACCCCGTATGTCGATGAACACAAGAACAGTCTGCGCTCCAAACACCCGGAGCAATGCGACGACTGGATTACATGTGAACACATCAGGACTTTCAGCAGTTGGTTAGAAACACGTCTCAGAGGTGACAACACTGTTTGTGATGAGTTGTACTTGTTGTCCAGGGGACCATCTTTGACTGTATTGACTTACAAAGGATACGAGATAAATGGGAATACATTTTACACGATCGCCCAAGATCAAATGATACCATGCCAAATTTGTAACAGACGAACATGCTACCATTGTCCGTTTTGTACATGCACATGCTATGTGGGTGAAATTATGATACCATCCCAACTTTCAACTTTTTCAGAGTTCATTTGAAATGCTTTCATGTCTTATGGTTTGAAACTTTGATACTTCGAAAGTGATTGTCCATTTTGTACACGAAGTGCATCAAGTTTTTGTCGTAACCCTCTCTACTTTTTGGAACATGCTATGTGGGTGAAATGATGATACCATGCCAACTTTCAACCTTTTCAGAGTTTATTTTGAAATGCTTTCCAATTTCAGAGTCATTTAGCTCAAAGAATGAATTAATAGCAAACAGAATAAACTACAAAACTTTTATGAAAATAAAAACAATCAATTAAAATATTATGTTATGATCAACTAAAATAAAACTATAATATTCTTCAATAGCAAAAAGAATATAATATTTGTGACCTAAAATCAAACTATAAGTATTTAATTGTAAGTATAAAGAAAAAATAAATAGCAAAGAAGAAAAAAAAATTCTATTTTTATAGTAAAGTTATTCATAAACTAGTGATTCACACAAATTTTATAAAATTCCAATTTAAACTATTCAAAATTTTAAAACTAATGGCACTAACAGAAAGTTTATAATTTTTGTGACCTAAAATCAAAAAGAAATCACTAAAAAACTATAAGTATTTAGTTGTAAGTATAAATAAAAAATAAATAGAAAAAAAATTCTATTTTTATAGTAAAGTTATTCATAAACTAGTGATTCACACAAATTTTTAAAAATTCAAATTTAAACTATTCAAAATTTAAAACTAATGGCACTAATAGAAAGTTTATAATTTTTGTGACCTAAAAGCAAAAAGAAATCACTAAAAAACTTTAAGTATTTAGTTTTAAGTAGAAATAAAAAAATAAAAAACCAAAAAAATGTAGAAATAAAAAAGAAAAAACCAAAAAAAAATTGCCACCTACTGGGCCTCCACGGCCGGAATACGACTAGAAACCCTACATGGGCCAGGATTCAGGCCCGCAGAGGCCCAATAGGCCCACAGGCAGTAGCAAGCTTAGGCCCGAAAGCCTGCATTAGAGAGGAGCTCAAATGGGGAGGCAGAGCAGCGCTTATAAACCAGTGCCGGCGCCCTTCAGCTAGCGATGTGGGACTAAACTTTTGGGCGCGGGGCGCACAAGGGCATTGGTCCCGGTTGGTGGCACCAACCGGGACTAAAGGGGGCATTGGTCTCGGTTCGTGGCACCAACCGTGACCAATGCCCCCCTTTAGTCCCGGTTGGTGCCACCAACCGGGACCAAAGGCCGCCGCTTCCCGCCCTTTGGGCTGCTGAAAATTGGCCTTTGGTCCCGGTTCGTGGCACCAACCGGGACCAAAGAGGGGCATTAGTCCCGGTTGGTTTCACGAACCAGGACTATTGCTCTAGCTATATAAGCCAACCCTTGCGAAATTTTCGCCAACTGCTCCATTCCCCATCGCCGACGCCGCCAGGCTGCTCGTCCTCCCCGTCACCGTCGCCGCCGCCGAGCCCTGCCCCTCATCGTCGCCTCCGCCACCGCCGAGCCCTGCCCCGACGCCGTCAGGCTGCTCCACTTCGCCGTCCTCGCCGCTGCCGTCGAGCCCTACCCCGACGCCTTCCCGGCCCGCTCCCACTGTGAGCCGCCGTGCTGTTCCCCTCCTCTCCTCCTCTCCCCCCGCCGCGCCCTGCCACCACCGCCAGCCGCGCCCCGACGCCGTTGCCCGCCGTGCTCTTGCCACGCCCCGACGCCACTGCCCGCCGTGCTCTGCCCGTCGTGCTCTGCCCGTAGGTGCTCCGCTTGCCGCGCCGCCGCTGGTTCGCCGCCGCCGCCCGTCGTGTTCTGCCTCGACGCCGCCGCCTGGCCGCGCTCTGCTTGCCGCGCCGCCTGGCCGCGCTCCGCTTGCCGCGCCGCCGCCCGCCTCTGTTAATTTTTTTGAGATATATGTATGCATGTGTGTAGTGTATATATATGTGTATGTATGTGTATGTGTGTGCAGTGTATATGTGTGTGCATGCAGATATGTATATGTATGTGTATGTATGTGTATGTATGCATGTGTGTAGTGTATATGTGTATGTATGTATATGTGTGTACCAGATAACTTCGACAAGCTAGGTCGGGAACTAGCTAGGGTAGAGGGTCGAGGGTCGCCAAGTGTTCGAGGGGGCGAGGGTCGGGAAGAAGAGGAGAAAAAAAGAAGAGGAAAAAGGAGAAGAAGAGGAGAGGAAGAAAAGGAATAGGAGAAGAAGAAAGGAATAGAGGAGAAGAAGAAAAAATAGAAAAAAATTCTATTTTTCTTCTTCTCCTCTATTCCTTTCTTCTTCTCTTTTTTTTCTTCTTTTTTTCTTCGATCTTCTCCCCTTCCCGATAGGAAAGTTTTATATAGAAAGTTACAATTTTAGAAAAGTTTTATATATTCTATTTTCTCTTTTCTCCACTATTCCTTTCTTCTTCTCCTCTTTTTTTTCTTCGTTTTTTTCTTCGACACGTGGGGGGGGGGGTCGAGAACGCCGGACATTCATGAGAGAGGCGAGGAAGAAGGGGAAGAAGAGGGAGAAGAAGAGGAGAGGAAGAAGAGGAAGTCTTCTCCTCTATTCTTTCTTCTCTTCTTTTTTCTTCTTCTTCTTCTTCCTCTTTATTTTATCGGGAACGAGGGTCGTCGAGAGGTCGAGGAGCGGTAGAGGAGAAACCCTAAATAAAAAGTATCGTCGGTGTGAGATACATGTACCGTTGGTGTCGGACACTACACCCACATCCCACAAGTGGTGCGGGCTTCGACGCCCACGTCACTTGTGGGACGTGGATGTAGTGTCCGACACCGAAGGCCACATGTATCTCACACCCATGATACTTGCTAGCTATTTAGGGTTTCCTCTACCGAAAAGAAGAGGAGAAATAAATAAGAAGAAGAAAAAATAAGAAAAAGAAGAGGAGAAGAAGAAAGGAATAGTGGAGAAGAAGAGAAAATAGAATATATTCTATTTTCTCTTTTCTCCTCTATTCCTTTCTTCTTCTCCTCTTTTTTTTCTTCTTTTCTTCTTCTTCTTCTTCTTCTTCTTCTTATTAGCCTGAAGTAGAGAGAGGTTTCCTAGTGTCAAAGTATTGAAGAAATCCATGCCTTCATCATTAGCCGGAAGTAACCAGGGCATGTTGGTACGAAGTTCTGCAAAGTTGTTTTGGAATGGAGTCCCGGATAGAATAATCCGCCTTTTGGTACCAATTCAGCAAAGGCCTTCCAAATAGCGATATTCGGAAGGCTCTTGCTGAACTTTGTACCAAAAGGCGGATTATCCTATCTGGGAGTCCGCTCCAGAACAACTTTGAAGAGCTTCGTACCATCATGCACATGTTACTTTCGCCTAATGATGAAGACATGGTTTTGTTGAATCCTTTGACACTAGGCAACCTCCCGACCCCTCGGCGATCCTCTCGAACATGATGTAGTGTCGTCGTTGTTGATATATACCCCCTCCCGATAGCTTACTATGATTAGGTAGCTAGTTCTACGTTTGGCACTAATATATCCATCTGTCATGTTTGAATAATAATTGCCATGTTGTAAATATTTGTAGAAACTATGGACACCGCCCTAGACGAAGCAACAAAAGAAGCGTTGTTGAGGGACATAATCGCAGAAGGAAGTGATGCCATCTCGTTGTTTCTCAACGAAACCGATGGTCTGGAAGGAGAGGGTGAACAAGCTGGCTACGGTGACCTAATGCCGGTGCAAGAAGAAGAACATGAGGACGGCTCCGGTGACCAAACCGAGTCCGGCCAGGTATATATATTAGTTAAGCCTATGCTGACTAGCTGATTGATGCATTCATTGTTTTGGTATGTACACATATTAATTAAGTCTTTGTTCTTTTTTCTAGCCCTCCGAATCGAGCACAACTTCGGTAAAGAGACGAGGCCCGAAGAAAAAGTTGAGCTCGGATGAAAAGTTTGAGATCATAGCAATCGTGCCCGACGGCCAACCTATTGAACCCCTCCGGACAAAGAGCGCATTTGTTGCTCAGTGCGGGGTTCTGGTTAGGGACAAGATCCCAATAAGCATCCAGCAATGGTTTAAGCCAGCTACAGAAGACCCTGAGGTGTCTTACGTCAATGATATGCAGAAAAATGATCTTTGGACTGAGCTGAAGTCAAATTTCACCCTACCGCCTGAGGAAAATCCAGAGAACCCAGTTAAAGAGAAATTAATCAAGTCTTTTGCTCTGAAGAGGATGGCAGAACTATTCAGGAGGTGGAAGAAAGAGCTGAATAAGTTTTTCAAAAATAATGAGACACCAGAATTCAAGGGCAGATATGAGAAGATCAGAGATCACTGGCCCGCATTTGTGGCCCACAAGACATCAGAAAAGAGTAAGAAGATGTCAGCGACAAACAAGCAAAATGCTGCGAAGAAGAAGCTTCACCATCGCACGGGGTCAGGTGGCTACCTCGTAGCCCGGCCTAAGTGGTCCAAGAGTGAGAATGATCTGGTTCATAAAGGGATCGAACCAGAGACAAATAACTGGCCAGACCGTTGCCGGACTTGGTTCTTCGGGGCTGGCGGAACCCCGGACCCTGAAACAGGGAAGTGCATTTGGACGAACGATCAAATGGACATACCAGTCAGTAAGCTTAAGCAGTATATCGAAGCAGCGCAGGAAGGGACGTTCTTTCCAGACAGAGAGAACGACGAGCTCACAATGGCCCTCGGGAATCCTGAGCACCCTGGACGGACACGAGGCACGCCAGGCTCCGTTCCGTGGAAGGTTGGGTTTCCGGATGCAGGCGGTTACAAATCCCATGAGAGGAGGAAAAAAGTGCAGCAGACCCAAATGGAGGCGCTGCAAGCAAGGGTGGACGCGATAGAGGAACGAGAAGCAAATCGCAGCAAACGTACTGCCGAAGCCTCCCCCGAAGCTACCCCGCCATCTCAGCGCAGAAGTAGCGTGGCTTCCACCGAGCTGCTTCAGCCAGAGCATGCCTTGACGGCTCCTGCCAGCTATCCCGTGGATGCTATCATGGAGTCTCAAAATTGCCACCTTATGACGCAATGGATGAATTTGAAGGTCAAGGCGGCTGTTGGCTCTGTTTATCCTACTGAACCCGGCGCAACTTTTCACTGCCGGCCGATTCCAGAAGGATATGCTAGGGTGATGGTGGATGAGATACCGGAGGGATTTGAGGACCTCCAGCTTGACCACCCTACCGGTGAAGGGGAGACTCGGCTGGGGTCTGCTTTGAAGACTCCATGCCTATGGCGGAAGGAGCTCATCAACCTTCCGAACTGGACGCCTCCGCCTCCTCCTGCTCCTCCGGCGAGTCAGGGCACTCCGCCTCCACCGCCTCCTCCTCCTCCGGCGAGTGACGATCAGGGCCCTCGGCCGGCTCCTTCTCCGGCGCGCGGCGGCACTCCGCCTCCTTCTCCGCCTGCGCCGACGCGCCCGAGCAGCCAGCCTCCTCCTTCTCCGCCTCGTCAGCAAGGGCGGAAGAGACCTGCCGCCCCTCCAGCTGCTCCGGCGCGTCATAGTCCTTCTCCTCCGTCGCTTAAGCAAGTGTAGAAGAAAACTGCTACGTCTGCTCGGTCGACGTCTAGCAGTACAACCAGAGGCGGGAGGACATACAGATTCGGTCCTTCTCTGAAGACTCCAGAGAAGTTACCATACGAGAGGACCCAGGAGGAGAACACCAAGATCGCGCAAGAAGAAGTGAAGAAATTCTTTGAAGGGGTGAAAGCAAAGAAACATCCACCTCCGGAGGAGAAGGTAGATCGGGTGAAAGTGAAGCGCACTCTGGCTGCCCTGACAAAACCACCGAAGTCTGATCCGCCGAAAGGAAACTATGACCGCATTATTGGAAAGGAATTTGCCGAAGCGGAGCGGTCGGGAAGTACTGTCAGTGATCAAAGGCTGAAAGAACGACGAGCTGGGAAACAAATTGCCCAGCTCGGCGAACAAGCGAAGCAATCGTGCCCCCCGCTCAAGGTGCCTAGCCACAACGTCGATAATGATCCGAGAATGGTGCCCGGTTATAGCAATCTTGCAGATTACCTGCCCAACGAAGTACATTATGAACCCATGGACGTGCAGATACAAAGATACGAGTACGGGAAGCCTCTCGTCAAAGATGAAAGATCTCTATCAACGATGATGCAAAGATTGCATGATTGGTACTTGAAAATCTGCAGAGACTCTGGGGGAGGAGTACTTTGTATTTGAAAGTTAAAAAGGAGCATGACCTCATTGGAATTGATCTGTTGCCTGTTCCATTTGAGGAGTTCTATCAGTTTTTCAATCAATTGGCCCTCGATAAAGCAACGGTCACCTGCTACTGTCTGTAAGTACTACTACTTCTGTCATTAAGTCTCTCCATATAGCTCAGCTCTTTCATTGCATGTATTTATAATCATCCTCACTATATTATGCAGATTGAAGATCATCGAATTGAAGAAAAGACAAGTCGGTGATATTGGGTTCATTAACACATATCTCATAGATGCAACTCAGGTTAAATTTCATGCCGCAGAAACCGAGGCCAGCATGCTAGAATCGTTGATAATAAATCAAAACAAAGATATAATACTCTTTCCTTACAACTTCAAGTGAGTGTTACTGTCTTGTGTGTATTCGATTTCCCTTATATATTAGTCAAGGTTATAGTAATGTAATTGATGAGTTATGCATGCGTGTGCAGTTTCCACTATATTCTCCTACATATTAAGCTTGAGCAGGGACTAGTAACCGTCTTAGACTCAAGACGAAAAGATCCCAAGGACTATGCAGACATGACTCAAATACTCGAGAAGTAAGTTAAATCGATCATTATCCACCATATCAGCAACTTTGTTCATTTCCTGATATATCAAGTAATTGTTTTCTTTGTCCGGCAGGGTTTGGAGAAAATTCACCAGAAAAGCTCCGGGACTGCCGAAGGAGCTGCAATTTAGACACCCGAAAGTAAGTACTAGCTATAGTAGCATTTTAAGCGCATCTACTAGTCATTCAAGCGCTAGTTTCATCAATACCATTTGGCATTCTTGCTTATCAGTTTGATTAACCTCTATTTCTTGTAAAGTGGTTGTGGCAGCAACAAGGGAATGATTTCTGTGGATACTATGTTTGCGAGTCCATCCGCCACACGACCTGTGAGCGGGGCTACACTGACGAACAATATGAAGTACGTAAATAACAACATTCACAATTTTATTTTATTACCATCATTTGTGTTGAGTTTCATTCATTCATATATATATATATGTATTGACCCCCTTATTTAAATTAGATGTTTCGGAAGCGGGATGAACTCCTAGCACCAGCTCGCATGCGAGGAATTCAAGAGGAATTGGCGGCATTCTTTCTTGACCACGTGATCCCTGAAGACGGAGAATTCTATGTGGACCCTGAGTCCGTATGATTATATTTGTAAGAGATAATTATTGTATATATGTAGCCGGTCAGATAGATATACGAGAACTTGTTGTTCGACCAATCTCTCGGAGAAGGAGAGGTGGTCGATATCACTTCTCTCTGTATATATGCATATATGTTCATGACGATCTTTCTATTTCCTTCGTTTGCTTAATTACTAGCTAGCTAGCGTGTCTAGTCCTCTCTATATACGTATGTATAGTACGTAGCGTCGACCAAGCACGGACATAACAGAGGACACTTCTCTCTATTAATTATAACTAGCTAACACAATATATGAAACACCTAAATTAACCCCCCAAAACCCCCAACCCCCCCCCCCCTTTCAAAAAAAACAAAACCCCCAGCCACAGAAGTGCTGACGCGTGGATGCCTATTGGTCCCGGTTGGTGCCACCAACCGGGATCAAAGGGTCTCATGGCTGGGCTCTGCGCACTGCCCATGTGGAGGGCCTTTAGTCCCGGTTCTGGATTGAACCGGGACTAAAGGGGGGAGGTATTAGTACCGACACTTTAGTCCCGGTTCCTGAACCGGGACTAAAGGCCCTTACGAACCGGGACTATAGGCCCTTTTTCTACCAGTGGCAGTGTAACGCCCCAGATACGACTTTCCCTATTTGTACTCCAACTCTTGCCGTTTCCGGCGCTAAGTTATATTTATTTCTCGGGTTTGGGTCTTTGTCTCCGTGTGTTGTTTTTCTTTTTCGTGCATCTCTTATCATGTCATCACGTGCATTGCATTTGCATACATGTTCATCTCATGCATTCGAGCATTTTCCCCGTTGTCCGTTTTGCATTCCGACGCTTCGTTCCCCTCCGGTGGCCATTTCTAGCTTTCTTTCGTGTGTGGGGATTAAACATTTCTGGATTGGACCGAGACTTGTCATGCGGCCTTGGTTTACTACCGGTAGACCGCCTGTCAAGTTTCGGGTCATTTGGATTTCGTTTGATACTCCAACGGTTAACCGAGGGACCGAAAAGGCCTCGTGTGTGTTGCAGCCCAACACCCCTCAAATTTGGCCCCAAAACCCACCAAACTCTGCTCCATGTCCTAGAGCGTTCGATCACGATCGCGTGGGCGAAAACCGCACCTCATTTGGACTCTACTAGCTCCCTCTATGCCTATATATACGCCCCCATTTCAGATCTCGTCTTCCTCCCCGTCCTCCTCGTTTTTAAAAAAAATCAGATCAAACCCCCCGCCGACGGACGTGTCCGGATCGGACCGGACACCCTCCGCCCCGCCGCCGCCAGCCAACCGCGAGCCGCCACGCGTCCCCGCGGGACCAGATCGCCGCCGCCGTCCCGGCCCGGGAGGCCCAGGAGGGGCCCCCGCGAGCCCGCCTCTCCGCGCCGCCTCCTCCTCTCGGGCGCCGCCGCCTCCCCGCCCTCCGGCGACCGGCGCCGTCGCCGCCACCGACCGGCCGCCGCTGCTCCGGGCCCCGCCGCCGAGTGTCCCGCCACCGCTCGCCGCCTCTCCGCCGGCCTCCTCGCCGCCACGCGCCGCCACCACCGCACCGGCGCCGCGCCTCCCCGCCGCTCCGGCCGCCCCACCGGCTCCGGCGAGCCGTTTCCGGCGAGCCCGAGATCGGGTGCTACATTGACCCCGGCGTGAACAGTAAACACTAGATCTGGATCTGGATCTGACGGTTGACTTTCTCCTTCTCCCCCTTAATTTTTTGTCCTAACTTTGACTGCCCGTAACTTTGCATCCGTAGCTCCGATTTGGGCATATAATATATCAAAATCTTCGCCTCGACATGTACATCATTTCATTCCATTTCATCATTTGCATTTGAGGTCATCTTGTTGCCCAAAATGCTGTTAGAAGGAGGCTTCGTGAGTTAAATTGCAGATCCGTTAGTCCATCATGCACTTTTGCCATTTTTGCCATGTTTAATTCGTGCATGATATGCCTGTGCCCCTTTGGGATGAATTGTTAAGCATTTTGTCTTATTTCCAGAGGTGCCACCCATGCATTTTTAGGATGTGTGTGTTGTGTTGTGCAAGCTTGCGAAGAGAGGTACCTGAGTTTGCTGATTTCAGGGACTTTGTGATTTTCACTAAGTCTGGGATGTTTTAGTTCGTGATGCTATATGTCCAGCTTGTTTACTAGTGATCCGTGCCTCTTTTGAGGATGATCAGTAAGGGCGTTTTGATATTTATGTTATTCTCTATCCATCCATGTCTTTGTTTGCATATATGGAGTGCTCTAGATTGACTCAATCGAGCTCAACTTTTGCTTCGTTGTTAATCTGGGCAGATCGTCAACTTGTTTGCGATTTTGCCGATGCTACCGTTAGTGTTCCATGCATGCTATGCCTTTGTTCTTGCCATGTGTAGCTAGCATATTGTGTATTCTTTCTGGATATATGCTTGCCTTGCCATGACTTGCATCATGGTGAGTGCATCGAGCTCGTTTACATGCCTTCGTGAGTTATAATTTCTGCATGTCTCAGTTTTCACCAAGTCTGAAAACTGATTGTGTTCGAGCTATGTTCGTGAGCTCGGTAGAGTATTTTGTGAACCCTTTTGGCCCCAGGTCACTTTGGGTGTTTTGTTAAGCTTGTTGAGTAGCTCCATGCCATGTTCTTACTTGTCATGTTCAGGTCATCTATCATGTTGTTTTGCTGCTCCGAAGAGGGCTTCGTGATCTGAAATTTCAGGCTAGTGTTAATTTCACTAAGTCTGGAATCTGTTTTGCATATTCATTTTTTCCATGCTTGTTTGAACCTCTTAATGGGTGAATTTGCCTATGGCTCAGTGCTAGTGTTTTGTTAACCATATTGTTTACATCACTGCCATGTATTTTGTTTTCATGTTTGGTGGCTGTAGCATGTTCATTTCGTTGTATTTAGATGCCTACTTGCTGTAAATCGCAGACCGGTGTCATATCTTAAAATGCTCGCCATTTCCAAACCGTAACTCCGATTCCAATGATCTTTATATCGTTTTCAAGCGATTTCATCCCCTCTATCCAGTGGCACACTTGGTTTTCCAAGTTGAGGCAAGGTTAATGCATTTCCTGTCATATCTTGCATTTTGCATCCCGCATCGCATCCCGCATAGCATATCATCATTTCATCATATTGCTTGGTCTTGCACGTGGTTGATTGTATCCTTGTTGCTTGTTTGTCTTGTTGGGTAGAGCCGGGAGACAAGTTCGCTACCGAGGAGCCCGTTGAGTTTGCTTGTGAGGATCCAGTCAACTCTGACAACTGTGCAGGCAAGATGATCATACCCTCGAAATCACTACTATCTTTGCTATGCTAGTTTGCTCGCTCTTGCTATGCCAATGCTACGATGCCTACCATTTGCTTGTCAGCCTCCCAATTGCATGATTGAACCTTTAACCCACCTTGTCCTAGCAAACCGTTGATTGGCTATGTTACCGCTTTGCTCAGCCCCTCTTATAGCGTTGGTAGTTGCAGGTGAAGATTGGAGCCGTTCCTATTGGAACATCTTTTATTTGCTTGTTGGGATATCACTATATTGCTATGTTATCTTAATGCATCTATATACTTGGTAAAGGGTGGAAGGCTCGGCCTCTCGCCTAGTGTTTTGTTCCACTCTTGCCGCCCTAGTTTCCGTCATATCGGTGTTATGTTTCCGGATTTTGCGTTCCTTACGCGGTTGGGTTATAATGGGAACCCCTTGATATTTCGCCTTGATTAAAGCTTTTCCAGCAATGCCCAACCTTGGTTTTACCATTTGCCACCTAGCCTTTTCTTTCCCTTGGGTTCTGCAGACTCAAGGGTCATCTTATTTTAACACCCCCCCCCACCGGGCCAGTGCTCCTCTGAGTGTTGGTCCACCTGTCAGCTACCGGTGGCCACCAGGGGCAACTCTGGGCTGGCCTACCCGTACCTAGGACAATCTGAGTGTGCCCTGAGAAAGAGATATGTGCAGCTCCTATCGGGATTTGTCGGCACATTCGGGCGGTGTTGCTGGTCTTGTTTTAACCTGTCGAAGTGTCTTGAGTTACCGAGATACCGAGTCTGATCGGAACGTCTTGGGAGGAGGTCTTTTCCTTCGTTGACCGTGAGAGCTTGTCATGGGCTAAGTTGGGACTCCCCTGCAGGGATTGAACTTTCGAAAGCCGTGCCCGCAGTTATGGGCAAATGGGAATTTGTTAATATCCGGTTGTAGATAACTTGAACCCTAATTAATTAAAATGAATCAACCGAGTGTGTTGTCGTGATGGCCTCTTCTTGGCGGAGTCCGGGAAGTGGACACGGTGTTGGAGTAATGCTTGCGCAGGTTGTTCCTTTAGCTTCTCGCTCGTGCTTCGCCTTCTCTTCTCGCTCTCCTTTGCGAATAACTTAGTCACCATATATGCTAGTCGCTTGCTGCAGCTCCACATATACTTGCCTTATCCTGTCCTATAAGCTTAAATAGTCTTGATCGCGAGGGTGTGAGATTGCTAAGTCCCTGTGGCTCACAGATACTATAACTCCAGATGCAGGTCCAGGTGTTTCTGCTCCGGTTGACGATTACGAGCTCAAGTGGGAGTTCGACGAGGACTCTCAGCGATACTACGTGTCTTTTCCGGATGATCAGTAGTGGTGCCTAGTTGGGGTTATCGATTCAGGGCCTTGTCGCATGTTGGGTTCTTTTCCATTTTGGCGCCGTAGTCGGGCCATGAGTGTTTGTTTGATGAATGATATTTATGTATTCTGATGTGACGTGGCGAGTGTAAGCCGACTATGTTATCTCCCCCTTTGATTATGTATTACATGGGATGTTGTAATGATTGCCTGACTTGCGACATTGCTTTCAATGCGGTTATGTCTCTAAGTCGTGCCTCGACACGTGGGAGCTATAGCCGCATCGAGGGCGTTATAAGTTGGTAATCAGAGCCTTCCCCGACCTTAGGAGCCCCATTGCTTGATCGTTTTTAGCAGCCGAGTTGTGTCTAGAAAAATGTTTTGAGTCCTTAGGAATTATATATCGGAGAGTTAGGAATTCTTTGTACTTCCCAGTCTCCTCATCGCTCTGGTAAGGCATCCTGACGTAGAGTTTTGACTCTTCTCTTCTCAAATTTCACTAAATTTTTTTTTTAGGATCACGCGAGTATTTTGGATTTGTTCCGATGGTTTTGTGACGAGAACATTGTTCTTGGTGCCTCCTGTCTTTAGGGGTTGTGGCAGTGTCCCGGGGAGTTGAGCTCCGAGGTGTTGTCGTCACAATTTTATCGTTGCAATTCTGGTATACTTGAGATTTGTGCGCGACATCGAAAATCTCTTTTATGCAGTTCGTTGGTGAGATAACCTCGACGCCACCCAGTACTGGGGCGGGAGTTCGGGAGTATCGCCATAACTTGTATAACGGATGCTTTTCGAAGGTTGAGATAGATGGTTTCCGAAGGTTTCTTGGTTATGTGTTGAAGGATGGATACAGCTGGATGTAGGATTTGCTAGCTTGGGTGAGATATTATGCTTCCCCTGTATCCCCAACACCCGATTGCATAACCGGGAAAATTTCGGGAATTTCATAGGTGGGAATTCAAGTAGCCTTAGGATATCTTTCCGACAGATGTATGATATGAAATTGGGGTTCGACGTCTAGTGGTTCGCCTATTCACGGTCGATTTTACAGTGGTCTCGTTGTGTCTTAAAGAGTCCTTGGCTATGCTGACTCGGGGACGCTTCGTATGTCATGTGCACTGCCTTGGACATGATGGTGCTGTACGATCGAGCCCGTGTAGGTCCCACCACGAAAACTTCGGACGAAATTTCTATCATGTATTTGTTCCGGCTTATTCCGCAAGCCAACCCTTGGTTTTATTTCGAGTTGTGGCATTCGTTTTGCTTCGACGTCATATGATGATTCCATCCCTCGTTGTTGTACCCCTTCTACCTGATTCTTCGTGGCTTCGCAATTTAGGAATATGTGACCACTTCAAGAGAAATGCATTCGTTCATTTTGTTCGGATGTGAAGACTATATGTTGCAATTTTCATTCCGTTGGATTCAGCTTCAATATTTATCTGTCATGTGCTAATGGTGGTCAACCTCTTCAGGATGGCTCCTCCAACGCGCACGACTCCGAATCCTGATCCGCCACCACCTCCACCTCCTCCAGAGGCATGGCAAGCTGTGATGGCCGCAACCAATGCAAACACTCAGCTGATCATGCAAATTCTCCAAGAGCGCAATCAAGGCAGTCAAGGGAATCAAGGCAGCAATCAGAGTCACTTTGCTACACTCAACCAGTTCCTTGCTAACGGGCCAAAGACTTTCAGCAATTGTGTTGAGGCAACCGATGCTGACGATTGGCTTGTGGATCTGTGTAAGCATTTCGAGTGCAGTAACGTCAGGCCTGAGGACTTTGTGAAATTCGCTTCCTTCCAGCTCAAAGATCAGGCTGCAGAGTGGTTCCAGCAGTACAAGGATTCCAGAGGTGGACGTGTTATCACTTGGGATGATTTCCGTCAAGATTTCCGCGCTCATCACATTCCTCAAAGTGTGGTTGAGAGCAAGCGTGAGGAATTCCGCAATCTGAAGCAAGGCTCTTTGTCTGTCTATGACTACAACAAGTTGTTCCAGAAGCTCGCCCGTTTTGCCAAGCAGCATGTTCCTGATGAGAAGAGCATGATCTATCAGTTCAGGGGTGGTCTTCGTGAAGAAATTCAGCTCGCTCTTGTCCTCTTTGAGCCGTTGAGATACGATGAGTTCTACAACATGGCACTGAAGCAAGAGGCTGCTCAGTTGAGGTGTGATGCTTCCAGGAAGCGAGTCAGAGATGTTACTCCTTCTTCCTCTACTCAAGTGGCCAAGCAGCAGAAGTATTGGCTTCCTCCTCCTCTGTTCCGTCAGCCGTATCAGCAGAAGAGCAAAGGTGGTAGTGGTTCTTCCCACCCACCCAACCCAGGCTTTTAGAACAAGACTTCGTCTCAAGCTCCAAGATCGAGTGCTCCGTATCACCGTCCGCTTTCAGAGGTCACGTGCAACAAGTGCCAACAGAAGGGTCACTATGCCAACAAGTGTTTCAACTAGAGGCGTCTTCCTCCTCCTCCTCCTGTGAGATCGGCAAGTACAGTTGTGGTCAAGCATAACCCTAAGCACGCCAAGGTCAATTTGATGAATGCAGCTCAGGCAGAGGACTCGTCAGATGTGATCATGGGTAACCTTCCTGTTAATGATATTCCTGCAAAAGTTCTTTTTGACACTGGTGCATCGCATTGCTTCATCTCGAGACCGTTTACAAATAGGCATGAATTGGTTTCACAAGTTTTGCCTAGTCCTTTAGCAGTTGTCTCTCCCGGCAAACGCATGCAGGCTAACTCCATCGTTTCGGATGTTTCTATCACTTTGGGTGACTACAAGTTTCTGTCTTCTCCAACGGTTCTCGGTGACTCGGATATTGATCTTATTCTCGGGATGAATTGGCTTTCTAAGCACAAGGCACATCTTGATTGTGCAGCCAGGTAGATCCAATTGACTCATTCATCTGAGGAGGTAATTATCTTTGCCGCTCGGGATAATACCATCCGTCTGTTTTCTCTCAATGAGAAGGGTGAATTGGATGCCATCTCTCAAATTCCTGTCGTTTGCGAATATCAAGACATTTTTCCAGAAGAACTCCCAGGGATGCCTCCAAACCGGCCGGTTGAATTTGTTATTGAACTTGAGCCCGGTACGGAACCTGTGTGCAAACGCCCTTACAAGCTCGGACCTGAAGAGTTGAAGGAGCTGAAGAAGCAACTTGATGAGCAAGAAAGATTGGGTCTCATTCGGCCTAGTACTTCTCCGTGGGGTTGTGGTGTTCTTTTTGTGAAGAAGAAGGATGGATCGAGTCGACTTTGTGTTGATTACCGTCCAGTGAATAAGAAGACCATCAAGAACAAATACCCACTTCCCAACATCAATGAGCTGTTCGAACAACTCAAAGGTGCCCAAGTATTCTCCAAGCTTGATCTCCGTATGGGTTATCACCAGATTCGCATTCGTGAAGAAGATATTCCCAAGACAGCATTCAGAACAAGCTTTGGTTCATATGAATACACTGTCATGTCTTTTGGCCTCGCCAACGCTCCTCCGACGTTCTCTCGCATGATGAACTTCATCTTCAATGCCTACACCAATGACTTCGTTTTGGTCTATCTCGATGACATTCTGGTTTTCTCCAAGAACAAGGAAGATCATGCCAAGCACTTGCGTCTGGTTCTTGACAAGCTCAGGGAACATCAGTTCTATGCCAAGTTCTCCAAGTGTGAATTTTGGCTCGATGAGGTTCTTTATCTTGGTCATATCATCTCTGCCAAGGGCATTTCCGTGAATCCTGAGAAGGTGTCTGCAATTGTGAATTGGGAACCTCCTCAGAACGTGAAGCAACTCCGCAGTTTCCTCGGTCTCGCAAGCTATTGCAGAAGATTCGTTGAAAACTTTTCTAAGATCGCCAAGCCTCTCTCAAATCTTCTTCAGAAGCACGTCAAGTACGTTTGGTCTCCGGAGTGTGATATTGCTTTCAACACTTTGAAAGAGAAGTTGATCACTGCTCCAGTTTTGACTCCACCTGATGAATCCAAGCCGTACGAGGTCTTTTGTGATGCCTCTCTCCAAGGTCTTGGCACAATATTGATGCAAGAGAAGAAAGTTGTTGCTTATACATCTCGCCAGTTGAAGCCTAATGAGAAGAACTACCCCACTCATGATCTCGAGTTGGCGGCAGTTGTGCATGCTCTTTTGACTTGGAGACATCTTCTATTGGGAAGAAAAGTGGACATTTTCACTGATCACAAGAGTCTCAAGTACATCTTCACTCAGCCTAATCTCAACCTAAGGCAAACTTGATGCTTCGAAATGATTCAAGAGTATAATCCGAGTATTGAGTATACTCCAGGCAAGGCCAATGTGATTGCTGACGCTTTGAGCAGAAAGGCCTATTGCAACAGTCTAATTCTCAAGCCTTATCAACCCGAGCTTTGTGAAGCTTTCCGCAAACTGAATCTGCAAGTTGTTCCTCAAGGTTTCCTCGCCAACCTTCAAGTCTCTCCTACCCTAGAAGACCAGATTCGCCAAGCCCAGCTTCTTGACGCTATGGTGAAAAAGGTGAAGATTGGGATTGCCAAGAGTCAGTCCAAGTACAAGTGCTACCGCCTTGATGACAAGGACACTCTCTTCTTCGAGGATCGTATTGTTGTGCCCAAAGGTGAACTTCGTAAAGTGATCATGAATGAGGCTCACAACTCTCTCCTCTCCATCCACCCTGGTAGTACGAAGATGTATCAGGACCTCAAGCAAGCTTATTGGTGGACTCGAATGAAGCCGAGATCGCTCAATTCGTGAATGAATGTGATGTCTGCAGAAGAGTGAAGGCAGAACACCAAAGGCCAGCTGGTCTCCTCCAACCTCTTGCCATTCCAGAATGGAAGTTTGACCACATTGAAATGGACTTCGTGACTGGGTTTCCAAAGTCCAAGCGTGGCAATGATGCTATATTTGTTGTCATCGATAAACTCACCAAAGTGGCTCATTTTCTGCCTATCAAAGAGTCGATCACTGCAGCTCAATTGGCGGAACTCTATACCTCTCGTATTGTCTCTCTGCACGGTATTCCTCAAGTGATCTCTTCAGACCGTGGCAGCATCTTTACCTCCAAGTTTTGGGATTCTTTTCAGAAGGCCATGGGCACCAACATTCGCTTCAGCACTGCTTTCCATCCTCAAACGAGCGGTCAAGTCGAGCGTGTCAACCAGATTCTTGAAGATATGCTCAGGGCATGTGTGATCTCCTTCGGCATGAAGTGGGAGGATTGTCTTCCTTATGCTGAATTCTCATACAACAACAGTTTTCAAGCAAGTTCGGGCAAGGCCCCTTTTGAAATTCTGTATGGCAGGAAGTGTCGTACCCCTCTCAACTGGTCTGAAACCGGTGAACGTCAGCTGCTGGGTAATGACCTGATCACAGAGGCAGAAGAAATGTGCAAGGTCATTCGTGATAACCTCAAAGCAGCCCAATCCCGCCAGAAGAGTTACTATGATAGTAAGCACCGTGATTTGGCTTTCGAGATCGGAGATCATGTTTACCTCCGTGTCACTCCTATGAAAGGTACTCGTCGCTTTGGTATCAAAGGGAAGCTTGCCCCCAGATATGTCGGGCCTTTCAAGATTGCTAGCAAGAGAGGCGACCTCGCCTATCAGCTCGAGCTTCCTTCAAACTTTGCCAATGTTCATGATGTGTTCCATGTCTCCCAACTCCGAAAGTGCTTCAAAACGCCTGAACGCACAGTCAACTTCGAGGACATTGAGCTCCAAGAAGATCTCTCTTATCGTGAGCACCCAGTTGCTATTCTTGAAGAGACTGAACGCAAGACTCGCAACAAGTCAATCAAAATTTTCAAAGTCAAGTGGTCTCACCATTCCGACCGTGAAGCTACCTGGGAACGCGAGGATCACCTCCGTTCTGAGTAACCGGAGTTCTTTCAGTCCTAGATCTTGAGACGAGATCTTTTCGTAGTGGTGGAGTGTTGTAACGCCCCAGATACGACTTTCCCTATTTGTACTCCAACTCTTGCCATTTCCGGCGCTAAGTTATATTTATTTCTCGGGTTCGGGTCTTTGTCTCCGTGTGTTGTTTTTCTTTTTCGTGCATCTCTTATCATGTCATCACGTGCATTGCATTTGCATACATGTTCATCTCATGCATTCGAGCATTTTCCCCGTTGTCCGTTTTGCATTCCGACGCTTCGTTCCCCTCCGGTGGCCATTTCTAGCTTTCTTTCGTGTGTGGGGATTAAACATTTCCGGATTGGACCGAGACTTGTCATGCGGCCTTGGTTTACTACCGGTAGACCGCCTGTCAAGTTTCGGGTCATTTGGATTTCGTTTGATACTCCAACGGTTAACCGAGGGACCGAAAAGGCCTCGTGTGTGTTGCAGCCCAACACCCCTCAAATTTGGCCCAAAACCCACAAAACTCTGCTCCATGTCCTAGAGCGTTCGATCACGATCGCGTGGGCGAAAACCGCACCTCATTTGGACTCTTCTAGCTCCCTCTATGCCTATATATACGCCCCCATTTCAGATCTCGTCTTCCTCCCCGTCCTCCTCGTTTTTAAAAAAAAAACAGATCAAACCCCCCGCCGACGGACGTGTCCGGATCGGACCGGACACCGTCCACCCCGCCGCCGCCAGCCAACCGCGAGCCGCTATGCGTCCCCGCGGGACCAGATCGCCGCCGCCGTCCCGGCCCGGGAGGCCCAGGAGGGGCCCCCGCGAGCCCGCCTCTCCGCGCCGCCTCCTCCTCTCGGGCGCCGCCGCCTCCCCGCCCTCCGGCGACCGGCGCCGTCGCCGCCACCGACCGGCCGCCGCTGCTCTGGGCCCCGCCGCCGAGTGTCCCGCCACCGCTCGCCGCCTCTCCGCCGGCCTCCTCGCCGCCACGCGCCGCCACCACCGCACCGGCGCCGCGCCTCCCCGCCGCTCCGGCCGCCCCACCGGCTCCAGCGAGCCGTTTCCGGCGAGCCCAAGCTCGGGTGCTACAGTGACCCCGGCGTGAACAGTAAACCCTAGATCTGGATCTGGATCTGACGGTTGACTTTCTCCTTCTCCCCCTTAATTTTTTGTGCTAACTTTGACTGCCCGTAACTTTGCATCCGTAGCTCCGATTTGGGCATATAATATATCAAAATCTTCGTCTCGACATGTAAATCATTTCACTCCATTGCATCATTTGCATTTGAGGTCATCTTGTTGCCCAAAATGCTGTTAGAAGGAGGCTTCGTGAGTTAAATTGCAGATCCGTTAGTCCATCATGCACTTTTGTCATTTTTGCCATGTTTAATTCGTGCATGATATGCCTGTGCCCCTTTGGGATGAATTGTTAAGCATTTTTTCTTATTTCCATAGGTGCCACACATGCATTTTTAGGATGTGTGTGTTGTCTTGTGCAAGCTTGCGAAGAGAGGTACCTGAGTTTGCTGATTTCAGGAACTTTGTGATTTTCACTAAGTCTGGGATATTTTAGTTCGTGATGCTATATGTCCAGCTTGTTTCCTAGTGATCCGTACCTCTTTTGAGGATGATCAGTAAGGGAGTTTTGATATTTATGTTATTCTCTATCCATCCATGTATTTTTTTGCATATATGGAGTGCTCTAGATTGACTCAATCGAGCTTAACTTTTGCTTCGTTGTTAATCTGGGCAGATCGTCAACTTGTTTGCGATTTTGCCGATGCTACCGTTAGTGTTCCATGCATGCTATGCCTTTGTTCTTGCCATGTGTAGCTAGCATATTGTGTCTTCTTTCTGGATATATGCTTTCCTTGCCATGACTTGCATCATGGTGAGTGCATCGAGCTCGTTTACATGCCTTCGTGAGTTATAATTTCTGCATGTCTCAGTTTTCACCAAGTCTGAAAACTGATTGTGTTCGAGCTATGTTCGTGAGCTCGGTAGAGTATTTTGTGAACCCTTTTGGCCCCAGGTCACTTTGGGTGTTTTGTTAAGCTTGTTGAGTAGCTCCATGCCATGTTCTTACTTGTCATGTTCAGGTCATCTATCATGTTGTTTTGCTGCTCCGAAGAGGGCTTCGTGATCTGAAATTTCAGGCTAGTGTTAATTTCACTAAGTCTGGAATCTGTTTTGCATATTCATTTTTTCCATGCTTGTTTGAACCTCTTAATGGGTGAATTTGCCTATGGCTCAGTGCTAGTGTTTTGTTAACCATATTGTTTACATCACTGCCATGTATTTTGTTTTCATGTTTGGTGGCTGTAGCATGTTCATTTCGTTGTATTTAGATGCCTACTTGCTGTAAATCGCAGACCGGTGTCATATCTTAAAATGCTCGCCATTTCCAAACCGTAACTCCGATTCCAATGATCTTTATATCGTTTTCAAGCGATTTCATCCCCTCTATCCAGTGGCACACTTGGTTTTCCAAGTTGAGGCAAGGTTAATGCATTTCCTGTCATATCTTGCATTTTGCATCCCGCATCGCATCCCGCATAGCATATCATCATTTCATCATATTGCTTGGTCTTGCACGTGGTTGATTGTATCCTTGTTGCTTGTTTGTCTTGTTGGGTAGAGCCGGGAGACAAGTTCGCTACCGAGGAGCCCGTTGAGTTTGCTTGTGAGGATCCAGTCAACTCTGACAACTGTGCAGGCAAGATGATCATACCCTCGAAATCACTACTATCTTTGCTATGCTAGTTTGCTCGCTCTTGCTATGCCAATGCTACGATGCCTACCATTTGCTTGTCAGCCTCCCAATTGCATGATTGAACCTTTAACCCACCTTGTCCTAGCAAACCGTTGATTGGCTATGTTACCGCTTTGCTCAGCCCCTCTTATAGCGTTGGTAGTTGCAGGTGAAGATTGGAGCCGTTCCTATTGGAACATCTTTTATTTGCTTGTTGGGATATCACTATATTGCTATGTTATCTTAATGCATCTATATACTTGGTAAAGGGTGGAAGGCTCGGCCTCTCGCCTAGTGTTTTGTTCCACTCTTGCCGCCCTAGTTTCCGTCATATCGGTGTTATGTTTCCGGATTTTGCGTTCCTTACGCGGTTGGGTTATAATGGGAACCCCTTGATATTTCGCCTTGATTAAAGCTTTTCCAGCAATGCCCAACCTTGGTTTTACCATTTGCCACCTAGCCTTTTCTTTCCCTTGGGTTCTGCAGACTCAAGGGTCATCTTATTTTAACACCCCCCCCACCGGGCCAGTGCTCCTCTGAGTGTTGGTCCACCTGTCAGCTACCGGTGGCCACCAGGGGCAACTCTGGGCTGGCCTACCCGTAACTAGGACAATCTGAGTGTGCCCTGAGAAAGAGATATGTGCAGCTCCTATCGGGATTTGTCGGCACATTCGGGCGGTGTTGCTGGTCTTGTTTTAACCTGTCGAAGTGTCTTGAGTTACCGAGATACCGAGTCTGATCGGAACGTCTTGGGAGGAGGTCTTTTCCTTCGTTGACCGTGAGAGCTTGTCATGGGCTAAGTTGGGACTCCCCTGCAGGGATTGAACTTTCGAAAGCCGTGCCGCAGTTATGGGCAAATGGGAATTTGTTAATATCCGGTTGTAGATAACTTGAACCCTAATTAATTAAAATGAATCAACCGAGTGTGTTTCCGTGATGGCCTCTTCTCGGCGGAGTCCGGGAAGTGGACACGGTGTTGGAGTAATGCTTGCGCAGGTTGTTCCTTTAGCTTCTCGCTCATGCTTCGCCTTCTCTTCTCGCTCTCCTTTGCGAATAAGTTAGTCACCATATATGCTAGTCGCTTGCTGCAGCTCCACATATACTTGCCTTATCCTGTCCTATAAGCTTAAATAGTCTTGATCGCGAGGGTGTGAGATTGCTAAGTCCCTGTGGCTCACAGATACTATAACTCCAGATGCAGGTCCAGGTGTTTCTGCTCCGGTTGACGATTACGAGCTCAAGTGGGAGTTCGACGAGGACTCTCAGCGATACTACGTGTCTTTTCCGGATGATCAGTAGTGGTGCCTAGTTGGGGTTATCGATTCAGGGCCTTGTCGCATGTTGGGTTCTTTTCCATTTTGGCGCCGTAGTCGGGCCATGAGTGTTTGTTTGATGAATGATATTTATGTATTCTGATGTGACGTGGCGAGTGTAAGCCGACTATGTTATCTCCCCCTTTGATTATGTATTACATGGGATGTTGTAATTATTGCCTGACTTGCGACATTGCTTTCAATGCGGTTATGTCTCTAAGTCGTGCCTCGACACGTGGGAGCTATAGCCGCATCGAGGGCGTTATAAGTTGGTAATCAGAGCCTTCCCCGACCTTAGGAGCCCCATTGCTTGATCGTTTTTAGCAGCCGAGTTGTGTCTAGAAAAATGTTTTGAGTCCTTAGGAATTATATATCGGAGAGTTAGGAATTCTTTTTACTTCCCAGTCTCCTCATCGCTCTGGTAAGGCATCCTGACGTAGAGTTTTGACTCTTCTCTTCTCAAATTTCACTAAATTTTTTTTTTTAGGATCACGCGAGTATTTTGGATTTGTTCCGATGGTTTTGTGACGAGAACATTGTTCTTGGTGCCTCCTGTCTTTAGGGGTTGTGGCAGTGTCCCGGGGAGTTGAGCTCCGAGGTGTTGTCGTCACAATTTTATCGTTGCAATTCTGGTATACTTGAGATTTGTGCGCGACATCGAAAATCTCTTTTATGCAGTTCGTTGGTGAGATAACCTCGACGCCACCCAGTACTGGAGTTCCGGGCCGCCTGCTCAGCAGCCAGCCCGAAACTCGGGGACTACACCCAGTGGGTGCGCTGGCGCGCCCCCACAGAGAGGAACAAGGAAACAAGGACCAAAGGAAAAAACATACCCGGACGGCTGCCCGCGATGCCAGGTACGCCTTGGTGCAATTCTGGAGAGCATCACCCTCAGCATGAAGCTTCGCCTGGACGTCCAGAAGCGCCTGGTTCAGTGGCCCTGTGCCGCCTCCTTGCACCCACCCAATGGGCGCGGCGCTTGTCGCTTCGGCGTCTGGGATCGCCGAGCTGGCGGTGCCGGCCTCCAGGGGGCGGGGTGCCGAAGTCGCCTTCTCCAGACGGCGGCGCGTCGGCGAGCCGACTTGGAGGAGTAACCTCACCACGGCCTCGTCTTCGGTCGGCGGCACCAGAGGGTCCGCTGGCTGCTTGTCTTGCGCACTCTCAGACGGCGGCGGAGGCGGCGGCGGAACGATCACGTCCGGCGTAGAGGGGTCGCCACCTTCCCTCTCCATGACGGGGTTCTCGCCGCCGGCTTCCCCAGTCTGCCCCGTGAACTCCGGAGGCGGCGACGCAGAGTTTAGCGGGGTGATGAACACCGCCGACTGGCGGCGTGCAGCCTCCTCAGCCTGCCGCTTCATCGCGGCGGCGGCTTCGGCCTCCGCTAGTTTTTTCTTGGCGGAGGCCTCCGCCCTATCGGCCTCCGCCTTCTCCAGGCAAACAACCTCTTCTTCGTTGCGCTTCTCCTGCGCATTCCGCTCTGTCGCCTCCCGGAGGTCAGCAGCGGGGTCAATCCGCCGAGTGGTGGCAGACGTCTCCGCTGACCACATGACGGAGGTGGCGGTGACCCTCTCAAGAGTGAGGTGAGCCCTGAAGCAAGGGAAGCAAGCAAAAGACTCAGGCAAAGCCACAAAGAAAGAATAAAGCATTGAGACAGAATACTCACGCGGAGACCAATGGCGGCTTCTTCACTTCCTTATGGAAGCGGATGGCCTTCGCAGCCGCCTCGTCTCGCCGAGTCACCGCAGCCGAACCCTTGGGTTTCTTCGGCCGACTGCCGAACAAGGTCGGCACGGCCCTGCGCTTCTTCCCGCCGCCTGGAGCACCCGGCACGGCAGAAGAGCCCGTGCCAGGTTGGTTGGCTCCTGGCCGATGGCGGGGGGCGACTTCTCCCTCGGCGTCGTCGTCAAGCCAGTCGGCGAAAGTGGCTGAAGGCCTGAAGTCGCCTGCTGCTACTCCTCCCTCGGCGTCATCCTCCAGAGCCGCCGCCCCCAGATCGGGGTCGTCGACGTCGCTCTCCGCCCGGTCGGCGAGGAACTCGTGGGCCGGCCCCGAGGTGCCAGCTGGCGGGTGGAGGAGGGGATTCTGACCAAAGCCGACTGGCCAAAACAAACTCGGCGAGAAAGAAGACAATCCAAAGAAAGAAAGGAAAGGCAACTCACCACGGGCGGGGGGTTGGCGCGGGAGTATGGCTCCTTGCCGAACCGCCAATCCTCCAGGAGCTTGCTGTCCGAGAGGTAGTTCACCATGAAGGCCACCTCCTCGTGAGGCATGTCCTTGGTGCACATCCGACTCGGGTCGCGGTGCCCGCTCATTTGGCATATCATATGGGGGCGGCCTTGGAGCGGGAGAACTCGGCGCGCCACGAAGGCGGCCAGCAGGTCTGGACCAGTCAAGCCCTCCGACTGCGTCAGCACTCGGAGTCGCGCGATGGCGCCGGCTCCCGCAGGCGTCAGCGACTTGGCCCGGTACGACCAGTTGGGCAGTCTACCAACCGGCGGGCCGGCTTCGAAAGCCGGCAGGTTGACCTAGTCGCCCCTCGCGGAGACGCTCCTAACGTAGAAGTACGATCTCTGCCACATCTTCACCGACTTTATCAGCGAGATGGAGGGGAAGGGGTTGTCGGCCCCCGACCTTCGCATGGCGATGAAAGCGTCGCATTGAGCCGGCACGCCTGCAGCCTGGGTGCCGAGCTTGGAGAAGAAGAACTCCCCCCAGAGCTCGAGGGTGGGGAGGACTCCGAGGAAGCCTTCGCACAAGGCCACGAAGGCGGACAGCAGCACCACCGTGTTGAGCGTGAGGTGGAGCAGCTGGAGGCCGTAGAACTCCAGGAAGGAGCGGAAGAAGCTGCTCGCCGGCAGCCCCAACCCGCGCAGGCAGTGCGAGTGGAAGATGACCCGCTCGCCCTCCTGCGGCACGGGGGAAATCTCCCCCCTCGGCGCAAGACGCACCCGCACATGATCCTCGCCGGGGAGCCGATGAGTCCTGCGGAGGAACCCGATGTGGTCGTCGTGAACTTCGGAGCCGTCCCAGGTGCCGGAGCGCATCGGGAGAGGCGCGGCGGCAGAGGAAGAGCTCATCGCGAGCTAATCGCCACGGCGTTCGTCGAAGCTTGGGCGCGCGGCGGCGCGAAGAAGAAGAAGGAGGAGAGCGAGGAGCAGTGAGAAGGAGGAGAGCGAGTAGCCGTGAGAAGGAGGAGAGCGAGGAGTGGTAGGAAGGAGGGGCGCGCATGCCCCCTCTTTCCCCTACTTATAGCCTCGTGGGCTGCGAAGCCGAGGGGGCGGTCGTGGGATTTACTGCGCCCACGGCCCCACGACCCCCACGTTCCACGACAAAGTTACTGCGCGCAGTAACTCCACGGGAATCCCAACCGTCCGCCGGGGCCGCGGCGGATCCGCTCGGGCGCCGAGGCGCATAGTGGCGGGCCCCGCCTATGGGCCTGTCCCGTCGCACGCGTAGGCTGGCAGAATGGCCCAACCACGTGTCACCGCATGACAGGCCTAAAACAGGCGGCGGCCCGGAGGCTTAGCAAGCACGCTACATGGATCCCGCCACGACGTTCGAAATATTGTGCGAGTCAGAGTTGGGCGAGTCCGACTCCTTCTAGCCGGCCCGGCGGAAGTCAACCAAGAGCCACGTGTTGAGCACCTCGAGAGAGAAACTGCTGAGGTTTCTCGACCGATCGTCCGCGGCGCCTCATCAGCTTCGGGGACTACTGTTGGAGTAATGGGCCACGGGTAGGCCGACCCGAGGCCCAGAACCTTTCAAGACATCGGGGCAGGCTGCGCCCCTCAAGACCCCAGGACGAAGAGCCGCCTTCAAGAAGTCGACGACAAGATGGCCGACTGACCACTCACGGCCGAGTCCTAGGGACGACTTCAGGGAAAGCCGACTCCTGACTGGTGACTTCCAGAGAAGCCGGCTTTGGGGAATCAGCCTGCGACTCCAACAAACCCCATGACCTCATCAAGTGGGACGGGGCAGGGGAGTGGCTACAGTGAAGCCCACTCCCGCCCCTTACCAATGGCAGGCATGGCCACAGCACGCCGTACCCCGGAAGATCTCCGTGCGGCGTGGCCCTGTTGCCATGCCGGCCCTGACATCAGCACCGCAGGACCGAATCCTGCACCCACGACGGCTTGTCTGTACGGCCTAGAGGCTGCGGGTCCCACCAGTCAGTGAGACCCCAGGAGACGGCAAGAGGACCACCAGTCGGACCCGTCGGGAGTCGGCCCCGGGAAGTCGGCCGAGCCCTCCCCCGGGGCCCATGCGCCATTAATCAAGATGTGATGGAGAGTGGCAATAGTGATCGCCCGCCAGGCGGCGGGGCTGTTGCCACGACCCCATGATCAAGTCCGCGTCATCAGAAGCACGGCTACAGTAATCAGCAGCCGGCAAGACCCGCCCGCGGCGGACGCGGCCTATCGACTCCGTACCAGGCCAGTCGGCGGGCCCCAGCGGTCGGCAGGAAAGACGGAGGCCAGAGGCGCTGACGGCTGGTCCCGCGTCCAGCCGGATTACCATTGTACCCCTGGGGGGTAGGCCTATATAAACCCCCCAAGGCACCCATGCAAGGGGTTGGAACCCATTAGCTCTAGGCCAGATCATATAAGAGGGAGAGAGCTAGCCTTGCCCTCTCCTACCTCCAGGAAACAACTCAAGGAGCAACCGTGTAAACACTTTGCCATAGTGATCATGCGGAGACCCCGCAGAGCAGCAGTAGGGGTATTATCTCCCCGGAGAGCCCTAAAGCTGGGTAAGATTCGCCGGCGTGCATGTCTTCGCCTCATCCCGTTTCCAGGCACCGGTGACGTTCTACTCGCCCCCACCATGATAAGCCATCCTTTGGCATATGTCGCACGTAACCCCCGACAAATTTACTCTTTGTGGCACCTAATAACGGCGACATACGAGCTACTCGTGGTGCCGCTGGACAACGTTGCTGTCGAGACAGAGGAACTTGACGCCGAAGCTGACCTTGGGGAGGAAGTTGGAGGTGGATTTGCGACGGACTTACATCTCGTCTAGGGTGAAGACGTGAAGGCTTGCACACTTGTCATCGCTGCCGTGAGTAGCGTCCATGAAACATCCTCCAAGGAGAGAAGCCGCATCTTCTTCACCACACGCCGCCGCCACACCGGCCCGGCCTAGGATGCACCTGTTGGAATTTTGCTAGTAGGCCTTTGGCTCAAAGTCTAACTAAAATTCTAAAATTCTCTTGATCTATTCATGCACACATGTGAGTGAAGTGAGTGAGACTAAAGTTTAGTCTCATCACGAAAGTTGAGTGAGACTTGCACCTCTTTATAAGATGAGCTGTTCTACCACTTGTATAAGCATGAGAAGAGGAGACCTACACGAGCGCTCCTCCTCCTCGTCATGCCGCGCCGCGGGTCACAAGGACAGAGCTATGCATGTAGTCTATATTTTTGCTGCTTGGGAAAAATTAACGAGTTATTAATTAATTAACGGATGCGTTAATTACTGAACCGTTTCCGATTCTTTTGGATCGTAACTCAAACATGAGGTTTACTCCCACGACCTACTCGGCCTGCAATATATAGTCAGACAGACGTCTACCCTAGCTGCCGCCGTATTGTAAGGTTTCGCACCACCGTTCCAGATCATTGCGCCGCCAAGCAAGTCATCTCCATCCCTCCTTTCGGCGTGCACCCCGAGAAGGGACAGCAGGCCTCGGGAACCCCTCCTCTCGTGATCCTGTACGGGTGAGGGGCGATCAGATTTTTAGGGAGCGCACTCGCGCGACTGCTGGCAGTGACGACTTCGCCAACGACGACTTCTTCCCCAACCTCGGCAATCTTTGCAAATTGAGGCTAAATTCTCTTGATCTATTCATGCAAATTGGCAATCTTTGCAAATTGAGGCTAAATTCTCTTGATCTATTCATGCAAATTGGCAATCTTTACCAGGCCACCGCACCTTCCGTCGCCCCTCCCCCTATCGACGGTGTGGTCCGTCCACCTACCCCTGAAAAATCGGATCTTCATGTGGCAGTGGATTCGCGGACGACTCCCGTCGGGCGTTGAGGTGCGTAAGCGCAATGGCCCGGGCTCCGGCATGTGCCCGCTCTGTGACTTCCCCGAAGACTCAAATCACATCTTCTTCTCCTGCGTGACCGCGCAATTCGTTTGGAGCTGCTTCCGTGAGGTGGTGGGTGGATCTTGGTGTCACACCAACTTCCCCGACTTGTACGACGAGCTCCAGTCCTCCCCTTTGACTTCTCGCCACATTAGGTGGCTTGAGATCACTACTAGGGAAAAGGCTAGCAGCAGCGCGGGTTTTAGGTGTATCAGTAGTGCGGGACTGGCGCTACTAATAAGGTGCTACAGCTAACAAGTAGCAGTAGCGCGTGCTCACCAGTGCTACTGCTACACAAGTGTAGCAGCAACGCGCTTAATGGAAGCTCGCTACTGCTAATAGCTATAGCGCGCTTCTTCTGTGCGCGCTACTGCTACTACCGCACTGCTGCTAACTTTTCTCCACTCGCTACTGCTAATTTTAGTAGTTTTTTGTTTTTTTGGCATATTTGTTTTGTATTTGAACAGACTTTATAGGATGTACAATCATATATATATATGCAACAAAATATACTAGAGCAACAGCCAAAAAGAAAGGGTTAGCAACTAGATGCAACATACAGTATGCAAATTAATTAACTAGAGGTACGCAGGTCATCGTACGCAAACTAACAAAGTAGCGTTACGCAAGTTCGGCAGGGACCATGGACATCACAAAGTTTCATCGCTACAAAAAGTATACAAGTTCAACCGACACATATCATCATCATTGGCATCATAAATCACTAGAAGTTTCATCCTTCCATATCATTGAGGATGGACCCTAGCTTCTTGAACGGCGTGAGGTCTAGACGTCATATCCCAAAGCTGGAGATGTGTTATTTTACCTCTAGGCAATCATAGAGTCGACTTAGTAAAGCGTCTTTGGAGCGTCTCCTCACGGACCGTCTCAAAACATAGACACACTGGCTTAGCGTCTATACATGGCATGAGACGTCTCTAGATATGACACGCTATATTTGGACGTTCAAAAGCGTCTCTAGATATGTAGAGTTGTTTTGTTAGGCACGCTCGTACGTCTCTACTAACAGGGCCATTTAATTCGTCATAGGCCCTAGGCCCATTCCTATAGACACTAGGTACATACGTTATATTCGTCTCTAAATATACAAAAGATTTTTTAACCACGTAATGTTTTACGTTAGATAATATTTGATTTATTCCAAATTTGTACTTCACCATTTCAAATCCAGTAACTTTATCATGTCATATGCTTATGCAGAATGATCAACATATATTGTTACATAAAAGCATCCACCCATATCACCAATCACATTCATCAAATCAGATCTTCGTATAAAATATGCAAATAATTAAGAAGAGATCATACAAACTAGGACTAAGTTTTCCTATAAAGCTAAAAGCTTTATATAATACATAATATTTGTCTATCTAAAGACTAATTCTTCTATAGTTGCTCCTGACTCCTGCAATGCACTCCTTTTCTAAATCTTGAGCTACCCTGAAAAATAATGATAACCGAGAAAATTTTAGAACATGGCTTTAAGACTAGTTGGAGAAGAAATGTACTTTGATGATGTACCATACCAGTGTTTGGTGGCTTGTTTTGAGGTTGTATAGGAGTCGTTAACTTTGGTTTTTTAACTCAAAATCACAAAGATACTTCATAAATAAAAAGCCTTAAGCACGCACATTGGAGCATACGATGATTGCATGGAAGTGTACTTACATGTGATAGAGGCCATGCAATAACATGACCAATAGCATCCCTTAATGTTTCCAATTGTTCATATGGTCTAACCAATTTTTGATCTCCAAGTCTTGAAACAACACAAACAAAAACCGCTACATATTTCTCTCTAAGCATGTTTCCTCCAACCACGTATGTTTTATCTCTACTCACTAAAGTTCCTTCGGCCACAAATTTATCTTTGCTTCTCGGGTTCAAGAAACCAAGAAAACTTTCATTTTATCATATTTTTTCAAAAAATGTAACATACATTATCACAAACCATGGAAGATTTCACTTTACACAGAAAGGGACAATTGCACATGGAATTAGACCAACTAACTATTCTAACCATTGTCATTCAGATATAAAGTTGTACACTTGGTTCAGGACCACCTTGCTTGGTGGCATTGTTATTTTTAGCACGACTATTATTTGCTTCAGGACCATCATGTGCTTTCTACAGTTTAGGTTCAGTTTAATTGTAAGTAAACTTATAGAAAACATAGACATTGTTTGATAACATAGCAGAAATTTATGCGCTCATGCACACACACCTTAGCAACTCTGTGTTCATGTGGTGAAGATAAACTGGTGCAACCCTCTTTGGTTCTTGCGCAATTGCTAGGATGCAATTCCTGGTTAGTCTTGTCTGGCAAAGTTGATTTTGCACACCCTTGATTGACCCTATGATCAATTTTTTCAATGTGTGCTTTCTATAGTTGAGGTTTAGTTCAGTTGTAAGTAAACATACATAAAACATAGACATTGTTTGACAATGAATCAGAAGTTTATGCATACACACACACCTTAGCAACCATGTGTGGTAAAGATGAACCAGTGTAATCCTCTTTGGTTCTCCAAGAAAACCTAGGATGCAATTCCTGGGCAGTAATCTGCTTATCTGGCAAAGTAAATTCTGCACTTCCTTGATTGGTGTAACCCTCTTTGGTTGATTCTGCGCAGCCTTGATTGTCCTTATCAACCTTTTCAATGCATTCCTTCTACACTTGAGGTTCAATTTAGTATGACATGAATATACACAATCATAGGCATTGGTTGATAATGAAGTAAAAAAATTATGCGCACACACCTTAGCAACCATGTGTGGTAAAGATAAACCACTGTAATCCTCTTTAGTTCTCATAGAAAAACTAGGATGCAATTCCTGCGTAGTGATATGCTTGTCCGGCGAAGTTGATTCTACACTTCCTTCATTGGCCCTATCAAACTTCTCGATGTGTGCTTTCTACAATTGAGGTTTCAGTTTAGTTGTAAGTAAACTTATACAAAAAATAGGCATTTTTTAATAACAAAGCAGAAATTTATGCACACACCTTAGGGACCATTTTTTCTTGTGGTAACGATAAACCGGTGTAACACTCTTTGGTTACCGCACAATTGCTAGGATGTAGTTCCTGCAACTTATGATGAACAATTGTTTCAGTATGAGAATGAAGTAGAACATTTATTAGTGAAGAAACTATTACATCACCAGCATAGCATTCAATGAAGCATATTCTTTAGCTTCGTTATGTGATTCATTTGGGAGGTCACTGCCAACAACTCTTTCATTGAGATCAACCTGAAACAAGAATAGGATAATAGTATATTAATACTCATATCTTTATCTTTGGGAGGTCACAGTACACTCCAGTTTATCTTACATCTGCTAGATAACTAGCCTCTTTATGCTTTACAAGTTTTTAAAGAGAATCTACTTGTAGCAAATGGTATATGTTAGACTCTAGTGGGATAAGGTGATTTTGCCGTAAAATATGACCCATAAACACATGTAACTGAAAAGGCGCCCAAAAAGCACTTCAGAAGTTACTGTAACGCACATAGCAACATACAAACCTGTAACAACAATCTTTTAGTACAAAATCTGAGAGCTGTTGATTGAAACCTCCCTTCAACTAAGATGCAAGAATCAAAACTAACAAAATATTGGGACTGCACTAAGATGAGGTAGGAAATAGTAGTACAAAATAGCATAGTACATTGCAGCCTGTGCAACCAAACACTATCATGTTTTATGCTCCAGCATAAATGCAATGTGAGGTTATTTGCACTGGCGGAGCCTCATGGAGGACAAAGGGGGAAACGACCTCCCCCCCCCCCCCCCCCCTCCAAAAGTGAAAAAAATATTACTAGTAAGCATTCAGGCAAGCCCAATATTACACAGCCCAATGAAGCGACAACTCTCCCATGCACAGACGCGTCGCTCGTCTCTCCTCCTTATCCTTCCCGCAAATGGACAAAAACATCTCACTTTCCCCCAAATCGCCATGGATGAATCCTAGGTCTTGAACTCAACTGCCAGTCGAGGATGCAATAGAAAGCTAGGTATGTTTCATGAAAAAAAATCAATGATGTTCAATGTTCAGAGGCTTGCATAAATTCAGTGATGTTCAATGTTCAGAGACTTGCATAAATTCAATGATGTTCAATGTTCAGAGACTTGAATAAATTCAGTGATGTTCAATGTTCAGAGACCTGCATAAAGTTCAATGTCGTTCGTGTAATTGTGTTCTCATGTTCATAGATCTGCATAAGATTCAGATCATCCAGGATTTTTGTGATATGCTTTTTAATAGTGTACTAGTACTGGACATGTTCTGATTTAGAGAATAGGTGACAGTGCTTTTTGAAATTTTTATCTCAGGTAACAATGGTGAAACAGCAAGCAATATATATGTACGTATATAAGATGTACATCTTGTTCCAGTTTATGTTGTGAGGATGTGAGGCTGTGAGCTGCATCTATTTTTACACACAGTTTGAAAATTCCCCCCCCCCCCCCCCCCCCCTGGTCGCTCGTCACTCCGTTGGCCAATCTATCTAACACCACTTGTTCTACTTGAGTTTTATCATATAAAGTTTGATTGGACCAAATAGTTGCTCACATATTTCCAAGAAAATCTCTCAGAATTGACTTCTAGGCAAGCAAGCAATTCAACAAACACTTAGAGTGCATTGCCTACATGAAGGAAGTAAGGAGACGAAGGAGAGAAGAGGATCAAGATTTGAGATGCATAAATGAAGGAGCCACTTTGGTTGATTTAATGGTAAAACTGTAGGGGCTATGGGATTCAAAGGATCACCTGCTTGACGTGGTCGAGGCTGAAGATGCTAGATGGAGGCGAGAGCTGCTTGCTGGGTGGTGTACCGATGGACAAACGGCACAGCTTCGTGTGAAGGATGAGATCGGCTCGGATGCGGCTTCGTGACGGTGAGGACGGAGTCGAGAGGAGCACCGCTTCGTGACGGTGAGGACGACGGACGCCGACGAGGCTCCAACTGGTGACCTTGTTGATGGATGAAAAAGGGAGTCGTTAGCGGGCGGAGCTAGCGGCGGAGGGCAGCGCTTGAGGATGAGGCTGCCACCGTGCGGTGTGCGGGAATGGAGGCGCGCAAGGAATTGGGAGGTTGGATAATGGAGAGGTGGGGAAGATGGCGTGGAGGAAAAATAGCAGGCGGTAATATATGAAAACAAAAATTTAGAGTCGCGGGAAGTCTTGCGAGCGGTAAAGAAAACATCTGTAGCGTCAAAATTTGTTAAGCGAAAATATTCCGGAAGGCCAAATTTAATTAACTGTGAATAGTTTGGCAGCTCTAAGTAATCACATATATGTATGTGTTAAAAACGCATATATCGATAAATAATTTTTTAGGTGTATCCTTTATTGGATAAATCCGTATGCTTTGTTTTTTTTCAAAAAAATATCAAACTTCATTGGATAATATACGTATCCAAGTAACATCGATACAGCATAATAAAAATAATAAAGGCAGTTGTAGATCGAAGTTGGGCTTGCCCCTCCTGCGTGGGCTGCCGTGTCGACTGCAGACGCCGCCCCGGCGTGCCATCCCTTCACCTAGCCCTTGTCGGCGACGGGGACGGTGACTCACAGCGACTCCTCCAAGCCGATCTAGACCAGCTGGTCACTGGTGCGGTGTCGGTGTCGGTGTCCGATGTGGCAAACATGGACCGACCTTGCGCCACTCATGTCACTCCTCCTCCTGTGCCACCCTCTTGGCCGACGTGAGGGTGCTACATGGTGATGTGTCGTTGCCATGTCGAGATAATGGAGGAGGCGCCCAGGAGAACTCCTCCTCCTTCATGACCTTGTCACACCAGTTGCGGCGCGACGGTGATGACAGTCGGTCAAAACGGTCAAACGTGATGCACGAGGGGGGTGGCTCCTCCTTGAGGCGACATCTGGTTTGGTCTCCACAGTTTCATCAGAGGGGAGGCTTCTCAGTCCACATGTTCATTTAAGCTTCTAACAGTGGTCAATGTAGTACCTCGCTTGAAGCACCGCACCGCCTCCCATTTCAAGCATCTCACACCGCCGGTCATAGTCCACACCCAACTCCGGTTGGAGGAAAAATGCAGTTGGTTCAAAATAAACCTACCACACCGATTCCAGCAAATCGTGTGGATGGCTCGAGTGTCTAGCAGGGCCACTGTCACCATTTCGAGCTGGAGGCATGGCCGGTTGCAACATCTCACGCCATGATATTTTTGTTATCGTGAGACGCTCCCGTTGCTTCCTTTGGTTTTAGAAACATTACACATCCCTTTCCCTTGATACGTTATAAATGACCGGCCAACTAAGGAACAAGCATGAACCTACCTCTTGCTCCTGGTTTTCAAGGCCCCCAAAAGCTTCCTTGGTCTGGTTATAAGAAGCATCCGGAAGCTTGTGAGGTTTTTAAGTCAGTTATCTTTATCTTGTTTAAGTTAATTTCGGACAGGTTTTACTACGTTTTCCTGGGTTTTCCCTTTATCTTTTTTTACTTTTTGTTTCAATTTTTATTTTTATTTTATTTATTTTCCTTTCATTTTTTATATTCCCCTTTCTTTTTTTCCTTTTCAAATTGTTGACACTCTTACAAATTTGTGAACTTATTTTTAAGAATTCCCAAACTTTTTTAATTAATGAATATTTTTTTCAAACCGTGAACATTTTTCAAATTCACAATAATTTGAAGTTCACAAACATCTCTTGAATTGTTGAACTGTTCCCTAATTTGTGAAATTTTACATGTTTTTGCAAAAAAAAGCTTTGAAACCATAAACATTTTTCAAATTCGCAAAACTTTTTCAAATACTCAAACTTTTTTGAGGTCATGAATATTTTTTACATTCATTTTTTTAGTTTGTGATTATAGTTCTTTGAATTGGTGAACCTTTTCAAATTCACGAACATTTTCAGAAGGCATGAACCTTTTTCAAATTCATGTTTTTTCAAGAATGCAAACATTTTCTTGATTTCCCACCAAAATTTTGAACTTTTATAAAAGTCAACGGCCATATGTGGGCGTTCCCAGGATTTTATGATTTTCCACTTTCTCCATTTTTGTTGACTATAATTTGTTCTGGTTAACTGGGATGTCAACCATGCAAAGTCGATGCCATGCACTTGCAAAATACTCCCAAGTGAACTTCAAGCATCCAATCAGGACAAGTGAACCTGAAGCACACTTCATTAGTACTCCCTCCGTTCCTAAATATTTGTTTTTCTAGAGATTTTAACAAATGACTTTATACGGAACAAAATGACTGAATCTACAATCTAAAATATGTCTACATACATCCGTATGTGTTAGTTTATTTGAAATCTCTAAAAAGACAAATACTTCCTCCGTTCCGAATTACTTGTCGCAGAAATGGATGTATCTAGATATATTTTAGTTTTAGATACATCCATTTCTGCGACGAGTAATTTAGAATGGAGAGAGTATTTAGGAACGAAGGTAGTACAAAGTAGTCCACCGAATTCCGAGTGCTCCTAGCTTTTTTTTTTGAGCCACCGAGTGCTCCTAGCTGACGCTCGCGTGTATCAAAACGAGCAGCTTCCGCTGAAGGATTAGCGCAAAACGGGCCGGCCCATTCCCACGAGCGAACAATGGCCCATTCCTACGAGCGAACCTATAAAGAGAAATGCCACAAAAACTGAGGCGTTCGATGGACTCGAACCAACGACCCATCGCGATACAGCTGCTTTGTTCGCCACTGCACAAGTGACTCACCATATGTTAAATTACAGAGCTCAACGATAGGCATTATGTACAGAGGTAGGCCCGTCTTTTAATCATTCCTTCAAGAAATGAATAATGTTTTCTCGAAAAAAAATTTAAAACGTGATCGGGGCAGAGGTAGGACTACTGTTGGAGTAATGGGACACGGGTAGGCCGACCCGAGGCCCAGAACTTTTTAAGACATCGGGGCAGGCTGCGCCCCTCAAGACCCCAGGACGAAGAGCCGCCTTCAAGAAGTCAACGGCAAGATGACCGACTGACCACTCACGGCCGAGTCCTAGGGACGACTTCAGGGAAAGCCGACTCCTGACTGGTGACTTCCAGAGAAGCCGGCTTTGGGAAATCAGCCTGCGACTCCAACAAACCCCATGACCTCATCAAGTGGGACGGGGCAGGGGAGTGGCTACAGTGAAGCCCACTCCTGCCCCTTACCAATGGCAGGCATGGCCACAACACGCCGTACCCCGGAAGATCTCCGTGCGGCGTGGCCCTGTTGCCATGCCGGCCCTGACATCAGCACCGCAGGACCGAATCCTGCACCCACGACGGCTTGTCTGTACGGCCTAGAGGCTGCGGGTCCCACCAGTCAGTGAGACCCCAGGAGACGGCAAGAGGACCACCAGTCGGACCCGTCGGGAGTCGGCCCCGGGAAGTCGGCCGAGCCCTCCCCCGGGGCCCATGCGCCATTAATCAAGATGTGATGGAGAGTGGCAATAGTGATCGCCCGCCAGGCGGCGGGGCTGTTGCCACGACCCCATGATCAAGCCCGCGTCATCAGAAGCACGGCTACAGTAATCAGCAGCCGGCAAGACCCGCCTGCGGCGGACGCGGCCTATCGACTCCGTACCAGGCCAGTCGGCGGGCCCCAGCGGTCGGCAGGAAAGACGGAGGCCAGAGGCGCTGACGGCTGGGCCCGCGTCCAGCCGGATTACCATTGTACCCCTGGGGGTAGGCCTATATAAACCCCCCAGGGCACCCATGCAAGGGGTTGGAACCCATTAGCTCTAGGCCAGATCATATAAGAGGGAGAGAGCTAGCCTTGCCCTCTCCTACCTCCAGGAAACAACTCAAGGAGCAACCGTGTAAACACTTTGCCATAGTGATCATGCGGAGACCCCGCAGAGCAGCAGTAGGGGTATTATCTCCCCGGAGAGCCCTAAAGCTGGGTAAGATTCGCCGGCGTGCATGTCTTCGCCTCATCCCGTTTCCAGGCACCAGTGACGTTCTACTCGCCCCCACCATGATAAGCCATCCTTTGGCATATGTCGCACGTAACCCCCGACAAATTTACTCTTTGTGGCACCGAATAACGGTGACATACCAGCTACTCGTGGTGCCGCTGGACAACGTTGCTGTCGAGACAGAGGAACTTGACGCCGAAGCTGACCTTGGCGAGGAAGTTGGAGGTGGATTTGCGACGGACTTACATCTCGTCTAGGGTGAAGACGTGAAGGCTTGCAGCCTTGTCATCGCTGCCGTGAGTAGCGTCCGTGAAACATCCTCCAAGGAGAGCAGCCGCATCTTCTTCACCACACGCCGCCGCCACTCCGGCCCGGCCTAGGATGCACCTGTTGGAATTTTGCTAGTAGGCCTTTGGCTCAAAGTCTAACTAAAATTCTAAAATTCTCTTGATCTATTCATGCACACATGTGAGTGAAGTGAGTGAGACTAAAGTTTAGTCTCATCACGAAAGTTGAGTGAGACTTGCACCTCTTTATAAGATGAGCTGTTCTACCACTTGTATAAGCATGAGAAGAGGAGACCTACACGCGCGCTCCTCCTCCTCGCCATGCCGCGCCGCGGGTCACAAGGACAGAGCTATGCATGTAGTCTATATTTTTGCTGCTCGGGAAAAATTAATGAGTTATTAATTAATTAACGGATGCGTTAATTACTGAACCGTTTCCGATTCTTTTGGATCGTAACTCAGACATGAGGTTTACTCCCACGACCTACTCGGCCTGCAATATATAGTCAGACAGACGTCTACCCTAGCTGCCGCCGTATTGTAAGGTTTCGCACCACCGTTCCAGATCATTGCGCCGCCAAGCAAGTCATCTCCATCCCTCCTTTCGGCGTGCACCCCGAGAAGGGACAGCAGGCCTCGGGAACCCCTCCTCTCGTGATCCTGTACGGGTGAGGGGCGATCAGATTTTTAGGGAGCGCACTCGCGCGACTGCTGGCAGTGACGACTTCGCCAACGACGACTTCTTCCCTGACCTCGGCAATCTTTGCAAATTGAGGTCGGGGAAGAAGTCGTCGTTGGCGAAGTCGTCACTGCCAGCAGTCGCGCGAGTGCGCTCCCCAAAAATCTGATCGCCCCTCTCCCGTACAGGATCACGAGAGGAGGGGTTCCGGAGGACTGCTGTCCCTTCTCGGGGTGCACGCCAAAAGGAGGGATGGAGATGACTTGTTTGGCGGCGCAATGATCTGGAACGGTGGTGCGAAACCTTACAATACGGCGGCAGCTAGGGTAGACGTCTGTCTGACTATATATTGCGGGCCGAGTAGGTTGTGGGAGTAAACCTCATGTCTGAGTTACGATCCAAAAGAATCGGAAACGGTTCAGTAATTAACGCATCCGTTAATTAATTAATAACTCATTAATTTTTCCCGAGCAGCAAAAATATAGACTACATGCATAGCTCTGTCCTCGTGACCCGCAGCGCGGCATGACGAGGAGGAGGAGCGCGCGTGTAGGTCTCCTTTTCTCATACTTATACAAGTGGTAGAACAACTCATCTTATAAAGAGGTGCAAGTCTCACTCAACTTTCGTGATGAGACTAAACTTTAGTCTCACTCACTTCACTCACATGTGTGCATGAATAGATCAAGAGAATTTTAGAATTTTAGTTAGACTTTGAGCCAAAGGCCTATTAGCAAAATTCCAACAGGTGCATCCTAGGCCGGGCCGGTGTGGCGGCGGCGTGTGGTGAAGAAGATGCGGCTGCTCTCCTTGGAGGATGTTTCACGGACGCCACTCACGGCAGCGATGACAAGGCTGCAAGCCTTCACGTCTTCACCCTAGATGAGATGTAAGTCCGTCGCAAATCCACCTCCAACTTCCTCGCCAAGGTCAGCTTCGGCGTCAAGTTCCTCTGTCTCGACAGCAACGTTGTCCAGCGGCACCACGAGTAGCTGGTACGTCACCGTTATTCGGTGCCACAAAGAGTAAATTCATCAACCGTAGACCGTTGGTTGGATCATTGATTCCGTGATGAGCGATTGATTTTTTGTTTGCTCCTGTATGTTCGTCATGGGTTTGCGGTAAGGGTAGCGACTTTCTGAGCACGACAGGTTCTGTACTCTGTTCATTGAACTTTTTTCATGAGAACAGAGTACAGAACCTGTCTGTGCTCATCCCTTGCTTGGCTACTGTTGCAGCCATAACCCATTGACTGATCGAGCCAAAAATATTCCTGTTGCAGTACATCCTCCTACACCAGTTTGTCATCTCCCCCATTTATCTTGGAAATTTCATGTCTTGGCTGATGAAAGCTTGATGCAATCTGGCTGCTATACAGAAACATAACAAAATTTTGCTCTTCAATTTTCCATGTTCAAACATGCCCTCAAATTGTGTCAGTTAGTTGATTTTCCCTGTATATTTATCTATCAGTTGAGCCATGTCACATACTCAAGAACAAATAAATGATGCAGTTTATTTAAGTTGCAGACTAGCAGCTTTTTTTCATGTCTGACGAACATTAGGAACTACATCAGTAATTTGGAGACAGAGAGGAATTTTTATCCATATCAATATATCAAATATAATTACATGCAACAAATAGACATGTATACGTTTTGCTAGCCTAGAATATTGTATCTATTGGAAATAATACACTTGACAGGTCTACATGTGTTGTTGCTTCAAGCTTTGTCTCTAACAGTATGAATTATCCATATGGTATAATAGTTTACTATAAACGTTAGATAAGTGGACTGATAAAAATAGATGTGTAAAAGAGGGAAAAGATACACAACCACCGATATAGCCAGGAGAAAACTTGGGCTTAAATTGCTTGGCTCATGGAACTTATTTACATTTTGCAAGACGTATACAGTCACCTTTAGAAGGGTTCCAGTGACGTATGATAATAATATTAGTACTAAAGCATAAACATGTGTTACACTGCCTGATGCCTGATGCCCAGGTGGCTAGGATGGGAAAATAAAATAATTATTCAACATAATCAGTCCCCTTAATTTGGTTCCATTAAGAAAATGTAGACTGGTGTATTAAAACTTCTCCTACTTCCTATTTTGTGAGTGGTTTGGTGTACTGAAAACACAGACTTGGAGCGACGCAAGGAGGTTGTGAAATTTTAGTACTACCGTATATTTGAAAATCTTTCTTAATTATTCTGGCATTAACACTATTTTCTGTTTTGTCGATGTATTAAACTGTTCCTCTCTATCGTATACAAAATCGTGGAGGTACACCATCTGTTTAATTTGTAGCAGCTAGAACCAAGTAAGTGTGTGATTTATTTACCTTTGTTTGGTAAGCAGCAAGAGTGCATTTTATTTGGCCTCATTTGGTAAGTAGCAGAATACCTTAAGACTACTACACACACATTTATAATTTAATTTGTAGCGGCCAGCAACAAAGTAAGTGTGCGCTTTATTTAGCTTTGTTTGGTAACCAGCAAGAGTGCATTTTATTTAGCCTCATTTGTTTTAGAATCACCGCGCGGGGGGTGGGGGGAGCTCCCCACCTGAATATATTACTCAAAGGTTGCCAAAGCAGTAAGTATAGAATTACATAGGCACGACGCAGCGTGCAGAGAGGTACGAATGCCACCAGAAGACGTCCTTCTTGTCACATGTCTCCATGAGACAGTGTGACCAAAGATCCAAATCAACAATAAGGGCACTGAGGGTTATTACGGAACATTGATCAACACTCCTAAACAACATATCATTATGTGCCATCCATATCTTTCGTAGTAGTGATACGAGCACCAAGGACCATGCTTTTTGTGTGTGTGTGTGTGTGGGGGGGGGGGGGTGATGAGGCCAAGGAGTATCCCAAAGCTCTGCGATGTCGCCGGTCTGTGGCAGGACACCGATTCGTTGCCATATCCTGTTGGCAAGTGGGCATGTGACGAAGAGGTGCATGGAGTCTTCGGGTAACCTAGCACACCGGGGGCATATTCCTGAGGAGATGATATGCTTGTGGGCAAGGTTAACCCTAGTGTTGCGGCGGTCCTTGAAGAGTAGCCAAGCAAAAAAATTTAGCTTGCGAGGTGCCTTGGTGCCCTAGATGAGAGGGGCAATGGGATTGTTGTCTGGCCTAGCCATGAGGGCGTCGTACGCATGCTTGGTGGAGAAGTCATGACCTCGGTGTAGGAACCTTTGATCTTCCTCCGCCGAAGGCACGAAGTCCTGCAAAATAGACAAAAGCGAAACAAGCTCTTGTTCTGCCGTAAGAGAAAGACGATTACGAAGGTCAGCTTCGATACCGAAACGCAAGATACTAGCCACGTTAACCAGCTCTAGGTTGGAGTGTGAGAAGAGGTGGGGGAAGGTGGTGGCTAGAGGTTTTGTGGTCAACCAGGTGCCAAGCCAGAAATACGTATGAGAGCCACTGTTTGTTAGAACAAAGGAAATTGTCTGGAGGGTGGGGATTTGCTGAGAAATTATGCGGCAAAGAAAATAGGTTTGAGGGGACGAGGAGACTAGAGCGTTTGGGTGTTGAAGGTCTAGCCATTCTAGCCAAGGTGCCTGTGCAAAAGAGACGGCTTTGGCTACAAATTTCATGAGTAAACAATTGTTTTGGACATGCAGGTTTTTTAGCCCTAAACCACCAAATTTTTTAGGTAAGCAAACATTTTTCCATGCAATGAGGCATTGAGCTCCTGAGCAAGCATCGTCCCTCGCCCAAAAGAAGGCCCTTCTTAGGGAGTCGATGGTTTTGAGGTTTTTTTTTGGAATGCGAAACACCGACATGAAGTAGGTAAGGAGGGAGTCTAGGACCGCAGAGATGAGAATGAGGCTATCACCTTTGTCAAGCAGTTTAGCATGCGAGCCTGTCAATAATTTGCAAGATCGTTCTATCAACGACGTGAAGGCATTGGAAGGAGGTTTAGTTGGGGCCAGGGGTAGGCCGAGGTACGTTTGAGGGAAGGGTGCACAGGAGCAGCCCATGGCAAGGGCAGTGGCAGTGGGCATGGTATCATCTGTATGAAGAGTGGCTAGAGTGGTTTTTTGAGAAGTTGATGGTGAGGCCCGTAGCCTGCGTGAAGTTGTTTAGGGTTACTTTGAGGGTTGCGGCGGCGACAGGAGAGGCGGCTGCAATGATGAGCATATCATCGGCGTATTGGAGAACGGTGGGAGGTAGGTGGGAGAAGATGGGGTGGTGGAGGGCAGGCTCTGAGTTCTGGAAGATGAGCTATTGGAGCAGGCCATCGACGATAAGAAAAAGGTAGGGGGAGGCCGGGTCACCTTGCCGCAAGCCATTCTTGCATTGTATCCAGTTGCTTGGGACACCATTCAGGAGGATGGCAGCTTAGCCCGTGTGAAGAATGTTTTGGATCCAGTTGCGGAAGGTTTGGGAGAAACCACGAACGGCTAGAATCCACTTGCCTTCTGTCAGTGATCTGGTGGCTCGCAGTTCTGGCAGTCGGTCGTCCAGCTTCTCCCGGTCCTCCGCATCGGGACTTCCATCTCGGTGGGGTCCGGCTCAGCGACATTGTTCTGATTTGATAGATGGGTTGGAGACTCCCCCTTCGCCGCGCGCTTTCCCGATCTCTTCTCCATCGCAGTTGAACCCCTGATCTCGGTTGAGAGGGCCCTTATTGATCTGGGACACATTGCTTTCCGGAGGCCTTTCGGCCCTCCGGAATCCGCCGCTTGGCGTGAGTTACTGGACTGTGTAGCACTTCACGAGCCGGTGGTGGACGATGGCCCGAACCTGGTGAGATGGCGGCTCGAACCTTCGGGCCAGTTTTCCACCAAATCCCTTTACCAGGCCACCGCACCTTCCGTCGCCCCTCCCCCTATCGACGGTGTGGTCCGTCCACCTACCCCTGAAAAATCGGATCTTCATGTGGCAGTGGATTCGCGGACGACTCCCGTCGGGCGTTGAGGTGCGTAAGCGCAATGGCCCGGGCTCCGGCATGTGCCCGCTCTGTGACTTCCCCGAAGACTCAAATCACATCTTCTTCTCCTGCGTGACCGCGCAATTCGTTTGGAGCTGCTTCCGTGAGGTGGTGGGTGGATCTTGGTGTCACACCAACTTCCCCGACTTGTACGACGAGCTCCAGTCCTCCCCTTTGACTTCTCGCCACATTAGGTGGCTTGAGATCACTACTAGGGAAAAGGCTAGCAGCAGCGCGGGTTTTAGGTGTATCAGTAGTGCGGGACTGGCGCTACTAATAAGGTGCTACAGCTAACAAGTAGCAGTAGCGCGTGCTCACCAGCGCTACTGCTACACAAGTGTAGCAGCAGCGCGCTTAATGGAAGCTCGCTACTGCTAATAGCTATAGCGCGCTTCTTCTGTGCGCGCTACTGCTACTACCACACTGCTGCTAACTTTTCTCCACTCGCTACTGCTAATTTTAGTAGTTTTTTTGTTTTTTTTTGGCATATTTGTTTTGTATTTGAACAGACTTTATAGAAGAATCTTTAGCACATACAAATGTCATCATGATACACATACAAATGCCTGCGAGACCACAAATGTAATCATAGCATATACATACAAATAGTCTCATCATAATTATCATCCAACACAAAGTGGTATCTTGTCATCATCTCGAAAATAGTGATACATGCAAGTCTCAAATACTTGCAACTACAACGTCATCCATCTAAACAAAGGTATACGCGAGAAGAGCTATCACTATGAGTGAGAGCGGAACTATGCAGTACATGAGGTGGCGGTTACGAGTCCTCTCTCGCGCTAGCGTGAACCTCAAGTAACTAGCTTCTCCTTCTTGTCTGCTTTTGAAGCCTTTATGGCTGGCGCCCGAGAACCCATTCACTTGCGCCTGACACTCATGCCACTCGTTGTACACCCGTGGAACCTTTCCTTTGTACACGACATAGCACTTCCATCTCACCATCAAGAAACTAGGTACTTGTTAGAGATGCATGTTCATGAAGAGGATGTACAATCATATATATATGCAACAAAATATACTAGAGCAACATCCAAAAAGAAAGGGTTAGCAACTAGATGCAACATACAGTATGCAAATTAATTAACTAGAGGTACGCAGGTCATCGTACGCAAACTAACAAAGTAGCGTTACGCAAGTTCGGCAGGGACCATGGACATCACAAAGTTTCATCGCTACAAAAAGTATACAAGTTCAACCGACACATATCATCATCATTGGCATCATAAATCACTAGAAGTTTCATCCTTCCATATCATTGAGGATGGACCCTAGCTTCTTGAACGGCGTGAGGTCTAGACGTTGCATGCCTATGCGAGTTCGGACACACTACAACAAAAACTGCATGTAGAGACGTCATATCCCAAAGCTAGAGATGTGTTATTTTACCTCTAGGCAATCATAGAGTCGATTTAGTAAAGCATCTTTGGAGCGTCTCCTCACGGACCGTCTCAAAACATAGACACACTGGCTTAGCGTCTATACATGGCATGAGACGTCTCTAGATATGACACGCTATATTTGGACGTTCAAAAGCGTCTCTAGATATGTAGAGTTGTTTTGTTAGGCGCGCTCGTACGTCTCTACTAACAGGGCCATTTAATTCGTCATAGGCCCTAGGCCCATTCCTATAGACACTAGGTACATACATTATATTCATCTCTAAATATACAAAAGATTTTTTAACCACGTAATGTTTTACTTTAGATAATATTTGATTTATTCCAAATTTGTACTTCACCATTTCAAATCTAGTAACTTTATCATGTCATATGCTTATGCAGAATGATCAACATATATTGTTACATAAAAGCATCCACCCATATCACCAATCACATTCATCAAATCAGATCTTCGTATAAAATATGCAAATAATTAAGAAGAGATCATACAAACTAGGACTAAGTTTTCCTATAAAGCTAAAAGCTTTATATAATACATAATATTTGTCTATCTAAAGACTAATTCTTCTATAGTTGCTCCTGGCTCCTGCAATGCACTCCTTTTCTAAATCTTGAGCTACCCTGAAAAATAATGATAACCGAGAAAATTTTAGAACATGGCTTTAAGACTAGTTGGAGAAGAAATGTACTTTGATGATGTACCATACCAGTGTTTGGTGGCTTGTTTTGAGGTTGTATAGGAGTCGTTAACTTTGGTTTTTTAACTCAAAATCACAAAGATACTTCATAAATAAAAAGCCTTAAGCACGCACATTGGAGCATACGATGATTGCATGGAAGTGTACTTACATGTGATAGAGGCCATGCAATAACATGACCAATAGCATCCCTTAATGTTTCCAATTGTTCATATGGTCTAACCAATTTTTGATCTCCAAGTCTTGAAACAACACAAACAAAAACCGCTACATATTTCTCTCTAAGCATGTTTCCTCCAACCACGTATGTTTTATCTCTACTCACTAAAGTTCCTTCGGCCACAAATTTATCTTTGCTTCTCGGGTTCAACGAAACCAAGAAAACTTTCATTTTATCCTATTTTTTCAAAAAATGTAACATACATTATCACAAACCATGGAAGATTTCACTTTACACAGAAAGGGACAATTGCACATGGAATTAGACCAACTAACTATTCTAACCATTGTCATTCAGATATAAAGTTGTACACTTGGTTCAGGACCACCTTGCTTGGTGGCATTGTTATTTTTAGCACGACTATTATTTGCTTCAGGACCATCATGTGCTTTCTACAGTTTAGGTTCAGTTTAATTGTAAGTAAACTTATAGAAAACATAGACATTGTTTGATAACATAGCAGAAATTTATGCGCTCATGCACACACACCTTAGCAACTCTGTGTTCATGTGGTGAAGATAAACTGGTGCAACCCTCTTTGGTTCTTGCGCAATTGCTAGGATGCAATTCCTGGTTAGTCTTGTCTGGCAAAGTTGATTTTGCACACCCTTGATTGACCCTATGATCAATTTTTTCAATGTGTGCTTTCTATAGTTGAGGTTTAGTTCAGTTGTAAGTAAACATACATAAAACATAGACATTGTTTGACAATGAATCAGAAGTTTATGCATACACACACACCTTAGCAACCATGTGTGGTAAAGATGAACCAGTGTAATCCTCTTTGGTTCTCCAAGAAAACCTAGGATGCAATTCCTGGGCAGTAATCTGCTTATCTGGCAAAGTAAATTCTGCACTTCCTTGATTGGTGTAACCCTCTTTGGTTGATTCTGCGCAGCCTTGATTGTCCTTATCAACCTTTTCAATGCATGCCTTCTACACTTGAGGTTCAATTTAGTATGACATGAATATACACAATCATAGGCATTGGTTGATAATGAAGTAAAAAAATTATGCGCACACACCTTAGCAACCATGTGTGGTAAAGATAAACCACTGTAATCCTCTTTAGTTCTCATAGAAAAACTAGGATGCAATTCCTGCGTAGTGATATGCTTGTCCGGCGAAGTTGATTCTACACTTCCTTCATTGGCCCTATCAAACTTCTCGATGTGTGCTTTCTACAATTGAGGTTTCAGTTTAGTTGTAAGTAAACTTATACAAAAAATAGGCATTTTTTAATAACAAAGCAGAAATTTATGCACACACCTTAGGGACCATTTTTTCTTGTGGTAACGATAAACCGGTGTAACACTCTTTGGTTACCGCACAATTGCTAGGATGTAGTTCCTGCAACTTATGATGAACAATTGTTTCAGTATGAGAATGAAGTAGAACATTTATTAGTGAAGAAACTATTACATCACCAGCATAGCATTCAATGAAGCATATTCTTTAGCTTCGTTATGTGATTCATTTGGGAGGTCACTGCCAACAACTCTTTCATTGAGATCAACCTGAAACAAGAATAGGATAATAGTATATTAATACTCATATCTTTATCTTTGGGAGGTCACAGTACACTCCAGTTTATCTTACATCTGCTAGATAACTAGCCTCTTTATGCTTTACAAGTTTTTAAAGAGAATCTACTTGTAGCAAATGGTATATGTTAGACTCTAGTGGGATAAGGTGATTTTGCCGTAAAATATGACCCATAAACACATGTAACTGAAAAGGCGCCCAAAAAGCACTTCAGAAGTTACTGTAACGCACATAGCAACATACAAACCTGTAACAACAATCTTTTAGTATAAAATTTGAGAGCTGTTGATTGAAACCTCCCTTCAACTAAGATGCAAGAATCAAAACTAACAAAATATTGGGACTGCACTAAGATGAGGTAGGAAATAGGACAGACTAAAATTAGTACAAAATAGCATAGTACATTGCAGCATGTGCAACCAAACACTATCATGTTTTATGCTCCAGCGTAAATGGAACTAGATCATTGATGGCGCGCGTTGCTGCGCCCGTCCATTTTATCAATAAAATGATAGGAATCTCAGTTGTACTTATGATTCCACAAAACATGGCAGAGTAGTACTTTCACATATGTAAGTTCAATCATAGAACATGTTCGCACACTCATCCATTTTGATAAAAGAATAATATAAATATTTGTAAAAACCTCTGTGGTATAATTATATATAAAAGAAGAATGGTAGTACACTGGACATATACATTCAGTAAAAACATACAATAATGTTAGTAGTTTGTCCATAATAAAAGAAGACAACAAACAAGCGATAACAGTAATACACTGTACACAAGGGAGGTAGACACGAGTTGAATTATAAAAAACTCAAAAAGTTGGCAATCACACCTGACAAACAACACTCTGCATCTTTTCAAATTTGTTGCGAAGGTAACAAATTATGTTGGTGAGGGCATGTCAATATATTATGTGATAGTAGGCCGTTTCCAAGCAAAACACAACTACAAGAAGAAGAAAATATGCAAGTAGCCTACAAATTGACCGAATGCCAGTATTTGCAACAGGCAAGACACCTAAGAAAATATGAAGATGCTTTTTTTGTAGCTATGGGCTGTAGCCACAAACAAATTGTACCAGGTAAAGCAATGACGTAATCCCTCGTTCCCATGGAAATGGTCAGAAAAAAAATCCAAATCTGATCAGTTATAATTTTCTCTCCAAAAGCTAGCAAGCCTGGGAGTAATCTAATCGCCAATTAACATCATTCCAGATGTAGTACTTAAAGAGAATGAGTAAGAGAACATATCTGGTAATGGAAAAATGTTTCATTTTCCCATCATCAGATAATACCATCATACAGAAAATGATGTTGACATCCAGGCCAGACCACAAATCCAAATTTCCAAACCAGTTTAGGACTTACAGAGAAACACATGTATGGAGGCGATGAAAAGCTCTCTTGCAAATGGGATTATCGTGTGAAATCAACCTTTGAGGAAACAAAGGAAATAAAAACAGAAAAACTAAATGCAAACTTACTGATTACATATGAAATTTCTATCCAAATGGTACTAACAACAGAAAAATATTAGACAAGGTAAAATCAAATCAAGGTCATTCAGATAGCTCCATTAAAACATATGTTTTGCAATATTGTCAAGTAACATAAGGTGGGACAATAGTGCGTAACAAATACATGAAACAACAATAACAATCCAATAAAAACTATCCAAATTATGAAACTCAAACTAAAAGAAGGTACCCAACTGATTATTGTACAGATGCATTCATTATTTCTGATAGTGGGTAACCTTGTTTCAGATCTCTTCACAAGTTAATTAGTGAATACTTCTAAACATAGCTTTACTGTGTTAGAAAAGGTGGCTCATTTTCAAGTAAAGGAAATATAATTCATCAAAAATCATTGATAATACAAGTTGCAATATAAGACAAAAATTTAATTCAAGACATGTATATACCGAATTATTGTCATTTTATTTTTAAGGGCTTTGAGTGAAAGGTTGCAGATTAGACTTTTCAAGTACATTTACCTGCAAGCCGAGCACAAGAAAAAACAAAAAATATTTCAATTAAGTGATGTTAGTAGGTTTACCAAATTATAGATCTAAGAAGCTTGCAATAACTAATAATTGAATGTGAGAATGAAAAATAATCCTATGGCATCCATACTACTTATCACTACTACTAATTCATGTAAAGATCATGAATTGTTGACGAAACCACAAAGAGGCAGCCAACCATACTATTTATCACTAATACTAATTGTTGTAAACATCAAGAATTGTTATCCATGTAATCTTCCGTCGTAAGCTTATTAGCTGGACCATTATAATGAGCAATTGCTGGGGACCTCTCTCTCTCTCTCTCTCTTGGATTGAGGTACAAAATCAACTAACCTGACACAAAAAAAGTTAAATGTCATTAGTACATCAATCTTAGTGTTGATCTTACTATTCAGGACGGAGGTCCAAAGTAAACAAGTATGCAATAAAAAAAATAACATGTCCATCAGTACACCGATTGTTTCAACTCCATTCTCATGAGATGCCTCATTGTTAGTTGCACATATTAATTTTAGTTTTAGTCACAGGTCAGATGGGAGAGAACCAAGGGCGTGAATATTTGGAAATAGACATATTGGGTGAAAGAAGAGTGGGCCTGAATACGCAAGAGGCTATGGCCATTGACTCTAAGGGACAAGTGCATAAGTCCAGTGGCTCAAGTTTTCGAGAAAAGATCAGCTAGATGAAGAGGAAGTTGCTCTATGTACAAAATCCTCTGGAGCATCTGCCCATCTCCTCTGGGATCCTCTCTCAGGTGGTGACTCAGGCAGTACGGCCGCGCGCCTACCAGTCTCCAAATATGCTCAAATCAATTGACCATCGCCAACAACATTACCTGTATGTACAAATTGGATTGGGAGTATGTCAGGACACAGAAATTGTTTTGTGGAAAAAGGAATCGTACATGAAAATGAAAGAAATATAGGGGGACCTGGTGTATTGTTGTTCCCATACACATGTCCTCTTGTACAGTGCCCTCCATCACCTCCAGCCTGAATTATGCAGTTGCTGGAGCACCATCGAGAAGAACAGGTTGCCCTACAAGAAGAAGAGAGGAGGATTAAATTAGAATAGGTTAAATTAGAATAGGCGTTGATCCACCGTCGCCGGCTAGGAGCAGGATGAGACGTCATCCGCTACCGCCGCCGTTTCCGCCAGAGCTATGGATGTTCATATGTGTTCCAAAGGCCAGTGGCCCATGCCGCACGCTCTCCCTGCCCAGCACCACCTCGCGCGGGTTCCATTGCCGCAACCTCAGCGGAGGCGTCGCCGGCTCGTTGCCGCTGCCGCCTTCAGGACCTGAGAGAGAAGGGGAGGGAAGATGAGCGAACTGACCTGGAGGTAGCCGCTCGAGCGCCGGATCCCCTCAGACACCTCGCCTTGGCTGGATCCCCTGGACCGCCGATTGCCTCGCACGCGTCTCATCGGCGCTTAAGGCGCCGTTTAGTGTTTGCCCCGCTGGATCCCGTTGACCACCGGTTCCCTCGCTAGCTTCGCCTCCTCAGCTGCAGATGATAAATGGGCCGTTGAGGCCCAATCAACGACAAGCCTTCAAAAAAGTCTCCAGAATAGCTGCCCATCAGGACAGGCGGCCCAGTCACGGTAAACTGGCGCCGAAACGTGATCTGACGGTGAGAAACGATCTAAATGCATAACCCGACGGCTGAAATCGCTGGGGGCATGAGAGAGCTCGGTTTAGGCTCAGTTTTACTGTTCTTAATGTGAGGTTATTTGCACTGGCGGAGCCTCATGGAGGCCAAAGGGGGAAACGTCGGCGGCTTGAGAGCTTTGGTTGGGGGCAAATGGCGACGGGAGTGAAGAGGTGCCGAGCAACGGCGGTGCTAAGGACAAACCATCATAGTAGATCAATTTGTTTAGTTCAGGAGTCGCGTATAGTAGTACAAAGCAGATTGCAAAAATACCAAAGGGTATATAGGTCATTCCACCAGGATTTATCAAGTTAAATAAATTAAAAATCAGAAAAACGCCACTCAGGGCAAATAATCAGTAAATTAATGTAAAGTATATATATAAGTCTAAATCAAATGTTGCAAGTCAACAAGTGCCAAACTAAAATAGGGCAAATCATTAAATCCCTTGTATCTTTGGGATGATTAAGGATTTTTTTTCCAGGGAGATATGATTAAGGTTTTTGTTTTAACATGAGAATATTACAGACATAATATGATATTACTTAGGAGACTAGTATGAATGTGATGATTAAGGTCACAATTAAATAACAAAATGCTTCTTGGTCATTTTGTTCGTGCAATTACTCGGGTCATCTATTCGAATTTTACCACAACTGCAATTTATTAGCCTTTTGAGTACAACAAAATTGATTATAGTCGCATATAAAGCGTCTCACAAATTGTCTCTAAGTTAATTAAAATTATATACCTATTTTCTAAATGGCCAATTATAAGAAAAAGTTTGTGACGCCCTATAAACATCTTAAGAAGCGTTTTAGCTTGCTAGTGTTCATGGGCATAGAGACGAATACAAATAGCGTCTCAGAAAAAGCGACCATACAAGCCGTTTTTGTTGTAGTGACGTCAGCTCGCGATATAGGGCCATGGTGGAACATCCCCTTCTCATCGACGACTTCTTTCATGATGATCGTCGCAATGTCGCTTTGGATGTGCAAGAAGTCATCTCTAAGTTTATAATCCGCTTCCCCATGAGGTTCTAGCCACTTGTGGATATGATCATCATTTCTGCTTTTCATGCGAAGCTTTTGGTGATCCGTGTTGAACTGAATCATGAGATGGACGATGTAGAATCCATCCTTCTTGCTTGGTTTTGGGACATGGATGCAGGAGAAGTTAGTTTTATGCGCGAAACCCATCTTCTTATTCCTTTGTTTCCCGATCTGCATGTGGCCACCTCTAATGCTGAACCCTTGGAGAGCATCATCTAGAATATTCATTATGTGGGTGTAGTCTTTTTTCTCGTAGTCTCTGGAAGGGTCAAAATACACGGCGTGGGAGACTTGCGGGTAAAGAACGATAAGGACGACGCGCCTGTTGCTGCGGGGAAAAGACACCTCAAATTATTCCCCATATGAGAGAGAAGGAATGATTGAAATGTACGAAAGGGTTGTCCGGAACTGACTTACTTTGGATGATAAGGCACGAGGACAATTTCCCGGTCCTTATTCTGTACCATGAAGTTTTGGAGGTACTCCCTAGCAGTTTCACGCTCAAAGTCGCCGAGACTCAAGAAAGACTCGTGCATGTAGTACGGAACCGCCACACAGATTTGCGAGACTTCTTCACTCTTCATGACGGAGCTCATATGTAGCGCAAAAAGGCGGACGATTGTAAAATCGAGCCGCCTTGTCAGAAACATCTCAAAGATATGGTCAAACCGCAGGAAGAACACCTCCGCGGGCCGTGTGTCGACGTAGCACTTCTCCTCAGGCACACGAGCCGCGTATATCGGATATCCTGGATCCTTTGAGGCTAGTAGGCTTTTCTCAGTCGACAGCACATGGTCGTGCAGTCTCCTGAGATCCCCTGATAGTGCCTCCAGCGGTTTCGGCGGTAGCATCAGCTCGCCCGTGAGATGGAACATGGCCGCACCTTTCACGGGTACATGCTCTTCAGAATGCATCGTCTAGCTGCTTTGTGCTCTGGCTTGTTTGGAGGCAGTTATCTTCCCCGATCTCTTCCTCTCCTTTTTCTTGGGCACACCTTCCAGACGCTTCCTTAACCCCTGCCCCAGGGTTCCCGGGCTAAGCATTGTATGACCCCCGGATAGTTGAGCCTGTGTTGAGGCGACATCTTCAGGCGTGTCCTGTGAGGTATTCATGAAGAGAGACTTTTTGCAATCCTTCCAACGACCTTCCTGCCCAGGCATATCATCCATATCCTCATTAGCATGCTGATAGCCCGATTCGTCATATGGTTGACTCATCAGATCTATGTCACAGTCATACGCGTTTGTATTGAGGAAACCCATAGGGTCGACCTCCGTCTCATCATCCATCTGCTCTACAGGACTGATTATATCAGCCAGTACTATTGCACCCCCTTCATCACGTCGTCCGCCGCTCTCACTCGGCACTACAGGAGCTGGTAATTGCGTAGGCGGGGTGGTGGTCTCCGCACATGCTTGTTGATGTGTGGTTATTGGTGTGCTCTCGGCCGGCTCCAGACGAATACGATTCTTCGGCCATAGCAGCACCCAACCCTTGCAGTTTCCAATCCATGGCGGGGTCTCATCGTCCTCTCCCACGGGATATACCGGAGGAGGCAAATGCTCGTGCCCTGATTTCACACTGGACAAGTTAACCCTGAAGTGCCCAGCGGGGATCAGCTGGTTGTGGAACGTGGATTGCATGGGGTTCATTATCATCCCCTTTCCCACGTCCACCTTCTGGCCTTTGATCAAGTAGAGTATGGTGCACGGGGTTTCTTCGCCCTGCAAACACATATGTCTATGGCGTAAAACATCCGAAAGGCAACGAAAATGGAATATTCTATATATATATATGTTGGTGTGACATGTAATTACCGTGACAGCGTCGAGCTCAGCCAAAGACAAAGGCCCACCTAGCGCGCCAGAGACTGAGGACGGGCTGCTATGAGCGGGAGCGACCGCGAGAGGAGGCCCGGTTGCGTGAGCAAGTGATGGTGCGGTGTTGTTGTTGTTCATGGAGTTGCTCCCGACGAAACTGGGCATCGGGAAATCATGTACCGTCTTGTCTGGATTTTCCTTCGTCCAGTTGATGATAGATGGAACCAAGTTAGTAGCGAAATCATTTCTGCAAGTAGTTACAGCTGCATTGACTGCCTGCTGTAGCAACTCGTTTTTCTCCTCGGCTGTTTTTTCCGTGTCCTCAGCTGCTTTTTTCTCGACCGCAAGCTTCACCTTTGCGTTGATGTCCGCCTGACTAAACTTCTTTTTCTTCTTCTTGGCCTCCGGGCCCTCGTTGTAAAACACCTTCCACGTGGCGCCGTCTCCAGCGCCGTGCACACGACCATATTGCGGCCGCTGGCCCAAAGGGAGTCCCTTAAGTTCGTTCAAGGCCCGGTTGAGAGGGGTGTCCCACTTGGGCCTCGTCGGAGAAGTTGGGCTTTTGGCTGCAAGCTGGTGATGCTTCTCCAGTAGTCTAATCAATTTCCTCGTGATCTGGTCCGTGTAAAAAACCTTTTTCTCCTTATCCCACTTGTAGTGGGCCCTGATGAAGTCACGCTCCAAGGGGTTGGTGAACTTCGCGAAGGGGTCTGGGAGACCCGCGGCTTCACGTTCCGCGTCCTCCTTATCCCATATGGGCCTTTACCGAGGTAGCCACGACTTCCGAGGCGATGCTTCCCCGTGTTCCTTTGCTGAAGGCTCTTGAATTTCGTAGCCTTAGCCTTGGCTGCCTCGGTAGCGCAAGTGTCCTTGAACTTTTCGAACTCCTCTTCCGTAAGTGTCGGGTTTTCCTCCAGAATCTTGGACAGGGGTTCCTCAGCCTCAATAGCTCGTTTCACCCTCCCTTTCCAGGAGGCCAAATCATTGCTAAACATGCCCATGGCGTGATTGTTAATCTTTTTCATCTTCGGATCATCCCACGGTTGTTCTATGTTATCATCCCGGTCGGGGAACTTGAATCTCTTGTGCAACTTCGTTAGGAGCAACTGCGTCAAATGTTCTTTACTCCTTAAGTCATCGTCGTTGGTGCTCGCGCATTCCCGTAGGATGCATCCTAATTGGTTCCCATAGCACTTGTGAGGTTCTTCCGGCTCTAATGGCTCAGACTTGCCAGGTGCCATCTTTGTGATCACAAGTCGCCCAATCCCTAGTTTGTTAGGTTTTCGTATCCTTTGCTTCTTATGCTTCCTCTTTTCGGTAGCGGCATCGGCGCCGGTACCTTCCCCGCCAGTATCTTCCCCGCCGGTCTCGGCGCCGCCATCGGTGCCAGCGCCGTCGGTGTCGATGTCAGTGTCAATACCATCATCGAGGCCGACCTGCAAACCTTGCTTAGCAGTCAAATAGTCGAGGTACTCTTGTTCACCCTCATAATCCATCTCGTCTGCATCTTGGTCAGAAGGCCCAGTTTCTTCGTTGTTCGACATGTTTCCTATGATTAAGTGTCCTCGTTTATTTCTAAAAGTATGAATAAATGAGAAATGACATAAAAAAGAAATCTACGTGCCAGCACTCGATATGCCAACTATGTAGCACAAATCATGCCTTTATTCACGGCAAATTTCGGCATGACCTTTGCTAAAAATGGACATATCGAGCGCCTGAAATTCACCGGAACGGAAATGAATAACATTCCAGTGTAACATAGGCCACTCGGATCATTTACCAAAATTGAACCAAAACATCACATGTCCAAATGACATGTTCAAATTCCAAACATGACATGTCCAAAACATGACATATCCACATATCACATGTCCAGTTCAAATTTGCATATAAATTTAACCTAATTAACCTACTGCCCTAACTAAAACCTAAGTAAATTAACCGAAGAACCCTAGCTAGCAGAGAGAGGGGGGGTTTACAGAGGGTGCAGGGGCGAGGAGGCAGGCCCGACGACGACCGAGGTTGGGAGGGGAGGAAGCAGAGGAGGGAGGCGAGCGCGCCGGGGTCGGGGGCGAGCGCCGGCTCGGGGCCTAGCGCCAGGGTCGGGGGTGAGCGCCGGGGTTGGGGGCGAGGGCCGGGGTCGGGGGCGAGCGCCGGGGCGCGGCGGTGCGACGGGGCAGAGAGTGGGGATTTGGGGGCAAAAGAGGCGGGATGAAGCAGAGAGAGTGATAATTTTGGGTTAAGTGGACGTAGCAGTAGCGCGTTTAGACAAAACGTGCTGCTCCTACCTTCACTAGCTGTAGCGCGTTTAGACAAAACGCGCTGCTACTACCTTCACTAGCTGTAGCGGTTTAGATAAAACGCGCTGCTACTACCTTCACTAGCTGTAGCGGTTTTATAAGGAAATCGCTACTGCTAGCTTGACTGTAGCTGTTTTATAAGGAAATCGTTGTTGCCAGTTTTCCCTTTTCTTTTCCTTTATTTTCTCCCACTTTTATTTCCCAAGAGCGGTGAACGAAGGGAAGGCGATATATATTGCATCATTTGACGGTTAAATATGTATACAAAATAGTAACATATATATTACATCATTGGACCCATGCATAATAATGGCTAAGTGTGTATACAAAATAGGAACATATATATATTACATCATTTGACCGATAACATACAAAATAGGAATGTATATTCCTCAGCGCTGACGTTTTTGTTTTTGAGTCAACTTCTTTCCCTTCTTGTTCGTCGAAGAATAATTGAGCCCCTCATTGTGACTTTACCTTTTCCATGGAGTACGATTTTTCTTAGGTAATGCAGTATTGATTCTTCTTTTGATGTATACTTCATCATCGTCATCATCTTCCCTCATTGGGTTGCCGTACTGATCATAGTCTTCCTCGTTGGCGACTCCATCCATTCCAATGATGTTCCTTTTGCCTCTCCTCACGACAACACGACTGGGATTGCATGGGTCGGTTATGAATAAGCATTGTGTCACGTGCTTAGCGTGTACCCATGGCTCGTTTTTGGCGATAGCGTTCACGGTAGCGCTCTTGGCGTCGGGTATAGTCATGGTAGTGAAAATCCGGTTTTCTCTTTCGACATTCTTAGCCCATCTGACACGGAACATCGTCGTGTTGTGCAGTCCAGAGTAGTCAAGCTCCCAAATCTCCTCGACCCTTCCATAAAATCGTTCAGTTGCGCCATTGTCGCTACCGGTCATGCATTCCATCGTCACCCCTGAGTTCTGATCATCACTGTCCATATCTTTGGCCTCCGTGTAGAACGTGTATCCGTTGATATCATATGCCTGATAGGTTATGAGGTTAGGCGAGGGGCCATGTGCTAAGGCGTATATGAGCAATCCGCCCTTAGAGCCCTCCTCCGGGGGATTAGCAATAATATGCTCTTTGAACCAATGTAGGAAAGTGGAGTTGTGCTCTCTAGTAACTTCGGCGTCCGTCCTGCATACCCCCCAGTCACGATACTTCTTTGCGATAATTTCTTTGTGCAGTGCCACGAAAGGATCTACCTCGTCTAGGTGTTGTAGCACTACCAAGTTTGCTCTGTCAAAGTCGCTGCGTCGATCTGAGTATGCCACGTGCAGTTCCCTATGACCGTTGTAGTGACCTTCTCCTTCGAGCCTCCCATCGTGCTTGTTAACGGGCAAACCAACACTAACTCCAGGCGGCTGGTCTGCGCCATATAGAAAATTCTCACAGAAAGAGATGCACTCTTGTGCCACATAGCCCTGGACGATGCTTCCATCCGGATGGGACATGTTACGAACGAATCCTTTGATGATCCCATTCATCCTCTCAAACGGCATCATGTTGTGCAGGAATGACGGCCCCAGGTCTATTATGTCATCCACAATATGGACACACAGATGCACCATCACGTCAAAGAACGCGGGCGAGAAGTACATCTCAAGCTCATTCAGTATCACAACGATCTCTTCCTGTAGCCTTCGGAGCTGCTTCACACTGATCGACTTTCGAGAGATGACGTCGAAAAAGTTGCAGAGACCAATAAGCGTGTCACGGACGTGCTTGTCCATTATCCCTCTAAGGGAAACAGGTAGTATCTGCGTCATCATCACATGACAGTCATGGGACTTCATCCCGCTGAACCTTTTCTTGTCCGTGTCTAGATATCTGTTTATCTTGCCACAGTAACCGGAACTAACTTTGACTCCGGTAAGGCACTTAAAGAATTGATGGATCTCAGCCTGACTTAAGGTGAAGCAAGAAGGGGGGCAATAATCCTCTTTCTTTATTTTCTTGCCCTTCTTCTCCCGTGCCTGTCTCCGTCTCTGTCTCGTTTGACATTTTACGGGGTGGCATGTGCAGGTCTTCCCTGATTTTCAAATCTTGCAAGTATTTTCTTGCCTTCGGCCCATCCTTGGTCTTATCTGGCATGTTCATCAGTGTTGCGAGCAAGCTCTCAAGGACATTCTTACAGATATTCATTTGATCAAGGCAATGAGGTGTATCGATTTTGTGCCAGTACTCCAAGTCCCAGAACACAGACCTCGTCTTCCATACCTTTAGCAGCGGCTCTGGCGCCTTTCTCATTGTCTTTCCCGGCGTAGGGCACTCCTTCCAGTTTTTAAACAGCTCATCAATTTCGGCACCGCTCCGCTTACGTGGAGGTCCTCGATGCTCAGCGTGACCATTGAATAGATCTCCACGGTTTCTCCAGGGGTCGTCCTGTTCGAGCCATCTTCAATGCCCCATGTACACGATTTTCCCAGACCCGCCATCTTTCCTTGACGTTAGCTGCTGAGACGTCGTATCATCCATGCACCGTGTGCATCCGCAATATCCATGGCACACCTGGCCTGCCACATATCCGTAACCGAGATAGTCCTGCACTATCGTGATCAGCGCGACTCTCATGTTGAAATACTCGCCTTTGCTGGCGTCCCATGTCTTGGCCGGTGTTTTCCATAACGTGTCTAACTCCTCTTGAAGTAGCCCCAGATACAAATTAATATTATTTCCTGGTTGTTTCGGCCCTTGACTAAGCATGCTCATGCTCATGTACTTCGATTTCATGCACAACCAGGGGGGAGGTTGTACATCCATACAAACACGGTCCATGTGCTATGGTTGGTGTTCTGGTTGCCAAACGGGTTCATGCCATCGGTACACGCGTCGAGCATGATGTTCCTTGCATCACATTCAAAATACCGATAGAAACTGTTCAACGCTCTCCACTGGCTTCCATCCTTGACGTGTCTCAGCTTCGGATCATCTCCATCGTCGGGCTTCTTCCTCTCATGCGTGCCAGCGCATTAGCTTTGCTTCCTTGGGATCTACAAAATACCTCTGGAGACGGGGAGTGATCGGTAAGTACCATACCACTTTCTGGGGACATTTCTTCCCGGCCTTCTTGTATCGACAAGCATTGCACACCGGAGAGCTTGTTTTTTCCGCGTGCTCCTTCTGATAAATTATGCAATCGTTGATGCATGCATGGTATCTCACGTGTGGCAGATCAAGAGGGCACACGATCTTCTTGGCCTCATCAACACTACTAGGACATAGATTACCCGCGGGAAGAACATCCTTTAGGTACTTGAGATGCTCATCGAGGCTAGTGTCGGTCCATTTGTTTTTAGCCTTCGTCTTCAGGAGTTGGAGCGTGAAACTCAAGCGGGTCACCTCAGGATTGCAACCATCATACAATGGAGTGTTCGAGTCTACCACTAGTTGCTCTAGCTTAGCCTCCTCTCTAGAAGCAGCTCTCTTAGTACTCATCTCCTTGCGAAGCAATGCTTGAACATGAGGGTCCCGCACGATTGAACTTAGTACCGACGAACTCTACTGCGTGGAGTCCATGTCGTTCTCTCCGCCGCCATGTCCGGCCCCTTCTCCGCCGCCATGTCCGGCCTCTTCCCCGCCGCCATTATCGATCATCTCTCTGTCTTGCCCCGTGTCATCATTGCCTGCCCCGTCGGCATCCTCAACATCCTCATCCTCATCTTCAATTATCCACCGAGTATAGCCATCCATGAAACCAGTCATGAGCAGGTGCGCTTCGACACAACCATCATCATGGGGGTCGAGCCAAACTATTCCTTTGCATTTTTGACACGGACATAAAACCTCTGTCCGGTTATTTTCTTTCATGTCCTGCACCGCCGACCGCAACCACCTGTCCACCATCGTTCCACTGACCATCGTCAACTCTTCACGGTAATATAATAAACAAATTGATTATAAAAATGCGTGCATGCATCAAAGTCATACCAAAATTCAGCATGACCTTCCTTAAAAATAGGATATATATAGATCTAGAGTTTGCCCGGAATTCGCCGAAACAAAAATAAATCGACATTTAGGCAAAACATAGGCAACTCAAAAGCATAATTTGGCATCAACTCATGCCACACACACAATTTCCATAAACATATCACACACACATAAACATATTTCCATTTTGCAAAAGCATGAAATTTTAATCACCTATATCTCGAGATCGAGCACACGGTGGAGATGATGATATAGGGAGATCACAAGTGCACAAAGCTCTTCTTGACAAAGATAGATCTAGTTAGGGGGTAAATAGGTCACTTAACTAAATACTACATCTACCTAGCTACCTAATTTAGGAGGAGACAACTTCAACTAGTGGAAGGGGAAGGAAAAAGAGAAAGGAGATGCATTAATGGAGGTGGTGTAGTTAGGTAGGAGTAATGAAGAGAGAGAAAGGTAGGTAGAAGAGGGAGAGTAATGGGGGAGATGTATTGAGGAAGAAGAAGAGTGAGAGTGGGAGAGGTAGGGGAAAGGGAGAGGAGGGGGAGGGGGAGGAGAGGGGGAGAGTGGGAGGGGAAAAGGTGGTGGGTGCGGGTTAGTAGTAGCGCGGGACATAAACCGCACTGCTGCTAAGAAAGTAGCAGCAGCGCGCTTTAGGTACAAGCGCTACTGCTAACCGGGACCAAAAGTGTGACAGATTTGAAAATTAGCAACAGCGACCTCAGAAAAACTGCGCTACTGCTACAGCTATAGCAGTAGCGCGGCTCGCGGCACCGGGCTGCTGCTAAATGGAGTTGGGTGGGCACTGTCGGTCCATATTTGTAGCAGCGCGGGTTACGCCGAGCGCGCTACTGCTAAGAACTTGTCAGTAGCGGGTTTTCCACACCCGCGCTGCTGAATTAGCAGTAGCGCTCCTTTTTGAGCCACGCTGCTGCTAAGATTCTGTGTATAGGGTTTTCCCTAGTAGTGGATTGGAGTCATCGCTTGGACCCTCTAGACGATCTGTAATAAGCTTGTGATCCAGAGTGCTCCTCTTCGACGGGCTACTGACGCTATCTTCAAACCGCCTGGTTTCTTGCAGCTCTGGCGGCCTCTTAGCCGCCCCCAGGACCACGACGCCATCTCTGCCTTCATCGCCGACCTCCGCTCGATGGCCGTCCGCCTGTCTCCGCCGCCCCCGCCTCCACCGCCGGAACCCGACTAGTCGCTCCTTGGCTCTCCGGGTCTTTCCCTTTTGTGTTTTGGGCTTGTTGAGCTGTGCCCTCAGCAAAACCTTCGTACTTGTTTGTGTGACTTGGGTGTGTGCGTTTGAACTGGTATTTGTATGTGTGCTCTATGGCGGTTTGCTTTATTTATAAAGCGGGGCGAAAGCCTTTTTCGGTAAACAAGAGAATTATATCTGCTCTTTTTCCCCTTCTTTACAGGCATTCTAGAGAGATTCTCCCCTTGCTGCAGACCTATCAACCGCCATCCTTCAACTTTCAGAGAGTGGCCAGCTCCAGAGAATTCACGACGAGTGGCTCACAGATCCGACCTGCGGCGATGATGACAGTGGGTTGGGAGCAGTCAGGCTTGGCCTCAGAAGCTTCTGGGGCCTTTTTTTGCTGTGTGCTCTGATATGCGTCTTTGCTCTCATGGTTTACTTCACAGGGATCTGCTGGCAGTATAGCAGGTACTCCAGCTCCGAACCTCCCAGTGAGCCAAGCGACTCTGCTGCTGCCGTCACCGCTGCAACCATTGCTCAAATACGGCCAGAGAAGCCAAAGCCAACGCGCCTTGGCAGCTTCAAGGAACTGATACAGTTTGCGGACACGAAGGAGGAGGAGATCAAGAAGGTGATGAAACGGAGATTGAGCGAAAAAGATACCCGGGCCACCGGATCTGCGCACTCGGTCTCTTCAGCATAGAAGAGGATCTTTCATTTCAGGTGACACAGCCCCAGGTTCTTCTTACACAGCCAGGATACGTAGCATATACTGAAGTAGATAACAGCAGTATACTTGACACTAGTAGGATTCATAAATCCATTTTTTGCGGTCATTTGAATTCCGTCTCGGATATGCGGTATATATGCAGCAACATTGTCCCAACTTTACATTAATATTCCGAGAATCGTTTCTTGACCGACACGCCTTATGATTGCAAAATGTACTTTTCATCGCATTTACAAAGTGAGTATGTAGATGGCTTCTTTGTTTCAACCCCTGTACTGTAAAAAAAACTCTGCCATGCCTTTGATAGAAAAATAATAATAGACATCACTGAATTGTCCCACTAGCATGATAAGATAGGACCATGTCTGTGACGCTCAAGACCGGAGCATCGGACGCCTTCCATGTCTTCCGAGTTTCATTGTGTGATTTGTGTTTGCTTGCGTGTTGCATTGCATATTTTGCATTGCATCATGTCATCATGCCATTAATATTGCAACCGTTTCAAAACTTTTTTAAATAAATCGTATGGATCTTCGATCCATTTAAATCGAGGGAAGGGTGACTTCTCTTTATAACATATCCTTCCGATATTAGGGAGATATAGTAAATATTTCTTTAACTTGAAATTCACCTTAACACACCTGAATATTAAATCCCTTGGCCTTTTCTTCTTCAAGTGTTGACTCTCTAACCTTGCCATTTATTCTTTCATCTTTTTTCGGAGCTCCGCCAAAAATCCGAACATTTTTGGACCTTCCTAACCCTCACTTCCTATTCGAACTATTTGAATTTAAATCAAATGAGTTTGAATTTAAACTTTGAAAAATTCCCACTCCATTTTTCTTGGATCGTACACATTTTTGCGAGTCCAGGAAAATCAACATCTTGCCCAAATTCCTTTCCCTAACCCCCTCTTCCTTTTCCTTATCTCTAGTGTTGTTTTGTTAACGAAATTAGAGAGAAAGGGGAGAGAGAGCTTAGCCCAGCGGGCCAATCAGGTCCAGCGGCCGGCCCATCCTACCCCCGCAGCCTTTTGGCCAAGGCCTAGCCGGTCCCTGCCTACCTAACCCTAGCACTCTCACATCGCTACTCCCTCTTTCCCTCTTTCCCTCACCGCCGCCAGAAGCCATCTCCCCCGCTCGACCCCTTCCTCCCTCTTGTGCGTGCGCGTCAGAGAGACAGGGAGAGAGCAGTGCTGCACCATGCTCGACCCCCACCTCTCGCTTGCGATTCCTTCGCCCCTCATCCCCGACGCCACCTGCCTCCAATGCTTCGACCACCGCACCACCAGCCCGCTTCCTCTGCCCCGTTCCTTTCTTCTCCATCCCGTCCCCTTCCCTGAGCTCTTGCTCTCTCTCTTGGACAGCAGGCCCCCGTGGACGCCAAGCCGCCGGTCCTCCGCGCCGCTCCCTCAAGTGCCCTGCCTCGTCGCCGCCCCTTGCTCCGCCTTGTCGCACCTCTCTGCCCATCGCCCGAGCCTCCCGGCCGCAGCTCCTTTGCCCCGCTCGATCTGGACGCTGGGTCCCGAGCGCCTCAACCTGCCGCCTGCTTGCCGGAGCAGCAACAGCAGCCCCGTGTGCTGCCCGGGCCTCCCCTGCATCCTCCTCGCCGCTGAACCGGTCTCCACCCGTTCCTCCTCTAGCGTGCCTGGCCTGTGCCCGCGCTTTCTGCCTCCAGCCCGACCACTTGTCTGCTTCCGGCCAGAGGCTCTTTGGTCTTGCTTTGTTTTGGGTCAGCAGGAGGGACGCCAAGACCTGTAACCGGGACCGTCAGGCATCTTCTTTGAGATTTTTGCCAAGTACCATGACGAAGATTTTTGCCAAGTACCACGACGACGCGTCATGTTCATCTACCGCCATCTTTGGAACCGCTAAGAACGGCAAGTATCTCGGCAAGTACCTTGACGCCCGATGCATAGAACAACTACCGTCGCCGACGACCCGAGTACCGCTACCGTCGAGCCTCGAAGACCCCGTGGACGTCAAGTTCTATGTTGTGACCCCGAACATCTACGAAAAACGTGGTATGACTACTTCCGTGGCCGAAGACCTGTGTACAACTATCGTCGCCGTGTACGACTACTTCCGCTACAAACGTCCCGAGAACGTCTACTTCCTCTACTTTGCACCGAACGAGAACTGGCCCGTTTGCACGCTTCGAAGGTATAACCTCGAGACGACGTTCGTGAACGAATGCTTGCGATGTTTGAGATGCTCGTGTTTGCACCATGTCCAAATTGTCACTCGTTTCCTTGTTGCCAACTCGTGGGACACCCGGAATCTGGGATCACCCCACCATCTTTAGCATGTTCCGCACATCAGCACCCTTGCTTCCTTTTGCACCGGCATCTCAATCGAGTTACCGGAACCGGAACATTGCCGTGGCACCGTTTCCGTTATCGTTGCCGTGGCACCCTTTTTGTTTCCGCCACGATGACAAATGCTCCATATCATGCTCATATCAACATTTTCAAAAATACTGCATAAAACTTGCACATGTCATCCACATCATGATAACAATATTTAAAATGGTTAAAATTGTTGTTTGCATTAAATTGCTAAATGCACATGAGGATTTACCGGAATTGTTGTTTGATGTTTCCGGCCTCATTTAAAATGCCTAACTGTGTATTTGACTCATGTTTCACCTCTTGCCACGTTTAACAACATTTAATATTGTTGGGTACATAAACGAGAGTGAACTAAATAATTGTTGTGGTGTTCCGTCAATACACAACTCGTGCATATTGAGCTCCACTTAATTTGTAGTATTGTTTGTGCACTTTGCCATGCCATGCCTCTTTAAACCAGACATGCATCATAATTGTTTGCGCATCATGCCATGCTATGTGATGGTTGTTTACTATGTTGTTTGCTTCTTTCCGGGTTGCTTCCCTCGTTAGCTTCGGTTCCGTTTCGGAGTTGTGAGGATCCGTTCGACTACGTCCGTTTGTTTTCTTCATGGACTCGTTCTTCTTCCTTGCGGGATCTCAGGCAAGATGAACATACCCTCGAAATCACTTCTATCTTTGCTTGCTAGTTGCTCGCTCTTTTTGCTATGCCGCGATACCTACCACTTGCTATATCATGCCTCCCATATTGCCATGTCTTGCCTCTAACCCACCTTTCCTAGCAAACCGTTGTTTGGCTATGTTACCGCTTTGCTCAGCCCCTCTTATAGCGTTGTTAGTTGCAGGTGAAGATGGAGTTTGTTCCTTGTTGGAACATGATAATTGTTGGGATATCATTATTATATCTTGTTTACTTTAATGTACCTATATACTTGGTAAAGGGTGGAAGGCTCGGCCTTATGCCTGGTGTTATGTTCCTTTATTTTGCGTTCCTTACGCGGTTGGGTTATAATGGGAACCCCTTGACAGTTCGCTTTAATAAAACTCCTCCAGCAAGGCCCAACCTTGGTTTTAGCATTTGCCAACTAGGCCTTTTTCCCTTGGGTTCTGTAGACTCAAGGGTCATCTTTATTTTAAACCCCCGGGCCAGTGCTCCTCTGAGTGTTGGTCCAACCTGTCAGCCGCCGGTGACCACCAGGGGAAACTCTGGGCTGGCCTACCGGAAGTTTGGACAATCCGGTGTGCCCTGAGAATGAGATATGTGCAGCTCCTGTCGGGATTTGTCGGCACAGTCGGGTGGCTTTGCTGGTCTTATTTTACCATTGTCGAAATGTCTTGTAACTGGGATTCCGAGTCTGATTGGGTCTTCCTGGGAGAAGGAATATCCTTCGTTGACCATGAGAGCTTGTGATGGGCTAAGTTGGGACACCCCTGCATGGTTTTGAACTTTCGAAAGCCGTGCCCGCGGTTATGGGCAGATGGGAATTTGTTGATATCCGGTTGTAGAGAACTTGACACTTAACTTAATTAAAATGCATCAACTGCGTGTGTAGCCGTGATGGTCTCTTTCCGGCGGAGTCCGGGAAGTGAACACGGTTCTTGTGTTATACTTGAACATAAGTAGTTTCAGGATCACTTCTTGATCACTTCTAGTTCACGATCGTTGCTTTGCTTCTCTTCTCTCTCTTATTTGCGTATGTTAGCCACCATATATGCTTAGTGCTTGCTGCAACTCCACCTCACTACCGTTTCCTACCCATAAGCTTAAATAGTCTTGATCACGAGGATGTGAGATTGCTGAGTCCCCGTGGCTCACAGATACTTCGAAACAGTTGCAGGTGCCGATGATAACCGCGCAGGTGATGCAACCGAGCTCAAGGAGGAGCTCGATGAAGATCGTGTTCGTTGTGTTGTTTTTTTTCTAGTTGATCAGTAGTGGAGCCCAGTTGGGGCGATCGGGGATCTAGCATTAGGGGTTGTCTTCTTTTATTTTGGTTCCGTAGTTGGACCTTGTTTGTATTCTGGATGATGTAATGCTATATTTATGTATGGTGTGAAGTGGTGATTGTAAGCCAACTCTTTATCCCTTTCTTATTCAGTACATGGGATGTGTAAAGGTTACTCCTTTTGCGACATGCTTACTACACGGTTATGCCTCTAAGTCGTGCTCCCGCACGTGGGAGATATAGCCGCATCGTGGGTGTTACAAGTTGGTAATCAGAGCCATCCCCGACTTAGGAGACCCCTGCTTGAGCGAATCCCTGACGTTGTTGAGTCTAGAACAAAATGTTTTGAGTCTTAGGATTATATATATCGGAGAGTAGGATTCTTTTTACTCCCCAGTCCCTTCGTCGCTCTGGTGAGGCCTCCTGACATAGAGTTTTGACTCTTCTCTCCTCAAATTTCACGATTTTTTAGGATCATGTGGTTATCTTGGAATCATTCCGATGGTTTTGTGACGAGAACATTGTTCTTGGTGCCTCCTGACATTTAGGGGTTGTGGCAGTGTCCCGGGGAGTTGAGCTCTGAGGTGTTGTCGTCACAATTTTATTGTTGCAGTTCTGGAATACCCGAGTTTCGCCGACATCGAAAATCTCTTTTATGCAGTTGTTTGCGAGATAACCTCGACGCCACCCAGTACTAGGGCGGGAGTTCGGGAGTATTGCCATAACTCGTATAACGGATGCTTTTCAAAGGTTGAGGTAAATGATTTCCGAAGGTTTCTTGGTTATGTGTTGAAGGATGGATACAGCTGGATGTAGGATTTGCTAGCTTTGGGTGAGATATTATGCTTCCCCTGTATCCCCAACACCTGATTGCATAACCAGAAAGTTTTGGGAGTTTATAAGTGGGAATTCAAGTATCACGTAGGATATCTTTCCAACAGACACATGATACGGTATGGGGTCAATCATATGTTTGTTTCCAGGTTATCCAGCAAGCCAATCCTTTGTTTTGTTTTGAGTTGTGGTACTCGAGTTGCTTCCAAGTCAAGTGTTGATTCCATACCTTTCCGAAGCGGTGTTCTCATACTCCTATGTGAATACCAATCCTTCATGATAATCGAGATTGTCATGTCAATCCTTTTCAACCAGCGCGCTTCTCGTCAAGTGGATCCGATCATTTCAGCATTTGCAAGATCCAATCTCAGTTTTCATCAACGGTGTTTGTTTCATCTGCCTCCAAGTTGCCTTTGTTTTCCCGCCCACCCACCTTTTTTCTTCAAGGACTCAGATTTCTTAATCAAGTATCCATCTTATTGATGCGAAGTCTCTCCATTCTTTTCCGTCAATGTTCTTATCCGGTGATTCTCAGGAAGATTCTAACGGAGACTCAAGTTCATCATTCTTCGTTTCTTTTATCTTCTCTGCTGGTTTCAAATCAAGCTTTTGGTGTTGATCATACCCCCTTTCCTCGTTTCAAATACCTTCTCATGCCGCTGCACCTCATAATCATTCACTTCTCTCTATTCATTTGTTCGGGAGTGCTGAAGATATCTCAGAAGGCTCGTCTTGTCATTCAAGATCCGTTCAACCTATTTCAAGGTTGTTATCTCATTCAAGTCGTTTAATTCAACCGGTGCTATCTCCTTTTCAAGTAATCCTTCAACGGTGTTTTCTCTTGAGTGGGACCTAACCCACAGGTCTTTTCCCAGGATCTGACCCGACTCTTCTAATTTTCCTGGAGTTACTCCCAAATTCTTTTCAAAGTTTGACGTGAGAATGAATTATCATCAGTCAAATGTCTTTCACCAAGATCTTTCAAATTCTTTTCATCGTTGGTTCAACCTTTCTAATATTCATTCTCCCGGAGTATCTCAATAATTCATGGTGGTGTTTCTGGTCATCATTCTCGGATTTGAAGACCGAAGAAGAGTTTTTCCTCCAAATCATATACGTTCTCTTGAAGACTCGTGATTCTAGCTTGAGGCCATCCTCTCATAATTGTTTTAGATTGTGAGGATTCTTTTCACCCATCAGGAGCAATTCAGGAGTCTTTTCAGTTTGATTCTCCGGAGCCCATCATCTCAGAATTACTCATTCTCAGCTTTCAGCTCTCGTTCTCCAAAACCTACCGGTGAATCGTTCAAATATCTTCTAATCAGCTCATGATCTCTTCGTTCTCATGTATCAAAATCCCCTCAAGTATATTCTTTCGTTCTCCAATTCTTCCCGGTGAATTGTGCTTTTGCTATTTTCATGTCCAATTCTTACGGTGGTTCATTCAAGATTTCTCTTCCTTCGTTATCATATTAATTCATACGTTGTTTCAATCCTACCGGTGGTTCATTGAAGATTTTCCCAAGTTTGCGCTATATCTATCTTAATCCTTTGTACGATAACAAGTAGTATGCCAAATTCGTTGCTTGTCATCAATTTAAATTGGTGAAGGATACACATAATGTAATTCTTATTCTTGTTTCACCCAAGTGGTTAATTCCTTATTTCGGAGGTTCATAAAAATTCTTGATTTCTTTTGTTCATCTTTCTTTTCCCGTAGTTCCAAGCTCTATCAATTATCTCGTCGCGCAGCTCGATCTAAATCATCGCAAGGCTTCACCTTGTGTTTTCAACTTTTCTTTCCTTTTGTTTGATCATCCTTTTATTACTGGAGTTCTTCATGGAGGCTCTACATGATGGTTCATCAATGATTTAATTCCTTCTCGCAGTGCTCATCAAGATTCTTTTCAGAGGAGCTCAAGTATTCTTCATCTTGCATTCTGAAGTGCTATTCTTTCTATCTTATCTTTTCAGGTGGTGTTATGTCACTCTTGACAATTTCCCTTCATGTTTCATGATTCGCAAGTTGTTAAGTATGAGATAATTAAACCCACCAATCTCTTCATTGGAGTTATCTTGGGTTATATTTCACCTAATGCTTTCCCTAAGGATTGTTGCTATTATGGTGCTTATAAATGACCCAAGTTCTTCAGTTACCCTCTTAGTGAATTAAGTTTCTCGTATCCTCGTTGATATCAATCCAATCTATTGTTTCCGTTAGTGGCAGAATTTCACCTCAAGATTTCAAGATGTTTTCCATAAGCCCACAACAAGCTTACTCTTTTCGTTGTTGGTTTTCCAACAACTCTGTTATAACCTTCTTGTAAGGGCGCCTTCAAAGCTCATTTGTGGCAGAAGTTGGCATTTTCAACTCCATTCTTTTATTACAATGATCTATCTTTTATTATTTCTTCCGGAGGCATTGTGATGTTGCTCTTTGCTCTCATCATCTCGAATTGTGAAGATCATGTTCTTTCCTTTTGCTTATCCATTCAACAGGAGTGTCGTGTCCTCTTTTCAAGTATCCTCTCATCTTGTCAAGCTCATCTTCAATTCCTTCCATTTACAGTCGGAGTGCTGTCCAAATTATATCATTCTTATTCCGTCTTTATCTTGTTTTAACCGGAGTGTTGTGTCTACCATTCCTCTTCTAACCGGAGTCTCATCCAAGTGCTTTCATTTTGCCAAGTTCATACTATTGCCTTCCATTTCCAACTGGAGTGTTGTCGTAATTGATCTTTATCGTTCCTTGTACATCTCATTTCATCCAGAGTGCTTGCATGTACTTCTTGTCCATGGTGACACTTTTCTTATGCCTTTCAACCTACAAGGTTCTAGTAATGTTCCTTGTTCCTCTTTTCTAACAGAGTGTTTTTCAACTTTGTTCATCTTTGTTGTTTTCTTTCTTTCAAGTTGTTCAACCTCTCAAGGTTCTTTGGTTTCACTCGTTTGTCAAAGAAGCAACTCAGATTACCTCTTCTCTTCCTCTTCTTTTTCTCTCCGGTGCCATCCTAGATCTCAGGATGAGATCCTTTCGTAGTGGTGGAGTGTTGTGACGCCCAATACCAGAGCTTCAGATGCCTTCCATGTTTTCCCAGTATCGTTGTGTGATTTGTTTTTGCTTGCATGTTGCATTGCATATTTTGCATTGCATGATGTCATCATGCCATTAATATTGCAACTGTTTCAAAACTCTTTTAAATAAATCGTATGGATCTTCAATCCATTTAAATCGAGGGAAGGGTGAATTCTCTTTATAACATATCCTCCCGATATTAGGGAGCTATAGTAAATTTTTCTTTAATTTGGAATTCACCTTAACACACTTGCATATTAAATCCCTTGGCATTTTCTTCTTCAAGTGTTGATTCTCTAACCTTGCCATTTATTCTTTCATCATTTTCTGGAGCTCCACCAAAAATCCGAACATTTTTGGACCTTCCTAACCCTCACTTCCTATTCGAACCATTTGAATTTAAATCAAATGAGTTTGAATTTAAACTTTGAAAAATGCCCACTCCATTTTTCTTGGATCGTACACATTTTTGCAAGTTCGGGAAAATCAACATCTTGCCCAAATTCCTTTCCCTAACCCCCTCTTCCTTTTCCTTATCTCTAGTGTTGTTCTATCAAAAAATTAGAGAGAAAGGGGAGAGAGAGCTTAGCCCAGCGGGCCAATCAGGTCCAGCGGCCAGCCCATCCTACCCCCGCAGCCTTTTGGCCAAGGCCGAGCCGGCCCCTGCCTACCTAACCCTAGCACTCCCGCATCGCTACTCCCTCTTTCCCTCGTTCCCTCACCGCCGCCAGAAGCCATCTCCCCCGCTCGATCCCTTCCTCCCTCCTGTGCGTGCGCGTCAGAGAGAGATAGGGAGAGAGCAGTGCTGCACCATGCTCGACCCCCACCTCTCGCCTGCGATTCCTTCGCCCCTCATCCCCGATGCCACCTGCCTCCAATGCTTCAAACACCGCACCACCAGGCCGCTTCCTCTGCCCCGTTCCTTTCTTCTCCATCCCATCCCCTTCCCTAAGCTCTTGCTCTCTCTCTCGGACAGCAGGGCCCCATGGACGCCAAGCTGACGGTCCTCCGCGCCGCTCCCTCAAGTGCCCTACCTCGTCGCCGCCCCTTGCTCCGCCTCGTCGCACCTCTCTGCCCATCGCCCAAGCCTCCCGGCCGCAGCTCCTTCGCCCCGCTCGATCTGGACGCTGGGTCCCGAGCACCTCAACCTGCTGCCTGCTTGCTGGAGCAGCAACAGCAGCCCCGTGCACTGCCCGGGCCTCCCCTGCATCCTCCTCGCCGCTGAACCGGTCTCCACTCATTCCTCCTCGAGCGTGCCTGGCCTGTGCCCGCGCTTGCTGCCTCTAGCCCAACTAGTTGCCTGCTTCCGGCCAGAGGCTCTTTGGTCTTGCTTTGTTTTGGGTCAGCAGGAGAGACGCCAAGACCTGTAACTGGGACTGTCAGGCATCTTCTTTGAGATTTTTGCCAAGTACCATGACGAAGATTTTTGCCAAGTACCACGACGACGCGTCATGTTCATCTACCCCGTCTTCGGAACCGCTAAGAACGGCAAGTGCCCTGGCAAGTACCTTGACGCCTGATGCATAGAACAACTACCGTCGCCGACGACCCGAGTACCGCTACCGTCGACCCTCGAAGACCCCGTGGACGTTAAGTTCTATGTCGTGACCCCGGACAAATATGAAAAACGTGGTATGACTACTTCCGTGGCCGAAGACCCGTGTACAACTACCGTCGCCGTGTACGACTACTTCCGCTACGAACGTCCCGAGAACATCTACTTCCTCTACTTTGCACCGAACGAGAACTGCCCCGTTTCCATGCTTCGAAGGTATAACCTCAAGACGACATCCATGAACGAATGCTTGCGATGTTTGAGATGCTCGTGTTTGCACCGTGTCCAAATTGTCACTCGTTTCCTTGTCGCCAACTCGTGGGACACCCGGAATCCGGGATCACCCCACCATCTCTAGCATGTTCCACACATCAGCACCCTTGCTTCCTTTTGCATCGGCATCTCACTCGAGTTACCGAAACCGGAATATTGCCGTGGCACCGTTTCCATTATCGTTGCCGTGGCACCCTTTTTGTTTCCTCCACGATGACAAATGCTCCATATCATGCTCATATCAACATTTTTAAAAATACTACATAAAACTTGCACATGTCATCCGCATCATGATAACAATATTTAAAATGGTTAAAATTGTTGTTTGCATTAAATTGCTAAATGCACATGAGGATTTACCGGAATTGTTGTTTGATGTTTCCGGCCTCATTTAAAATTCCTAACTGTGTATTTGACTCATGTTTCACCTCTTGCCATGTTTAACAACATTTAATATTGCTGGGTACATAAACGAGAGTGAACTAAATAATTGTTGTGGTGTTCCGTCAATACACAACTCGTTGCATATTGAGCTCCACTTAATTTTTAGTATTGTTTGTGCACTTTGCCATGCCATGCCTCTTTAAACCGGACATGCATCATAATTGTTTGCGCATCATGCCATGCTATGTGATGGTTGTTTACTATGTTGTTTGCTTCTTTCCGGGTTGCTTCCCTCGTTAGCATCGGTTCCGTTCCGGAGTTGTGAGGATCCGTTCGACTACGTTTGTTAGTCTTCTTCATGGACTCGTTCTTCTTCCTTGCTGGATCTCAGGAAAGATGACCATACCCTCGAAATCACTTCTATCTTTGTTTGCTAGTTGCTCGCTCTTTTTGCTATGCTGCGACACCTACCACTTGCTATATCATGCCTCCCATATTGCCATGTCAAGCCTCTAACCCACCTTTCCTAGAAAACCGTTGTTTCGCTATGTTACCGCTTTGCTCAGCCCCTCTTATAGCATTGTTAGTTGCAGGTGAAGATGGAGTTTGTTCCTTGTTGAACATGATAATTGTTGGGATATCATTATTATATCTTGTTTACTTTAATGCACCTATATACTTGGTAAAGGGTGGAAGGCTCGGCCTTATGCCTGGTGTTTTGTTCCACTCTTGCCGCCCCAGTTTCCGTCATACCGGTGTTATCTTCCTTGATTTTGCATTCCTTACGCGGTTGGGTTATAATGGGAACCCCTTGATAGTTCGCTTTGAATAAAACTCCTCCAGCAAGGCCCAACATTGGTTTTACCATTTGCCACCTAAGCCTTTTTTCCCTTGGGTTCTGCAGACTCAAGGGTCATCTTTATATTAAACCCACGGGCCAATGCTCCTCTGAGTGTTGGTCCAACCTGTCAGCCGCCGATGACCACCAGGGGCAACTCTGGGCTGGCCTACCGGAAGTTTGGACAATCCGGTGTGCCCTGAGAACGAGATATGTGCAGCTCCTATCGGGATTTGTCGGCACAGTCGGGGTGGCTTTGCTGGTCTTGTTTTACCATTGTCGAAATGTCTTGTAATCGGGATTCCGAGTCTGATCGGGTCTTCCTGGGAGAAGGAATATCCTTCGTTGATCATGAGAGCTTGATGGGCTAAGTTGGGACACCCCTGTAGGGTTTTGAACTTTCGAAAGCCGTGCCCGCGGTTATGGGCAGATGGGAATTTGTTGATATCCAGTTGTAGAGAACTTGACACTTAACTTAATTAAAATGCATCAACTTCATGTGTAGCCGTGATGGTCTCTTTCCGGCGGAGTCCAGGAAGTGAACACGGTTCTTGTGTTATGCTTGAACGTAAGTAGTTTCAGGATCACTTATTGATCACTTCTAGTTCACGACCGTTGCTTTGCTTCTCTTCTCGCTCTTATTTGCGTATGTTAGCCACCATATATTCTTAGTGCTTGCTGCAGCTCCACCTCACTACCCTTTCCTACCCATAAGCTTAAATAGTCTTGATCGCGAGGATGTGAGATTGCTGAGTCCCCGTGGCTCACAGATACTTCCAAACAGTTGGAGGTGCCGATGATAACCGCGCAGGTGACACAACCGAGCTCAAGGAGGAGCTCGATGAAGATCGTGTTCATTGTGTTGTTTCCTTTCTAGTTGATCAGTAGTGGAGCCCAGTAGGGGCGATCGGGGATGTAGCATTAGGGGTTGTCTTCTTTTATTTTGGTTCAATAGTCGGACCTTGATTGTATTCTGGATGATGTAATGCTATATTTATGTATTGTGTGAAGTGGCGATTGTAAGCCAACTCTTTATTCCTTTCTTATTCAGTACATGGGATGTGTAAAGATTACCCCTCTTGCGACATGCCTACTATGCGGTTATGCCTCTAACTCGTGCTCCGACACATGGGAGATATAGCCGCATCGTGGGTGTTACAAGTTGGTAATCAGAGCCATCCCCGACTTAGGAGCCCCCTGCTTGATCGAATCGCAGACGTTGTTGAGTCTAGAACAAAATGTTTTGAGTCTTAGGATTATATATATCGGAGAGTAGGATTCTTTTTACTCCCCAGTCCCTTCGTCGCTCTGGTGAGGCCTCCTGACATAGAGTTTTGACTCTTCTCTCCTCAAATTTCACAATTTTTTTAGGATCACGCAGGTATCTTGGAATCGTTCCGATGGTTTTGTGACGAGAACATTGTTCTTGGTGCCTCCTGACATTTAGGGGTTGTGGCAGTGTCCCGGGGAGTTGAGCTCTGAGGTGTTGTCGTCACAATTTTATCGTTGTAGTTCTGGAATACCTGAGTTTCGCCGATATCGAAAATCTCTTTTATGCAGTTGTTGGTGAGATAATCTCAACGCCACCCAGTACTGGGGCGGGAGTTCGGGAGTATTTGCGTAAATCGTATAACGGATGCTTTTCGAAGGTTGAGGTAAATGATTTCTGATGGTTTCTTGGTTATGTGTTGAAGGATGGATACAGCTGGATGTAGGATTTGCTAGTTTTGGGTGAGATATTATGCTTCCCCTGTATCCCCAACACTTGATTGCATAACCAGAAAGTTTCGGGAGTTTATAAGTGGGAATTCAAGTATCACGTAGGATATCTTTCCAACAGACACATGATACGATATGGGGTCAATCATATGTTTGTTTCCAGCTTATCCTGCAAGCCAATCCTTTGTTCTGTTTTGACTTGTGGTATTCGAGTTCCTTCGAAGTCAAGTGTTGATTCCATACCTTTCCGAAGCGGTGTTCTCATACTCCTATGTGAATACCAATCCTTCATGATAATCGAGATTGTCATGTCAATCCTTTTCAACCGGCGCGCTTCTCATCAAGTGGATCCGATCATTTCAACATTTGCAAGATCCAATCTCAGTTTTCATCAACGGTGTTTGTTTCTTCTGTCTCCAAGTTGCCTTTGTTTTCCCGCCCACCCACCATTTTTCTTCAAGGACTCAGATTTCTTAATCAAGTATCCATCTTATTGATGCGAAGTCTGTCCATTCTTTTCCGTCAATGTTCTTATCCGGTGATTCTCAGGAAGATTCTAACAGAAACTCAAGTTCATCATTCTTCGTTTCTTTTATCTTCTTCGGTGGTTTCAAATCAAGCTTTTGGTCTTGATCATACCCCTTTTCCTCGTTTCAAATACCTTCTCATGCCGGTGCACCTCATAATCGTTCACTTCTCGCTATTCATTTGTTCGGGACTGCTGAAGATATCTCAGAAGGCTCGTCTTGTCATTCAAGATCCGTTCAACCTATTTCGAGGTTGTTATCTCATTCAAGTCGTTTAATTCAACCGGTGCTATCTCCTTTTCAAGTAATCGTTCAGCGGTGTTTTCTCTTGAGTGGGACCTAACCCACAGGTCTTTTGCCAGGATCTTACCTGACTCTTCTAATTTTCCCAGAGTGACTCCCAAATTCTTTTCAAAGTTTGATGTGAGAATGAATTATCATCAGTCAAATGTCTTTCACCAAGATCTTTCTAATTCTTTTCATCGTCGGTTCAACCTTTCTAATATTCATTCTCCCGGAGGATCTTAATAATTCATGGTGGTGTTTGTCGTCATCATTCTCGGATTTGAAGACCGAAGAAGAGTTTTTCCTCCTAATCATATCCGTTCTATTTAAGACTCGTGATTCTAGCTTGAGGCCATCCTCTCATAATTGTTTCAGATTGTGAGAATTCTTTTCACACATCAGGAGCAATTTAGGAGTCTTTCAGTTTGATTCTCCGGAGCCCATCATCTAAGAATTACTGATTCTCAACTTTCAGCTCTTGTTCTCAAAAACCTACCAGTGAATCGTTCAAATATCTTCTAATCAGCTCATGATCTCTCCGTTCTCATGTATCAAAATCCCCTCAAGTATATTCTTTCGTTCTCCAATTCTTCCTGGTGAATTGTGCTTTTGCTATTTTCATGTTCAATTCTTATGGTGGTTCATTTAAGATTTCTCTTCCTTCGTTATCATATTAATTCATACGTTGTTTCAATCCTACCGGTGGTTCATTGAAGATTTTCCCAAGTTTGCGCTATATCTATCTTAATCCTTTGTACGAGAACAAGTAGTATGCCAAATTCGTTGCTTGTCATCAATTTAAATTGGTGAAGGATACGTATAATGTAATTCTTATTCTTGTTTCACCCAAGTGGTTAATTCCTTATTTCGGAGGTTCATCAAAATTCTTGATTTCTTTTGTTCATCTTTCTTTTCCCGGAGTTACAAGCTCTATCAATTATCTCATCGCGAAGCTCCATCTAAATCATCGCAAGGATTCACCTTGTGTTTTCAACTTCCCTTTCCTTTTTTTGATCATCCTTTTATTACTGGAGTTCTTCATGGAGGCTCTACATGATGGTTCATCAAGGATTTAATTCCTTCTCGCAGTGCTCATCAAGATTCTTTTCAGAGGAGCTCAAGTATTCTTCATCTTGCATTCTGAAGTGCTATTCTTTCTATCTTATCTTTTCAGGTGGTGTTATGTCACTCTTGACAATTTCCCTTCGTGTTTCATGATTCGCAAGTTGTTAAGTATGAGATAATTAAACCCACCAATCTCTTCATTGGAGTTATATTGGGTTATATTTCACCTAATGCTTTCCCTAAGGATTGTTGCTATTACGGTGCTTATAAATGACCCAAGTTCATCAGTTACCCTCCTAGTGAATTAAGTTTCTCGTATCCTCGTTGATATCAATCCAATCTATTGTTTCCGTTAGTGGCAGAGTTTCACCTCAAGATTTCAAGATGTTTTCCATAAGCCCACAACAAGCTTACTCTTTTCGTTGTTGGTTTTCCAACAACTCTGTTATAACCTTCTTGTAAGGGTGCCTTCAAAGCTCATTTGTGGCAGAAGTTGGCATTTTCAACTCCATTCTTTTATTACAATGATCTATCTTTTATTATTTCTTCCGGAGGCATTGTGATGTTGCTCTTTTCTCTAATCATCTCGAATTGTGAAGATCATGTTCTTTCCTTTTGCTTATCCATTCAACAGGAGTGTTGTCGGTGTCGAAACCGGCGGATCTCGGGTAGGGGGTCCCGAACTGTGCGTCTAGGCCGGATGGTAACAGGAGGCAAGGAACACGATGTTTTACCCAGGTTCGGGCCTTCTTGATGGAGGTAAAACCCTACATCCTGCTTGATTAATATTGATGATATGGGTAGTACAAGAGTAGATCTACCACGAGATCAAGGAGGCTAAACCCTAGAAGCTAGCCTATGGTATGATTGTCGTATGATGAAGTTGTCCTATGGACTAAAACCCTCCGGTTTATATAGACACCGGAGAGGGTTAGGGTTACACAAAGTCGGTTACAATGGTAGGAGATCTTGAATATCCGCATCGCCAAGCTTGCCTTCCACGCCAAGGAAAGTCCCATCCGGACACGGGACGAAGTCTTCAATCTTGTATCTTCATAGTCCTGGAGTCCGGCTGAAGGTATAGTCCGGCTACCCGAACACCCCCTAATCCAGGACTCCCTCAGTAGCCCCTGAACCGGGCTTCAATGACGACGAGTCCGGCGCGTAGATTGTCTTTGGCATTGCAAGGCGGGTTCCCCCTCCAAATTCTTCATAAAAGTTTGTAAACACTAAGAGTAGTGTCCGGCTCTGCAAAATAAGTTTCCACGTATTGCCACAGAGAGAATAATATTAACACAAATCTAATCTGCTGACATATTCCGCAGCGTGACATCACACTACGGCCAAGCCTTTATTCGAATCGTTTTCACTTTTCCACCTCAGTGTGTTTTGCGAGGCGGTTTCCTTGGCACGTCTTGTCAAAGCAGAGATCGTGTCCCCTATTTACGGGATTCTCATCAATACGGACGTGGGTAACCCAACCGCGCCATTTATCACGGTGCTTGGGAGGCAAGCGAATTTTACTAGGCTGGTGGAGACGCATAGTCGCATCCGCCCATATAAGGGGATAAGGATCCACCTTTTTACCTACGCCTTCTTCCTCCTTTGCCTATCCATCTTCTGCGCACCCGAGCTCCAGCGCCCAAGCCCGCACTTCCTACCTCAACCTTCTCCAACAATGTCCGGAGCGGGAGGCAAGTGGATGGTCTCCTCCGTCACAGAGGGCCATGTCAAAAAGCTAAGGAAGGCCGGATACTTGTCCAAAGACATCACGCACCGGCTTCCTGAGGAGGGGCAGCTTCTCCCCACCCCAAGGCCCCATGAGAAGGTAGTATTTCTTCCCCACTTCCTCCGCGGACTGGGTTTTCCTCTCCACCCATTTGTCCGCGGGCTCATGTTCTATTATGGCCTAGATTTCCACGATCTGGCCCCGAACTTCATCCTCAATATCTCGGTGTTTATCGTCGTGTGCGAGGCTTTCCTCTGCATCCGCCCCCATTTCGGCCTCTGGCTCAAGACCTTCAACGTCAAGCCAAAGGTGGTGCGCGGCAACCAGGCGGAGTGTAGAGGCGCCATGGCAGGCAAAATAGCCAACGTCCTATGGCTCGAGGGCTCCTTTGTGGAGACCTTGAAGGGGTGGCAGTCAGGGTGGTTTTACATCACCGAGCCACGCGATCCGAAGTGGATCATAGCCCCCGAATTCTGATCCGGACCCCCTACGCGGCTCACGTCCTCGAAGGAGACGGGCTTGTCGTGGGGTTACGAAGAAGAGGTGACCGGACTGCAAAAATGCATCCAGTCCCTGGTGAACAAGCAGCTCAAGCTTGTCTATGTAGTCCAGGTCATGCTCGTCCGCCGGATCCTTCCATGTCAAGAACGGGACTTCAATTTGTGGGAGTTCAACCCGGCGCAGCACCGAACTCTGAGCAGGCTCTTTGACACGACGTACGAAGATGCCTGGAAGGGGCTAACCAAAGGCGCCAAGGCTCCCACATCCACCTCCGAAAACCGCGGATTCAGCTCGCAGCATCCTGCTGGCGAGGTAAGATATTTTCATCTTTCACAGGATGTTGAGTTTTTTCATAGTTTGACTCTATGCGGGATCTAAACTCCCTTACCTTTGACAGGATTGGCAGGCGAAGTCCGGACTGATTAACTGTTCGGCTCCCTTGCCCGAAGACCCAGCCCCTGCTCTCCTAGTGAAGCTGCTTGTTCCGGCACCTTATGTGGCGCCGGAGAAGAAGTCCAAGAAGAAGAAGGCCACGGGGACTCGAAAGACTTCCCGGCATATGGTGGTGTCGGACTCGTCGTCCGACGAGTCCGAGACGCACTTCTCCCATGAAGACGAGGAGGAGGAATAAGAAACCTCTCCCCCTCCAGCGGGGGGAGGAAAGAAGAGGAAGGCCACCCTAGTAGGGGAGGCCGAGGGGTCCAAGAAGAGGAAAACCCCTCCGCCGGACTACGCCCCCGACGCCGACGAGGACGAAGAGGAGTGGCCGGACAGGGCCAAGCGTTCGGCGAAATCATAAGTGTTCGGATACCAGAGTAACTCATGATATTCCTTTTGTTGCACAACTTTCCCTAATGTCGAATATAATCATGCAGCCTGCCCAAGGACGGGCTCGACGAGTCGTCGAGCGGCTCCCTGGATTCATCGGACGTGAATTTAGTTCCGCCCGCTGCCTCCCCCTGTGCTGCGGATGACGTCGAAGTGGCGTCGCGACAAGCTCCGGGGCAAGAGGAGGTGGTCCAGGAGGAGCCACGAGGCGACCTCCCGGACTCCAGGATTAAAGGGGACAAGACCCCCCAGGGCTCTAAGTTCGGCTTTAAGCCGGACACCGCGCCGGAATCATCAACGGTTCCGGACCACGGCAGGCGAACTCCTGCCAAGAGGAGCAAGCCTATTGAGCCGGCGTCCTCCGCCCAACCGGAGGCGCCGGACAATCTGCTGGAGGTGCTTAAGGGCGCCTCCATCGACAAGGAGCACCGTACCATTATGAGTACAGTGGTCCAGAAGGTTCGGTCCGCCAAAAGCGGACTGACTGAAGCTTGTGCTAGCCTTCTAACAGGCCTCGAGGTAAGTAAAAATATGTAAAAATATTACCGCATAGACAGTAGCCCCTGATGCTCTATTTGGCATTCGGAAAGAAAAGCCGAATAGAGGATCTATTAAATATCGCAGGAGTCTAACTAAAAAGGAGTCAATATACGTATGTAGGCTTCGCTGCTGGCCACCGCCGCACTGACTGCGGAGGTGGGTGCCCTGAAGCAGGGCCTCGAGCGGACCGAGCAAGAGCTCGGCCTTGCCAAACGGCAGCTCGAGGAGAAAGAAGGTAAGAGATACCTTATAGAAAAAAATGCCTATAAGAAGACGCAATTGCAAAAAATGACAGGAGTATACTGCTTATTGTAGGGGCCGCAACTGAGGTGGAGACCCTCAAGCAGGCGCTGTCCGAGGCCGAGAAGAAAGCGGCCACGGAGCACACCAAGTGGGAGACATTTGAGGTGCAGGTCGGCGAGGTGGAGCAAGAGCTTCAGGCTCTCATGAAAAAACATGAGAGTTTGGAGCTCGACTCGAAGACGCGAGCGTCTGAGCTTGCTACGGCCCTTAAAACTGCCAAATCTGCCAAGGCCGAAGCCCAGAAGGCCCTCCAGGAATTGGATACGGTGAAAAAGATAGCGGCGGGTAAGGCATTCTCTATGCAAAGCAGACATATAAAAGTAAACTACTTGTTACTTACCCGAATCTGGAGCTCTCCAGCGGCATTCGTAGATCTTCCCCGCAGCGTATCCGATGTCGCCGCATTTTACCGATGGAGAAGGTGTTCTGGTCTCAGTACGCTAAGGCCGGACACCCTGTGCCCTTGAGCGACCAGCTGAAGCAGCTGGTCGAGCTCCACAAGGCGGCCGAACAGGCCCTGAAGGACTTCATAGTTCGGCTGTGGCCTGGAGAGGCCCTGCCTGGGAGCTACTTCGTACTGGTGCGGCGGCTGGTGGAGGATTGTCCAAGGCTCGAGGTCATCAAGCGCTCCGTCTGCATCGAAGGTGCCCGTAGGGCCCTTGCCTGTGCAAAGGTGCCCTGGGGTAAGCTGGACGGTGAGAAGCTTGTGAGGGACGGGACGCCGCCGGGGAAGGAGCATCGCAAGCCCGAGAACTATTACAAGGATGTTCTGGCTGGTGCTCGCCTTATGGCGGATGAATGTACCAAGGATGTAATTTTTGAATGAACTTGCTCGTGTTATCTTGTGCGCTGAAAACTTGTTTATATGCGCTAAGCAATGCTTGAATTTAAAATATTACTTTCTGTGCGGCCGTTTATCAAAACATTGAGAGATGGCCAGTCATCGGCTTCTGCCCCCATGCCACTAGTGTTGGGTGTTCGGGATAAACCTGAGCGCTCTTTTTCCCATGATTGGGTCCGTCGAGGGAGGCGCTCAGCACAACGAACAAGGCAATCGGACTATAATGCTTGAACACTCTCACTTAGCCATAGAACTCTATAATTTTAAATTTCAGCGAAGCCCCTAGTATTCGGAAGACCGAGTTCGGGGCGCTATCCACGCCTTGGCCGGACAAATCCGGTTCCTCGCTCTAAGCGGCATAAGTCTTTATGGACTCAAAAAACCTCTCAAACAGCGACCGGTCTCTTGCCTCATCATGACAGTCAGTTTTAGCTTTCTCTACTGAGGTGCTCAGCCCAGCTCAACTGGGGCACAATCGCAGTAGTTCTCCTAGTGCTACCTTAGCCGATATAACGGAACGTAAGGCACCAAAACATAGGAGCCGAGCAAACCCAACTATTGACCCAAATCATGATTCGGAGCCGATGCATATAGTGCTATAAGTTCGGGGTGCCGCACTTGTGAAAGTGTACGGACTTCTCACGCCATATTGATGGGTACTGAAGCCCCTGGCGTATTTTTGCCGTACCACAGTGTACGGATGCAACATGTTATTGATAAGCATATATATAAAAAGAGGATAATGCAAAAAATAGACAAAAAGCTATGCATTGTTTATAGAAAGGCTGCTATGAAAGCGGAGCGATACAAATAGTGCGATAAGCAAAAGAAATTGGACTATTTAACATGTCCTGGCCAGGGGCAGGCCGCAGAATTGTATTAAAAAACAGGTATACTACTCGTAATAGAGACCACCTGGGAGTTCCATAATGCGGCGTGACTTGTCTCCTTTCCTGGATCTTGCATTATTTGTGCGGCAGTTGAATTGCCGAACGGGTCATCCAAAGTATGGAGTCCTGAGAGTAAGAGAAAAAAAGAAAAAAAGGAATCCGGCAGCCCCTGGTGCGGTTTAAGCCATATTTCGGGCGTGCCGTGATAGTGCCCCTTCCCCTGTGCCCATGGTATTTCAAGAGCGTAGTTATGTACGCGAAGCACTGGTTTCGCTATATCGCGAGGGCTAGGGTTGGGGCCGCATTGTTACGCTAGCTTAGAACGTGCCAGGCGGTCTTGTTGTAGGGTACTCCGGGCGCGCTTGACAGTGTCCGGCTTTTTGAAGGCCGAACTGGAGAATTTCCTAGAGAGGCTGCTTTGTACTTCTGCTGCGAGCGCTGCCGTGTGCTCCTCCGTTCAGAGGGAGCGTTCAGTGTTCCCATTGACCGTGATTACTCCTCTAGGGCCTGGCATCTTGAGCTTGAGGTATGCATAGTGCGGTACCGCGTTAAATTTTGCGAATGCGGTTCGCCCGAGCAGTGCATGATAGCCACTACGGAACAGGACTATGTCGAAGATTAACTCCTCGCTTTGGAAGTTATCCGGAGATCCAAAGACCACTTCCAGTGTGACTAAGCCTGTACAGTTGGCTTCTACACCTGGTATGACGCCTTTAAAGGTCGTTTTGGTGGGCTTGATCCTCGAGGGATCTATGCTCATTTTTCGCACTGTATCCTGGTAAAGCAGGTTTAGGCTGCTGCCGCCGTCCATGAGGACTCTTGTGAGATGAAATCCGTCAATGATTCGGTCTAGAACCAATGCGGCGAAGCCGCCGTGATGGATGCTAGTGGGGTGGTCCCTTCGATCAAAGGTGATCGGGCAGGAGGACCATGGGTTGAACTTTGGGGCGACTGGCTCCATCGCATATACGTCCCGTAACGCACGCTTCCGCTCCCTCTTGGAGATGTGGGTTGCGTATATCATGTTCACCGTCCGCACTTGCGGGGGAAATCCCTTCTGTCCATCATTGTTCGGCGGCCTGGGCTCCTCCTCGTTGTCGCTATACAGCCCCTTGTCTTTGTTTTCGGCTCTTAACTTGCCTGCCTGCTTGAACACCCAACAATCCCTGTTGGTGTGATTGGCTGGCTTTTCGGGGGTGCCATGTATTTGGCACAAGCGGTCGAGTATTCGGTCCAAACTGGACGAGCCCTGAGTATTTCTTTTGAATGGCTTTTTTCGTTAACCGGATTTGTAGCCTCGGAATCCGGCATTAACTGTCGTATCCTCGTTGCTGTCGCTGTTAACGTGGCGCTTTTGTTTGTTCCGGCGCGACCTGTCGCTTTTGTCCTTGGTATTCGAATTACTAGCGTTCTTGGTTAAATTGTTGCTGCGAGCTAGCCAGCTGTCTTCTCCCGTGCAAAAGCGGGTCATGAGTGTCATGAGGGCTGCCATAGATTTCGGCTTTTCCTGTCCCAGGTGCCGGGCAAGCCACTCGTCACGGATATTATGCTTCAAGGCCGCTAAGGCCTCTGCGTCCGGACAGTCGACTATCTGGTTTTTCTTTGTTAGGAACCGTGTCCAGAATTGCCTGGCCGATTCCTCTGGCTGCTGAATTATGTGGCTTAGGTCATCGGCGTCCGGTGGTCGCACATAAGTGCCCTGGAAGTTGTCAAGGAATGCGGCTTCCAGGTCCTCCCAAGAACCGATTGAGTCTGCTGGCAAGCTGTTAAGCCAATGCCGGGCCGGTCCCTTAAGTTTGAGTGGGAGGTATTTGATGACGTGTAGATCGTCACCGCAGGCCATGTGGATATGAAGGAGATAATCCTCAATCCATACCGCAGGATCTGTTGTGCCATCGTACGATTCGATGTTTATGGGTTTGAAGCCCTCAGGGATTTTATGATCCATTACTTCATCTGTGAAGCATAGTGGGTGTGCAGCGCCTCTGTATTAGGCTATATCACGACGCAACTCGAAGGAGCTTTGTCTGTTGAGTTCGGCCCGGTTGGATTCATTGCATCCGGAGTGACGATCACCGTCACGTGCCGTGGGGCGCCTGCGCGATCCGTAGATCGATCTTGTTTGCCTTGCCTTGTCCTGCAGTATGTCGCGCAGGTCAGGCGCATTTTCCTGTGCCTTAGTATGCTTGACGCGGCGCTGGGGCATGGCTTGAGTGGAGGGCCGAGAGGCCTCTCTGTCGCAGCCACGATGTGGCCGGTCGGCCATGTCTTGCGCTGGTGATGTCGGTGCTTCCTCCTCTAGTCGGGGTAGCAGCCTGCGCTTTGGGTAACTCTTGGAGGGGCGTTCGAGTTCATACTCTTCGGCCGCAAGGACTTTAGTCCATCTGTCAGCTAGCAAATCCTGATCAGCTCTAAGCTGTTGCTGCTTTTTCTTGAGGCTGCTTGCCGTGGCCGTAAGCCTGCGTTTAAAATGCTCTTGTTCGGCGGGATCCTCTGGCACGACGAACTCGTCGTCGTCGAGGCTTGCCTCGTCTTCGGAGGGAGGCGTATAATTATCGTCCTCAACCTCTTGGTCCGCCGCCCTCTCGTGAGGGCTGGCTTCTCTGTCCTCCTGTGCTGAATCTTGCTGGAGGGGGTGTTCTTCGGCGCTATCTGGAGTAGTATTATCCGCGGTGCCAGAATCACCGTTTTTGCTTTGGTGGGATTTAGAGCGGCGCCGCTGACGCCGGCACTTGGGCTGCTTCTTAGAGGTATCGTCCCTCGTTGTTCCATCGCCATCTCCATCCTTTGGAGTGTCCACCATATATATGTCATATGACGAGGTGGCCTTCCAGCGCCCTATAGGTGCTGGTTCTTGTTCGTCTCCTGCATCGTCGTCCATGCCGTCGATGTCTTCGGAGTCGAAGTCAAGCATGTTGGTTAAGTCGTCGACAGTGGCTACGAAGTGGGTGGTGGGTGGGTTTTGAATTTCTTCATCGTCTGTATCCCAACCTTGCTGACCGTAGTCCGGCCAGGGCTCTCCTGATAAAGAGAGAGACTTTAGAGAATTCAGAATGTCGCCGAAGGGCGAGTGCTGAAAGATGTCCGCGGCGATGAACTCCATTATCGGCGCCCAATCGGATTCGATCGGCAGGGGCGCGTGGGGCTCGGAGTTCGGAGAGGAATCCGGCTCCTCGGAGTCACGGGCCATGCAGAGTGCGGGGCTGGAGTTCGGCTCGATCGCCTCTGAGATCACAGCACCTGAGGCAGCGTCCAACTGCTGATCCTCGGTCGGCGCAGTAGGCTCCGAATCAATGGTCGGAACTGGTGCATGTGCGGCCTCCAAAGCGTTGTTTGGCGGCAGAGCTATATCATGCCCATCGAGACAGTGCGACGCGCTTGGCTGTGGCTCGAATCCGTCGAAGATCTAGTCCCCGCGGATGTCAGCCGTGTAGTTTAGGCTTCCAAACCTGACCTGATAGCCAGGGGCATAGCTTTCGATCTGCTCAAGGTGGCCAAGCGAATTGGCCCGCAGTGCGAAGCTGCCGAAGACGAAGATCTGTCCGGGGAGAAAAGTCTCACCCTGGACTGCATCGCTGTTGATGATCGAAGGAGCCATCGGGCCTAAAAGCAACGATACAGAGGAACTCTCAGTGAAAGCACCAATGTCGGTGTCAAAACCGGCGGATCTCGGGTAGATGGTCCCGAACTGTGCGTCTAGGCCGGATGGTAACAGGAGGCAAGTAACACGATGTTTTACCCAGGTTCGGGCCCTCTTGATGGAGGTAAAACCCTACGTCCTGCTTGATTAATATTGATTATATGGGTAGTACAAGAGTAGATCTACCACGAGATCAAGGAGGCTAAACCCTAGAAGCTAGCCTATGGTATGATTGTTGTATGATGAAGTTGTCCTATGGACTAAAACCCTCCGGTTTATATAGACACCGGAGAGGGTTAGGGTTACACAAAGTCGGTTACAATGGTAGGAGATCCTGAATATCCGCATCGCCAAGCTTGCCTTCCACGCCAAGGAAAGTCCCATCCGGACACGGGACGAAGTCTTCAATCTTGTATCTTCATAGTCCTGGAGTCCGGCTGAAGGTATAGTCCGTCTACCCGAACACCCCCTAATCCATGACTCCCTCAAGTGTCGTGTCCTCTTTTCAAGTATCCTCTCATCTTGTTAAGCTCATCTTCAATTCCTTCCATTTACAGTCGGAGTGCTGTCCAAATTATATCATTCTTATTCCGTCTTTATCTTGTTTTAACCGGAGTGTTGTGTCTACCATTCCTCTTCTAACCGGAGTCTCATCCAAGTGCTTTCATTTTGCCAAGTTCATATTATTGCCTTCCATTTCCAACCGGAGTGTTGTCGTAATTGATCTTTATCGTTCCTTGTACATCTCATTTCATCCGGAGTGCTTGCACGTACTTCTTGTCCTTGGTGACACTTTTCTTATGCCTTTGAACATACAAGGTTCTAGTAATGTTCCTTGTTCGTCTTTTCTAACGGAGTGTTTTTCAACTTTGTTCATCTTTGTTGTTTTCTTTCTTTCAAGTTGTTCAGCCTCTCAAGGTTCTTTGGTTTCACTCGTTTCTCAAAGAAGCAAGTTAGCTTACCTCTTCTCTTCCTCTTCTTTTTCTCTCCGGTGCCATCCTAGATCTCGGGACGAGATCCTTTCGTAGTGGTGGAGTGTTGTGACGCCCAAGACCGGAGCTTCAGACGCCTTCCTTGTTTTTCGAGTTTCGTTGTGTGATTTGTTTTTGCTTGCGTGTTGCATTGCATCATGTCATCATGCCATTAATATTGCAATTGTTTGAAAACTCTTTTAAATAAATCGTATGGATCTTCGATCCACTTAAATCGAGGGAAGGGTGACTTCTCTTTATAACATATCCTCCCGATATTAGGGAGCTATAGTAAATATTTCTTTAATTTGGAATTCACCTTAACACACTTGCATATTAAATCCCTTGGCATTTTCTTCTTCAAGTGTTGACTCTCTAACCTTGCCATTTATTCTTTCATCATTTTCCGGAGCTCCGCCAAAAATCCAAACATTTTTGGACCTTCCTAATCCTCACTTCCTATTCCAACCATTTGAATTTAAATCAAATGAGTTTGAATTTAAACTTTGAAAAATGCCCACTCCATTTTTCTTCGACTGTACACATTTTGGCGAGTCTGGGAAAATCAACATCTTGCCCAAATTCCTTTCCCTAACCCTCTCTTCCTTTTCCTTATCTCTAGTGTTGTTTTGTTAAAGAAATTAGAGAGAAATGGGAGAGAGAGCTTAGCCCAGCGGGCCAATCAGGTCCAGCGGCCGGCTCATCCTACCCCCGCAGCCTTTTGGCCAAGGCCCAGCCGGCCCCTGCCTACCTAACCCTAGCACTCCCGCATAGCTACTCCCTATTTCCCTCACCGCCGCCAGAAGCCATCTCCCCCGCTCAATCCCTTCCTCCTTCCTGTGCGTGCGCGTTAGAGAGAGACAGGGAGAGAGCAGCGCTGCACCATGCTCGACCCCCACCTCTCGCCTGCGATTCCTTCGCCCCTCATCCCCGACGCTACCTGCCTCCAATGCTTCGAACACCGCACCACCAGGCCGCTTCCTCTGCCTCGTTCCTTTCTTCTCCATCCCGTCCCCTTCCCTGAGCTCTTGCTCTCTCTCTTGGACAGTAGGGCCCCATGGACGCCAAGCCGCCGGTCTTCCACACCGCTCCCTCAAGTGCCCTACATCGTCGCCGCCCCTTGCTTCGCCTCGTCACACCTCTCTGCCCATCACTCAAGCCTCCTGGCCGCAGCTCCTTCGCCCCGCTTGATCTGGACGCTGGGTCCCGACCGCCTCAACCTGCCGCCTACTTGCTGGAGCAGCAACAGCAGCCCCGTGCGCTGCCCGGGCCTCCCCTGCATCCTCCTTGCCGCTGAACCGGTCTCCACTCATTCCTCCTCGAGCGTGCCTGGCCTGTGCCCGCGCTTGCTGCCTCCAGCCCGACCACTTGTCTGCTTCCAGCCAGAGGCTCTTTGGTCTTGCTTTGTTTTGGGTCAGCAGGAGAGACGCCAAGACTTGTAACTGGGACCGTCAGGCATCTTCTTTGAGATTTTTGCCAAGTACCATGACGAAGATTTTTGCCAAGTACCACGACGATGCGTCATGTTCATCTATCGCCGTCTTCGGAACCGCTAAGAAAGGCAAGTACCTTGACGCCCGATGCATAGAACAACTACCGTCGCTGACGACCCGAGTACTGCTACCATCGACCCTCGAAGACCCCGTGGACGTCAAGTTCTATGTCGTGACCCCGAACATCTACGAAAAACGTGGTACGACTACTTCCATGGCCGAAGACCCGTGTACAACTACCGTCGCCATGTACGACTACTTCCGCTACGAATGTCCCGAGAACGTCTACTTCCTCTACTTTGCACCGAACGAGAACTGTCCCGTTTGCACGCTTTGAAGGTATAACCCCGACACGACGTCCGTGAATGAATGCTTGCGATGTTTGAGATGCTCGTGTTTGCATCGTGTCCAAATTGTCACTCGTTTCCTTGTCGCCAACTCGTGGGACACCCGGAATCCGGGATCACCCCACCATCTCTAGCATGTTCCGCACATCAGCACCCTTGCTTCCTTTTGCACCGGCATCTCAATCGAGTTACCGGAACCGGAGCATTGCCGTGGCACCGTTTCCGTTATTGTTGCTGTGGCACCCTTTTTGTTTCCGCCACGATGACAAATGCTCCATATCATGCTCATATCAACATTTTCAAAAATACTGCATAAAACTTGCACATGTCATCCGCATCATGATAAAAATATTTAAAATGGTTAAAATTGTTGTTTGCATTAAATTAGGATTTACCGGAATTGTTGTTTGATGTTTCCGGCCTCATTTAAAATTCCTAACTGTGTATTTGACTCATGTTTCACCTCTTGCCATGTTTAACAACATTTAATATTGTTGGATACATAAATGAGAGTGAACTAAATAATTGTTGTGGTGTTCCGTCAATATGCAACTCGTTGCATATTGAGCTCCACTTAATTTGTAGTGTTGTTTCTGCACTTTGCCATGCCATGCCTCTTTAAACCGGACATGCATCATAATTGTTTGCGGATCAAGTCATGCTATGTGATGGTTGTTTACTATGTTGTTTGCTTCTTTCCGAGTTGCTTCCCTCGTTAGCTTCGGTTCCGTTCCGGAGTTGTGAGGATCCGTTCGACTACGTCCGTTTGTTTTCTTCATGGACTTGTTCTTCTTCCTTGCGGGATCTCAGGAAAGATGACCATACCATCGAAATCACTTCTATCTTTGCTTGCTAGTTACTCGCTCTTTTTGCTATGCCGCGATACCTACCACTTGCTATATCATGCCTCCCATATTGCCATGTCAAGCCTCTAACCCACCTTTCCTAGCAAACCATTGTTTGGCTATGTTACCGCTTTGCTCGGCCCCTCTTATTGCGTTGTTAGTTGCAGGTGAAGATGGAGTTTGTTCCTTGTTGGAACATGATAATTGTTGGGATATCATTATTATATCTTGTTTACTTTAATGCACCTATATACTTGGTAAAGGGTGGAAGGCTCGGCCTTATGCCTGGTTTTTTGTTCCACTCTTGCCGCCCCAGTTTCCGTCATACCGGTGTTATGTTCCTTGATTTTGTGTTCCTTACGCGGTTGGGTTATAATGGGAACCCCTTGACAGTGCGCTTTGAATAAAACTCCTCCAGAAAGGCCCAACCTTGGTTTTACCATTTGCCACCTAAGCCTTTTTCCCTTGGGTTCTGCAGACTTGTAAGTGCATCTAGTGCCACCTCTAGTTGGTTTTGGAGTATTGACGACAAACCTAGTTGAGGGACTAATGTGTTTGTGAGAATTGCAGGATAACACAGGTAGAAGTCCCTCATTGATTCGGTTTTCCTACCAGAGATGACCCCTAAAAATGTATGAAGACATTGATGTCAAAGGTGGTATATGAAGATATTCTCATTGAATACCATGACAAGAGAAGACATCACATGAAGCCTATGGAGCTCGAAGACTCAGATCTTTCGTAGTTCTTTTTCTTCTTTATTGAGTCATAGGAACCACCGTACTGTTAAGTGGGGTCCAAGAGAACCAGTCAGAATGACTGAAGTGATGCTTAACCAAAACCTATGTCTTCGAGTGAAGACTATGAGAGCGAATCTTGTCTAGTGTCGGACAAGTCAGCCTTGCTTGTAGCCCAAGTAAAGTTGTCGTGTGTTTGAAATGTGACCGTTGGAACACGTGTTAGTTCTTTAGTGACACAGGGTCATTTCAGACAAATCAGGTCGGGTTGCCTACTGGCTATAAATAGCCCACCCCCTACAACCATAAATGGGTGGCTGCTCAGAGTTAGAGTACGGCTTTTGTCGTTTGAGAGCAACCCACCTCGAAGCCTTTGAGAGAGAATTCCTTGCGAGGATAAAGCCCTAACCACCCAGAGCCAAAGAGTGTTAGGCATCACTTAAGTCTTCCTCTCTATGTGATCTGAAGACTTATTACACTTGAGGACTGTGAATCCTCCAGCTGGTTAGGCGTCGCGTTCTGAGCATCCAAGAGTCATTGTGGATCGCCGGTGAACGAAGTCTGTGAAGGTTTGGGAGTCTACCTTGAAGACTTACCAGAGTGATTGGGCGAGGTCTGTGTGACCTTAGCTCAAGGGGAATACGGTGAGGACTGGGTGTCCTGAGCTGCGTGTTCAGGACTGGGTGTCCGGGACTGTGTGTCCTCAGGTTTAAATACCTAGCCGCCCTAACCAGACGTACAGTTATCACATCAACTGGAACTGGTCTAACAAATCATTGTCTTCAACGAGTCACCGGTTTCATCCTTCCCTTCCCTTTACTTACTGTTGGTACTTGTGAAGTCATTGTATGATTGCATTATCTTTTGTCTTCACTGAGTAACTGCTTGTTCTGATCGGCTTCATAATATCTTCCTACCTGATCCTTACTACCTAGCTGCTATTAGTCATTGTGCTTTCACTTCATTGAATACTTGACTATGGTTTGCCTAGTGTAGTCTACCTTCCGCTGCATGGTAATAGGTTTATTTCTATCGTTTGTCTTCGAAACTTCCACGTTTTGAAGACTTTCGTAAAAACCGCCTATTCACCCCCTCTAGTCAATATAACGCACTTTCAATTGGTATCAGAGCGAGGTACTCCCGTGTTCTGTGTGATTCGGTTTAACCACCTGGAGTTTTAGCTATGTCGACTGCAGGGATAATTAAAGTCTCCGCTGCGTGCCCCGTCTTCGATGGAACTGAATATCCCTACTGGAAGAATAAGATGCGCATGCATCTTGAAGCCATTGACATCGTATGGTATGTCGTCAAGAACGGTGTTCCCAAGGCTGGAGAAGGTGTCACTGCTGCTGACGTCAAGAAGTTCGTTCAACTGGACTCTACTGCCAAGAATATCATCTGTGGTCATCTGACCAAAGGACAGTATGGCCGCGTGAGTGCTTTGGAAACATCTAAGCTAGTCTGGGACTGGCTCTCCAAGGTCAACGAAGGCGTCTCAACCCAGAGAGATCAGAGAATCAGTGTCCTTCGCAACCTCTTCAACCGCTTCAAGAGAAATGACAATGAGAATGTCCAGCTCAAGTTTGATCGACTCACTGACATCACAAATGAGGTTCAAGCCCTCGACGCTACTGAGATCACCAAGCATGAAGTCGTCAAGACACTCCTGAGATCACTTGACAGTTCGTTTGACACCCTAGCCCTGATGATTCAAGAACGTCCTGATTTCAGGACACTCGATCCGTCTGACATACTTGAGAGGCTCAACACACATGAGTTTCAGCTTTCTGAGAAAAGAGATATCTACGGTCCCAACTATGGGCGAACTCGTGCCTTGAAGGCAAAAGCTGTCTCCTCATCTGAAGAAGAATCTGACAGCAGTTCTGATGATCCTGAAGACATTGGAAAGGAGCTTGCTATGATTGTGAAGAAGTTCCAAAAATTCACCAAGAAGAAAGGCTTCAGAAAGTCTTCATGATCAAGCTCAAGGAATGATGAAGCTTCTTCTCATGACTACAAGAAGAAAACATGTCAGAAGTGCAAGAAACCTGGCCACTACATCTCTGAGTGTCCGCAGTGGGACATTGAGAACAAGAAGAAAAAGAAAAGCAAGGAGTATGATTCTGATGACAAGAAGAAGAAGAAGAAATACTCAAAGTCTTCTTCCAAGTCCTCCTCAAAGTCTTCATCACACAAGAAGAGCTCATCTGGCAAGGCACGTGCGTTTTGTTGGCAAGGAAATGGATTCAGAGGAGGAGTCCGCTTCTGAGGAGGCGGAGGTGGAGTCTGAGGAGGAGTCCGATTCTGGCGTTGTGAGTCTGGCTACAACATACGTTGCCAAGTCCATCTTCAACACTGAAGACAATGACTCCATCACCGACACCGATGCAAATGACAAGGACTACTCCGCTCCTACCTACTGCTTCATGGCACGCGATGCCAAGGTAAACACACGCACTACTCACTATCAAACATCTAGTGACGATGACTCTGATTGTGGTTCCAAACCCAGCTACAAAACACTTGCTAAAATTGCAACAGAACAACAGAAAACCATGGAACACATTCAAAAACTGCTAGACAAAAGCGATGATCTGTTAGACGCTGAAATGACTCGATCTCAGTCCTTAATTGAAGACATAAAAAATCTTCACGTTAAGTATTTGGAACTTGAAAGTCGTCATGAAACGCTCTCAACAGCTCATGAAAGGCTTTCCTATGATTATCTTCAAAGGAAGCAAGATCTTGAGAAATTGAGAGCGGCTCATGAGGATCTTCAAAAAGAAAACGAGTCGCTTCGCTCCGAACAGATCATTTTAGCTTAGGAAGGATTTGAACCACCATGTCTTAAATGCATTGAGTGTGATAATGCTACTTATGTTGCTGAATGTTCTACTGCTGCTACTGTTGCAATATCTTCAACTGTTGATGTGGGAACTAACCCCTCTGCTGAGGATACCACTGCTATTGCTGATGAGAATGCTAGGTTGAAGACATTGCTTGAAACAGGGATGTACAAAAGTCTCAAAGGGCATCAGACACTATGTGATGTCCTCAAAAGGCAGATCCTGAACCGAAACCCTAGGAAAGAGGGTGTTGGGTTCGTAAGGAAAATCGATGCTGATGGCTCTTACTGGAAACCTGAGCAGTACCCCAAAACCACGTGGGTTGCTGCAAAGGAACCTTCAGCAGATCCATCCACTCTATCTGGCTTCACTTGTGCTAACTCCATTGTCATTGATGAATCCTTTGATGCAAACTATAAACTGTTTAAGAATCAGAATGGTGAAGTGTTTGCCAGGTATATTGGTACTAACTGCAGGAATGGACCACCTATGAATAAGATCTGGGTGCCGAAAAAGTGTTTGGAGAATCTTCCTATGAATGTCATCATGACACCACAGGTGAAGAAGACAAACCCTAGACCACAGACTTCATACAGTCCAAAGGCTTCATACAGACAGAGGACTTACCTGAGTCGCACTAACGCAAATGTTTTGCAGGGAAACCATACTCAGGCCTATGAATATGAGCGCGGTTCATCAAACCGCCATGTTCATAAGACCAAGAACTATTCTGCTTATTCTTATGAGTACTATTGTCCTCCTGCAAGACTTTTTGCTAGGGCTCCAAAGCCAAAGTTCTCAGATGCTGCACTTAGACTTATTGCTTCTAAGCCACCCTTGAAGATGTGGGTGGCTAAGAAAGCTTAACAATCTTTTGCAGCGAAGCGTCTCCAGCAGAAAACCAAAATCATCTGACGCTATTGCTGGGGACCTTAAACATCTTGTAGGGTGCAAGATCAAATGCCCGAATGGTCTTATTATGTACTTTGTTCCTGAATCGCTTGCTACTCGCCCTATCAGTCCAAATCTCGATCTAAGCTTTCATAACCCATTGGTTCGTCAAATGTTTTTGCTTCACAATTCTCTTCGTGAAGCCTATCCCCCTAACTGCACTGTAGGGTACGACACCAGCAGCTCCAGAATGGATTATTGATAGTGGGTGTACCAATCACATGACTGGCAAGAGAAGCCTTCTTATGGACTCAACCTTACGTCCATCCGACAAGAGTCACATCACATTTGCTGACACTGGTAAAAGTAAGGTATTGGGTCTAGGTAGAGTTGCAATCTCAAAGGATCAACACATGGATAAAGTCATGCTTGTTGAATCCCTTGGCTTCAACTTAATGTCTGTCTCAATGCTTTGCGATTTAAATATGATCATGATATTTGGAAAATATCGTTGCCTTGTTCTAATGGAATCTTACAAGTCTCTAGTGTTTGAAGGGTATAGGAAAGATGATTTGTACGTGGTAGATTTCTCAGCAGGACCACAACTTGCCGTATGTCTTCTGGCAAAAGCTTCAGAATGCTGGCTCTGGCATCGGAGGCTAGGGCATGCTGGCATGAGGAACCTCCACACCCTTGCAAAGAAGAAGTGTATGTTGCACAACCGCCTGGCTTTGAAGATCCAAAGCATCCTGACATGGTATACAAACTCAACAAGGCACTGTATGGCCTCAAACAAGCCCCTCGGGCTTGGTATGACACACTCAAATACTTCCTGAAGAGCAAAGGCTTCACACCTGGTTCCCTCGACCCCACTCTCTTCATGAAGACATATGATGGTGAACTGTTTGTGTGCCAAATATATGTGGATGACATTATCTTTGGCTGCACCAATGAGAAATACAGTGAAGAGTTTGGATATATGATGCAAGAGCAATATCAGATGTCCATGATGGGAGAGCTGAAGTTCTTCCTTAGTCTTCAAATACGACGGCAACGCAGCGGCATCTTCATATCTCAAGAGAAGTATCTCAAAGATTGCCTGAAGAAGTTCGGTATGCAAGACTGCAAAGGCTTCACGACGCCAATGCCAGCCAAACATCATCTGGGTCCCGACGACAATGGTAAAGAGTTCGATCAAAAGGTATACCGCTCCATGATTGGTTCTTTACTTTATCTATGTGCATCTAGGCCAGATATTATGCTTAGTGTTTGCATGTGTGCTCGATTCCAAGCGGCACCAAAGGAATCGCATCACTTAGCTGTGAAGCGAATTCTTCGATATTTGGCTTACACCCCAACTCTAGGATTATGGTATCCAAAGGGCTCAGAGTTTGATCTAGTTGGATTCTCGAATGCTGATTATGCTGGTGACAAGGTTGATCGCAAGTCTACATCAGGCCCATGTCATTTTCTGGGACGATCACTTGTATGTTGGTCTTCAAAGAAGCAGAACTGTGTATCTCTCTCCACTGCTGAATCTGAATACATTGCTGCTGGATCTTGCTGCGCTCAGCTTCTGTGGATGAAGCAAACACTCAAAGACTATGGCATTCATCTGAAGCAAGTGCCACTCTACTGCGACAACGAAAGCACCATCAAGATTGCCAACAACCCAGTTCAGCACTCGAAGACAAAGCACATTGATATTCGTCATCACTTTCTCAGAGATCATGTTGTGAAGGAAGACATTGATATCATACACGTCAACACTGAAGAGCAATCGGCAGATATCTTCACCAAGCCCTTGGATGAGAAGAGATTTTGCAAGTTACGGTGTGAGCTAAATATCTTGGAATCCTCAAATGTCCTGTGATCAGGCACACATCCTAACAGTTATGCATATTGATGACTTAGATGTGCAACACATGAAGTAAAGTATATCTTCAATCAATGAAGACATGCATTCTAAGTGTGAATACATTAATGAGGAATTTGACTTTGGAGTGCGACGATAATTGTGCTCCGTGTCTGGGTCTAATACTTCCTATACGGTGGGTAACGACACCACCAAATGTTCTGTTTAAAGTGTTTCACTCACGGCGTTACATTTGCTATGTCTTCACATTTGGTTTGGCTTCAATCTCAACATGTCTTCATGATTATCTTCACTATGTTGATTATATATATACTAGTGTTCTGTCCTCTACAGCATTCACTTATAGCTACGTCTTCTTGTTGAATCTTTTGAACTAAGTGAATGTGATCGGACCCTAACCTCTCTATGCTTTCTATCTCAAACTCTATCTCTCCAAATCATATGCATTCTTTTGAAACTGTCAAATGTCTTCTCTGCGTCCTTGTCAGCAAAAGATACAGAGACAAACATTAAGTCCGCTTTCAATGCTAATTCCTTCACCTGAAACGCGGAGAAGTGGGAACGACCACCCGACAATCCAGGCGTGTGTGGGAACGTGGAACAACCTTCGATATGCTGCATGATGGCCACGTGTTCCTCAGATGTGAATCGCCAGGGGCACCTGTGTAATAACACTGAGCCGCCCCTGTCCCTATAAATACACGCCACACCACAGTCATTATCTCTTCTTCCACTCTTGCACGAACCCTAGCGCCACCGCTAGCCCTCGACGACGCCGGCGACGAAGAGCTTAGCTGCCGCAACCTCTCCGACGCCGTCTTCACGCCGACCGCGGACATCGTCCTCTCCGCCGTCGCCGTAGGTGTCCTCCGTCGCCAAGTTAGGGCACGGACGATCAAACTGCTTGGCCTCCTCTTCCACTCCGTCTAGCAGTTCCTTGTGTGGTAAATAAAAAACCTCCTTTTTATGGCCCCTTTGATCCTACAGATTCGTCACTTTCTACCACAAGTAGTTTCTGTTCACACATGTTGGATCCACTTCACACTGCATCTCATATTATGCCTAGTATGTTCACTTATGCTTCACAAAGTAGTTAGATTCCTCACTTGTACTGATCTCTGGATTCGTACAAATCTGGAACCAACTCCTTATCTATGAGTGAATGTCTTCGCACGATGAGGTCAATGTCTTCTAAACTGATTTATCTTCAAAAATCTTCTGAGAATGCATATGACCTCTTCCCCTTCCCTCGCACCTTAATGCTGTCACAGGTACATGTCCGTGGGAGAATCCCTTGGTTCTCATAGTCTGCATTCATTTGCAGAATTCTTACAGCATCATATAAATTCTCCCGAAGCCAGTTCCTGTTTGTCCAGCAAGCGAAAGCCTTTGAAGCCTTTGAATGTGTTGAAGCCATTCAGTTTGAAGTTCATGGCTGCAGAGAAATCAGTAAGGAAGGGTGGCAGACAGCGTCATGGGGGAACATCAAGAGATTTGCCTGATGACCTCTCAGAGCTTTACAAGACAGATCCTGAAGAGGATTACAATCAGCGCAAGACCCGAATCCAATGGATTCGAAGATATTGGGCAGAACAATGGTTCAAATACCGGTTTGTGACCCAGGAATATGCTGAGAAAAATTCCATCAAGCGACCGTGGGGAGACATCCTATACAAGAATCTTCAACCCAGGTCCAGAGAAGAAGCCATTGAACAAGGCTTCTATCCCTGCATGGTCCGTGGGCCACAGCCTGCAGATGCACACCCATCGTCACTATTATGGTGTCGTGACGACAATCTGTTCAAGCGCAACTTCCAGTTTGCCAAGAACTCAGCGAAGCAGAACAAGAAGTCTTTGGGATTAGACTTCAACCCTGGTCCCTCTGCTCCCCGTGCCGATGGAACTCGCGAAGCTGAACCCAATCTTCTAGGGCCCTTCTACAACTTGGAAGGTCTCATCACTCATATCATGGTTCAAGGGACAGCCGTGAATGAGCCTGCAGATGACGCTGAATCAGATGAAGTGCCGAAGCCAAAGAAGTTGAAGCAGCCTAAAGCTTCAAAGCCTGCCTCTGCACCAAAAATCTCATGGGCGAAGCCACTGGCTACTGCACCTCCTGAAGACAGTGTGCAGTCTGAAGATTTGTCACGCATCTCCAAGCCCCAGAAAGTCAAGATGCCTCTGCCACACACCAACCAAGAACTGACAGCTGCTGCTCTTCTGCGCAACGATGCCATCGATCTGTCCAGTGATGAAGATCTTGCAGATGACACTCTTAAGCAACTGATCAAGAGCAAAGAAGAAGCAGAAATCTTCAATGATCTGCCTCTCTTTGATGTGGCAATCATCCACAACTTCATTGATGAGTGGTTTGACATGCCCAACCTCAGCTTCAATGATCTGCAACTTCCAATTGGCCTTAGTGTCGCCTTCCATGGCGCCATTGCTTCAGAGTTAGCTATCGCCCAGCGCATTGTTGAACTGAAGCAAAAGATTGACTTTGAGAAAACTCAGTTCAAGAAGCATATGGCCACGCTCAGCGTGCAAGAGGTGAAGAACTTCAAGATTATGCTGCACGAGCTCAAAGAAGCCTTTCTCAAGAAAAGTGCAGAAGCTCAGGGTTCTCGTGAGCGCATGAAGAGCCTGGCTGACAAGTGTGTGCAAGGCTACAACGAGGCTGAGAAGTGCAAGGCCCTTGGGCGTCCGGGCATTGATCCCAGGATGGCTGCTAAGAAGAAGAAGAAGCCCACTTTGGCCGAACCCAACGCACCCAGGCAGGAAGAAGATCCCATTGTCTTCGCAACCAGCATGACTGGCTCAAGGCCAAAAGCCAGATCTACCGCTTCAGAGCTGAAGAAGACGAGGACTGCTGAGGCTGAAGCCAGAAAGAGGAAACATCCTGAAGCCTCTGCTGCTGCTCCCTCCAAGAAGAAGCGGAAGACCAAGAAGGAACGGGCTGCTCCCATAGAGCCCTTAATTGTTGAACCCATCTCCATGGTTCGCCCTGCCACTGAACATCAAGAGTGCCAACTGACTGTCCATGAGCCTTCTTTCACAGAGGCTCATGAAACTGAAGACTTTCTAGCAGCTGATCCCACCGTTGCTGAAGACATTGGTCACCATGACCATGTTGAAGATGATGCAGTTCTTCCTTAGATCGAGCACCAACAGGTATCATCGCCTGTTCTTACGCACAGTGAACTCATCAGCATTGGTCGTCCTCTGACGCCAATTGCTCAGGATGCATCATGGGCTGATCACCCACAAGAACAAGAAGAAGATGACCTTGAGGCCCAGCCAACTCCTTCTCCAAAAGCGTCGCCAGCATTCCGCAGGCTTCGCAAAGGATCAAGGTCTCAAGTCCCTACTTCCAGCATTCCAGAAGGAGAAGTGCCTCACCAATCTGTTGCACGTCAAGTGTTCCCAGATGCCACTCCTACTATGACTGAATCCGAAGCCAAACTGGCTGAAGATGTTCCGGCTACATCAGCCGATGAAGAAGAAACCCCAAGAGTTGCTACACTCCCGTCTCACCAAGAAGCTGTTCTCGAGGAGAACGTGACTGTGACCGACCCTCCAGCTCACCAAATGGAGGTTGAGAATCTTGAGGCTGCCACCACTAAAACAAATGATGCCAATGACGTTGTCATGGCTGAAGCAAATGTGGAGCCTCCACCAACGCAAGAACCAAAAGTCAGTGAAGCAAATGATGCTACTGCTCCTATTCCTGCGCCTGCTGCTGGTCCTTAGTTTGACTATCATGTTGAGCATAGGCCTCAGTTACAGAAGCCAATTCCAAGGTTGCCTAGGTTTCTAGGTCCTGCACCAGCACCTGGATCCTTCAATGTCAACGGCTTCAAAGCAGACAACACTTTCTTCAATAGCCCCAAGAACCCCTACTTAAGGGAAAGAATATCTTCTGATCGGTTCTGGAGCTATCCGCAGCGAAGCTATTACTCCTGCATTCTGTACAATCAAGGTCGCATCTTCCTACATAAGCGTCTTGACACCGAAGCAATAGATGGTCTGCCCTGTCTGGAAGAAGCTCTGGATTGCTTCAAAGAGGTTGGATTGTTGTCGTTTGTCACCGACCAAGAGCACTGGAATGAAGAGTTGCTGCTCCAATTCTATGCCACACTTCACATCCGTGGGTACAACAGAGATCCGAAGACTTGGGTCCTGGAGTGGATGACAGGAAATTTTCATCACGAAGCCAAAGCCTTTGATATCATTGAGCTCACTGGTCTGCCCACTCCTGGCGATCTCTATGAACCTGGCTGTCAGCTTCACAGTGAAGCTATGGAGAACATCTTTCAGAAGCCTGAACCGAACATGAGTCAGATGCTCAGTATGATGAAGCCCTTGCCACAAGATGCTGCATATCCTAAGGAGTTCTTTATTGAAGACCTTGAGTATCTGCCGAGGACTATTTATCACATCATAAGGCGAACTCTCTGGCCCATCAAAGGACATTCTCCACATGCCAAGCTGGAAGGTGCAATGAAGACTTTGGTCTTCTATATTCTTCATGGCAAATGCTTCAATGCACAGGACTTCTTCATCCGCCAACTTGCTGCATCAGGCTCTGATCTTTTTGGCTTGAAGTTCTATGCTCCATGGATAATGCGGCTGATTAAACTCCACTCTGCTATCTCATATCAGCCATCTGCTCGCAATCATCGGATCTTTCTGCCTGATGTGAATATGTCCGTTGAAGCCATTTATCCTGAGCCTGCCAAGGAGCCTCTTAGTCTTCAGAATGCAGAGCATCAAAGTTTCTCTCAGAACATTGAAGGAGTTGAAGCAGTCACTCGTGTTTATCCTCTGGCTGGAACTACACATGCACCTCATCGTGCCCTTACTGAAGCCACCGAAAGCACTATTGCCCAACGACCCAAGAAGCAATCTCGGGTTCTCAATGACCGAGAGCTTTTGGTGGCTCTTCATCAGAAACATGATAGGCATCATGACTGGCTGAAGCACCAAATGCAAAGTCTCTTGGTGGATGTCAACCGCATTCACAATCTTGCCACCAAGAATGCCTTTGTTGCCCATGAAACCTCTCGACGCACATGGAAAGGGCTGACGCTTATGTGCTCTGAAGATGATCTTCAAGAGGATGGCTTCTTTGAACGCTTCAAGTTTGACTCCACACCTCCTCGAAGGGCAGTGCTGCGACGAACTCCATCTCTTGAAGACTCTGAGTTCTCTTCCTCTGTGGCAACTGTGAATGCCAGAGTGATCGAGGACGAAGACGATGCTACTTCACCGCCCCCTCCTTCAGCACGCTTCGACACTGCTCCAAGTTCTTCTGCACCGCCGAACACCACTGACAACCCTAATGCTTCACCTACTCTTCATGGGAACGAGTAGATGCTCTATGTCTTCAAACCTTTTTGGTCCTTACTGACAAAAGGGGGAGAAGCATATGAGTTTGATAGTCTTCAAGCGGGTCCACATGGGCGGTTGCTTTATATTTTTCCTAGTGTTTACAACTCTTGTTTTGATACATTTGGTTCTTTGAGTTGTAACACCTAAACTCGATGGTCGTTTGCTACTTATTTGCTACTTTGTGATGCGATGATAAATTCCGCATGTGCGATGATAAAATCCGCACTTAGATCATTTTGAAGATGTCCATTTTCCATTATGCATGTCATTATATTCACATACATTCACATGCATAATGAATTGTCATCATAAGTTGAAGAGGATCTCCACGAGTACAACCTGCCATGTGCATTTGCATTCCAAAAGCAAATTACTTATATGCACATCTTCAGGGGGAGCCTTTGCAACTTATGAAGACAATTCCTTATCCTTTACAATTTCACATATTATATTCCCCGTTGAAAACTTCAACTAGTTTGTCATGAATCACCAAAAAGGGGGAGATTGTAAGTGCATCTAGTGCCACCCCTAGTTGGTTTTGGAGTATTGATGACAAACCTAGTTGAGGGACTAATGTGTTTGTGAGAATTGTAGGATAACACAGGTAGAAGTCCCTCATTGATTCGGTTTTCCTACCAGAGATGACCCCTAAAAATATATGAAGACATTGATGTCAAAGGTGGTATATGAAGATATTCTCATTGAAGACTGTGACAAGAGAAGACATCGCATGAAGCCTATGGAGCTCGAAGACTCAGATCTTTCGTAGTTCTTTTTCTTCTTTGTTGAGTCATAGGAACCACCGTACTGTTAAGTGGGGTCCAAGAGAACCAGTCAGAATGACTGAAGTGATGCTTAACCAAAACCTATGCCTTCGAGTGAAGACTATGAGAGCGAATCTTGTCCAGAGTCGGACAAGTCAGCCTTGCTTGTAGCCCAAGTAAAGTTGCCATGTGTGTTTGAAATCTGACCGTTGGAACACGTGTCAGTTCCTTAGTGACCCAGGGTCATTTCGGACAAATCAGGTCGGGTTGCCTAGTGGCTATAAATAGCCCACCCCCTACAACCATAAACGGGTGGCTGCTCAGAGTTAGAGTACGGCTTTTGTCGTTTGAGAGGAACCCACCTCGAAGCCTTTGAGAGAGAATTCCTTGCGAGGATAAAGCCCTAACCACCCAGAGCCAAAGAGTGTTAGGCATCACTTAAGTCTTCCTGTCTGTGTGATCTGAAGACTTATTACACTTGAGGACTGTGAATCCTCTAGCCGGTTAGGCGTCGCGTTCTAAGCATCCAAGAGTCATTGTGGATCGCCGGTGAACGAAGTCTGTGAAGGTTTGGGAGTCTACCTTGAAGACTTACCAGAGTGATTGGGCGAGGTCTGTGTGACCTTAGCTCAAGGGGAATACAGTGAGGACTGGGTGTCCTGCCTGAGCTGCGTGTTCAGGACTGGGTGTCCTGGACTGTGTGTCCTCAGGTTTAAATACCTAGCCGCCCTAACCAGACGTACAGTTGTCATAGCAACTGGAACTGGTCTAACAAATCATTGTCTTCAACGAGTCACCGGTTTCATCCTTCCCTTCCCTTTACTTACTGTTGGTACTTGTGAAGTCATTGTATGATTGCATTATCTTTTGTCTTCACTGAGTAACTGCTTGTTCTGATCGGCTTCATAATATCTTCCTACCTGATCCTTACTACCTAGCTACTATTAGTCATTGTGCTTTCACTTCATTGAATACTTGACTATGGTTTGCCTTGTGTAGTCTACCTTCCGCTGCATGGTAATAGGTTTATTTCTATCATTTGTCTTCGAAACATCCACGTTTTGAAGACTTTAATAAAAACTACCTATTCACCCCCCCCTCTAGTCGATATAACGCATTTTCAAGACTCAAGGGTCATCTTTATTTTAAACCCCCGGGCCAGTGCTCCTCTGAGTGTTGGTCCAACCTGTCAGCCGCCGGTGACCACCAGGGGCAACTCTGGGCTGGCCTACCGGAAGTTTGGACAATCCGGTGTGCCCTGAGAACGAGATGTGTGCAGCTCCTTGATACGTCCATTTTGCATCATGCTTTTATATCGATATTTATTGCATTATGGGCTGTTATTACACATTATGTCACAATACTTATGCCCATTCTCTCTTATTTTACAGGGTTTACATAAAGAGGGAGAATGCCGGCAGCTGGGATTCTGGGCTAGAAAAGGAGGAAATATTAGAGACCTATTCTGCACAGCTCCAAAACTCCTCAAAACTTCACGGAAGACGTTTTCAGAATATATAAAAAATACTCGGCGGAAGAAACTCACCAGGGGGGCCACACCCTGCCCACAAGGGTGGGGGGCGCGCCCTAGCCCCCTAGACGTGCCCCCCTACCTCATGGGCCCCCTGGTGGCCCTTCGGTGGCCATCTTCTACTATATGAAGTCTTTCGATGGAAAATAAATAAGAAGCCTTCTTCTCGAACGAAACTCCGCCGCCACGAGGCGGAACCTTGGCGGAACCAATCTAGGGCTCTAGCGGAGCTGTTCTGCCGGGGAAACTTCCCCCCGGAGGGGGAAATCATTGCCATCGTCATCACCAATGGTCCTCTCATCGGGAGAGGGCAATCTCCATCAACATCTTCATCAGCACCATCTCCTCTCAAAACCCTAGTTCATCTCTTGTATCCAATTCTTGTCTCCAAGTCCGGGATTGGTGCTAGTAGTGTTAATTACTCCTTGTAGTTGATGCTAGTTGGCTTAATTGGTGGAAGATCATATGTTTAGATCCTATATGCATATTAATACCCCTTTGATTATGAACATGTTTATGCTTTGTGAGTAGTTACTTTTGTTCCTGAGGACATGTGAGAAGTCTTGCTATTAGTAGTCATGTGAATTTGGTATTCGTTTGATATTTTGATGAGATGTATGTTGTCTCTCCTCTAGTGGTGTTATGTGAGCGTCGACGACATGACACTTTTCACCATTGTTTTGGGCCTAGAGGAAGGCATTGGGGAGTAATAAGTAGATGATGGGTAGCTAGAGTGACAGAAGCTTAAACCCTAGTTTATGCGTTGCTTCGTAAGGGGCTGATTTGGATCCATATGTTTCATGCTATGGTTAGGTTTACCTTAATACTTTTGTTGTAGTTGCGGATGCTTGCAATAGAGGTTAATCATAAGTGGGATGCTTGTCCAAGTAAGGACAGTACCCAAGAACCGGTCCACCCACGTACGAAATTATCAATGTACCGAACGCGAATCATATGAGCGTGATGAAAACTAGCTTGAAGATATTCCCATGTGTCCTCGGGAGCGCTTTTCTCTATATAAGAGTTTGTCCAGGCTTGTCCTTTGCTACAAAAAGGATTGGGCCAGCTTGCTGCAGTTTATTTACTTTTGTTACTTGTTGCTCGTTACAAATTATCCTATCATAAAACTATCTGTTACCACTTGTTTCAGTACTTGCAGAGAATACCTTGCTGAAAACCGCTTATCATTTCCTTCTGCTCCTCGTTGGGTTTGACTCTCTTACTTATCGAAAGGACTACGATAGATCCCCTATACTTGTGGGTCATCAAGACTCTTTTCTGGCACCGTTGCCGGGGAGTGAAGCGCCTTTGTTAGGTGGAATTTGGTAAGGAAACATTTATATAGTGTGCTGAAATTTACTGTCACTTTTTACTATGGAAAGTAGTCCTCTGATGGGCTTGTTCGGGGTATCTTCACCCTGATCAGTAGAGCAAAGAGTTGCTCCTCAACCTACTGAACCTACTGAAAATGAAAATGAAAATGTCTGCTTTGAAATTCCTTCGGGTATGATAGAAAAATTGCTAGCTAATCCTTTTTTAGGAGATGGAACAAACATCTTGACGCGCATCTAATATATGTGGATGAAGTATGCGGATTATTTAAGCTTGCAGGTGTACCCGGAGATGTTGTTAAGAAGAAGGTCTTCCCTTTATCTTTGAAGGGAGACGCATCTACAGTGTATAGGCTATGTGATGATATGGGGTCTTGGAATTACAAACGATTGAAATTGGAATTTCATCATAAGTTTTATCCTATGCATCTTGTTCATCGTGATCGCAATTACATATATAATTTTTGGCCTCGCAAAGGAGAAAGCATTGCTCAAGCTTGGGGGAGACTTAAATCAATGTTATATTCATGCCCCAACCATGAGCACTCAAGAGAAATGATTATCCAAAAAATTTATGCTCAGCTTTCTGATAACAATCGCACCATGCTTGATACTTCTTGTGATGGCTCTTTTATGATGAAGAATATTGAATTCAAATGGGATTTATTGGAAAGAATTAAACACAACTCTGAAGATTGGGACCTCGACAAAGGTAAGGAGTCAGGTATGACACCTAGTTTTGATTGTGTTATATCTTTTATGGATACCGATATTTTCCGTAAATTTAGCACTAAATATGGACCTAACTCTGAGATAGTAGCTTGTTTCTGTGAATCTTTTGCTACTTATGTTGATCTACCCAAGGAGAAGTGGTTTAAATATCATCCTCCCTTAGAAGTAAAAGTAGCTGCACCTATTAAAATTGAAGAAAAGATTGTCACTTATAATGATCCTATTGTTCCTCCTGCGTATGTTGAGAAACCACCTTTCCCTGTTAGGATAAAGGATCATGCTAAAGCTTCAACTCTGGTTCGTAAAAGCAATATTAAAACATATACACCTCCTGAGAAAGTTAAAGTTGAACCTAATATTGCTATTGTTAAAGATCTCTTGTCTGATAATATTGATGGGCATGTTATTTATTTCTGTGATGAAACTGCTAGAATTGCTAAACCCTGTTCTAAAGATAAACCTAGACCTATGGTAGGCATGCCTGTTATTTCTGTTAAAATAGGAGATCATTGTTATCATGGCTTATGTGATATGGGTGCTAGTGCTAGCGCAATACCTCATTCCTTATATAAAGAAATTATGCATGATATTGCACCTGCTGAGATAGAAGATATTGATGTCACAATTAAACTTGCCAATAGAGACACTATTTCACCAATGGGAATTGTTAGAGATGTTGAAGTATTGTGTGGGAAAACTAAATATCCTGCTGATTTTCTTGTTCTTGGTTCCCCACAAGATAGCTTTTGTCCCATTATATTTGGTAGACCCTTCTTAAACACTGTTAATGCTACCATAGATTGCAAAAGGGATGTTGTTACTATCAGTTTAGATGATATGCCTCGTGAATTTAATTTCTCAAAATTTAGTAGACAACACCATGAAGAAGAATTACCCAGTAAGGATGAAATTATTGGTCTTGCTTCTATTGCCGTACCTCCTAGTGATCCTTTAGAACAATATTTGCTAGACCATGAAAATGATATGTTTATGAATGAAAGAAGGGAATTAGATGAAGTATTCTTTAAACAGGAACCTATTCTGAAAAACAATTTACCTGTTGAAATCCTAGGGGATCCTCCTCCACCCAAGGGTGATCCCATGTTTGAGCTTAAACCGTTACCTGATACTCTTAAATATGCTTATCTTGATGATAAAAAGATATATCCTGTTATTATTAGTGCTAACCTTTCAGACCATGAGGAAGAGATATTATTGAAAACTCTGAAGAAGCACCGTGATGCTATTGGGTATACTCTTGATGATCTTAAGGGCATTAGCCCCACTCTATGTCAACATAAAATTAATTTGGAAGAAGATGCTAAACCAGTTCGTGATCATCAACGACGGCTGAATCCTAAAATGAAAGAAGTGGTAAGAAAGGAAATACTAAAACTCCTTGAGGCAGGTATAATCTATCCCATTGCTGATAGTCAGTGGGTAAGCCCTATCCATTGTGTCCCTAAGAAGGGAGGTATTACCGTTGTTCCTAATGATAAAGATGAATTGAATCCTCAAAGAATTATTACAGGTTATAGGATGGTAATTGATTTCCGTAAATTAAATAAGGCTACTAAAAAATATCATTACCCCTTACCTTTTATCGATCCAATTCTAGAAAGATTATCTAAACATACACATTTTTGCTTTCTAGATGGTTATTCTGGTTTCTCTGAAATACCTGTGTCAGCCAAAGATCAATCAAAGACTACTTTTACATGCCCTTTTGGTACTTTTGCTAATAGACGTATGCCTTTTGGTTTATGTAATGTACCTGCTACCTTTCAAAGATGCATGATGGCTATATTCTCTGACTTTTGTGAAAAGATTTGTGAGGTTTTCATGGATGATTTTTCCGTCTATGGATCTTCTTTTGATGATTGCTTGAGCAACCTTGATCGAGTTTTGCAGAGATGTGAAGAAACTAATCTTGTCTTGAATTGGGAAAAGTGCCACTTTATGGTTAATGAAGGTATTGTCTTGGGGCATAAAGTTTCTGAAAGAGGTATTGAAGTTGATAAAGCCAAAGTTGATGCTATTGAGAAGATGCCATGTCCCAAGGACATCAAAGGTACAAGAAGTTTCCTTGGTCATGCCGGATTTTATAGGAGGTTCATTAAGGACTTCTCAAAACTTTCTCGGCCTCTGACTAATGTATTACAAAAAGATATACCATTTTTTGATGATGATTGTGTAGAAGCATTTGAAATACTTAAGAAAGCATTGATCTTTGCACCTATTGTTCGGCCACCTGATTGGAATTTACCCTTTGAAATTATGTGTGATGCTAGTGATTATGTTGTAGGTGCTGTTCTAGGACAAAGAGTTGATAAAAAATTAAATGTTAGTCAATATGCTAGTAAAACCCTAGACAATGCTCAAAGAAATTATGCTAGTACTGAAAAATAATTCTTAGCAGTTGTATTTGCTTGTGATAAGTTCAGACCTTATATTGTTGATTCTAAAGTAACTATTCACACTGATCATGCTGCTATTAAATATCTCATGGAAAAGAAAGATGCTAAACCTAGACTTATTAGATGGGTTCTCTTGCTACAAGAATTTGACTTACATATTGTTGATAGAAAGGGAGCTGAGAACCCCGTTGCAGACAACTTGTCTAGGTTAGAAAATGTGCTTGATGACCCACTTCCTATTGATGATAGCTTTCCTAATGAGCAATTAAATGTCATAAATGCTTCTCATACTGCTCCATGCTATGATAATTATGCTAATTACATTGTTGCTATGTTTATACCACCTAGTTTCACATACCAGCAAAAGAAAAAGTTCTTCTATGATTTGAGGCATTACTTTTTGGATGACCCACATCTTTATAAAGAAGGAGTAGATGGTGTTATTAGACGTTGTGTACCTGAGCATGAACAGGAACAAATCCTACGCAAGTGTCACTCCGAAGCTTATGGAAGACACCATGCCGGAGATAGAACTGCACATAAGGTATTGCAATCTGGTGTTTATTGGCCTACTCTCTTCAAGGATGCCCGTAAGTTTGTCTTATCTTGTGATGAATGTCAAAGAATTGGTAATATTAGTAGACATCAAGAAATGCCTATGAACTATTCACTCGTTATTGAACCATTTGATGTTTGGGGCTTTGACTATATGGGACCCTTTCCTTCCTCTAATGGATATACACATATTTTAGTTGCTTTTGATTACGTTACTAAGTGGGTAGAAGCTATTCCAACTAGTAGTGCTGATCATAACACTTCTATTAAAATGCTTAAAGAAGTTATTTTTCCAAGATTTGGAGTCCCTAGATATTTAATGACTGATGGCAGTTCACATTTTATTCATGGAGCTTTCCGTAAAATTCTTCCTAAATATGATGTTAACCATAGAATTGCATCCCCTTATCATCCTCAGTCTAGTGGTCAAGTAGAATTGAGTAATAGAGAGCTCAAATTAATTTTGCAAAAGACTGTTAATAGATCTAGAAAAAATTGGTCCAAGATACTTGATGATGTATTATGGGCCTATAGAACTGCATATAAAAATCCTATGGGTATGTCTCCGTATAAAATGGTTTATGGAAAAGCATGTCACTTACCTCTCGAACTAGCACACAAAGCATATTAGGCTATTAAAGAACTCAATTATGATTTCAAACTTGCCGGTGAGAAGAGGTTATTTGATATTAGCTCACTTGATGAATGGAGAACCCAAGCCTATGAAAATGCCAAGTTGTTTAAAGAAAAAGTTAAAAGATGGCATGACAAAAGAATACAAAAGCGTGAGTTTAATGTAGGTGATTATGTATTGCTATACAACTCTCGTTTAAGATTTTTTGCAGGAAAACTTCTCTCTAAATGGGAAGGTCCTTACGTTATCGAGGAGGTCTATCGTTCCAGTGCTATAAAAATCAACAACTTCGAAGGCACAAATCCGAAGGTGGTGAACGGTCAAAGAATCAAACACTATATCTCAGGTAACCCCATAAATGTTGAAACCAATATTATTGAAATTGTAACCCCGGAGGAATAAATAAGGGACACTTTCCGGAACGTTTCAGACTCCGAAAAGGAATAGGTATGTGGTACCTTAACTAAACTGACTCTAAAACAGTTTTTAAGGCAATATTTCTCCATTTTGGAATATTTAGAAAAATATAAAAATAAGTAGCAGTCCGGGAAGGACACGAGGGCTCCACGAGGGTGGAGGGCGCGCCCTACCGTACTGGGCGCGCCCCCCTACCTCATGGGCACCTCGTGTGCTCTCCGGACTCAGTTTTCGTACACATCACGCATTTTGGTCGGTAAAAATTCAGTATATAATCTCCCGGGGGTTTTGACTCCCGTATCACGCAAAAATCTCTTGTCTTTGTTTTGAGCTGTCCTGCTGCAGACAGAGCAACATGTCATCCCAGGATTTGGAAGGATAAAGCTATGTGGCTGATTACCTTGCGGATCCTAAGGTCTATGGGGATGTGGAGCATTGCGGTTGGACTACGGAAGAAGAAGAGGACTATGAACCCAAGGGAAAGGAGGAGATGAGCTCAGATGAAGATGAAGTCCCACTACCTCAACCTGGGGACATGCATGTGGAGTTCAAAAAGTCAAGCCTCCCGGATAGGGTAAAGAAACCTAAGATCGAGTTTATCACTTTTCGCCTCTTGCAGGAGAATAAGCAGGAGCTATGCAAAAAGATACTGAGCTTTGAAGCAGGAGATCGAGGACCTAAGGGACCAAAATTCTGTCGTCAAGCGCAAATTAAGGAAGAAGCCTACGCCATCGACAACTCCACTGTCTCCACCAACAAAGAAGGATTGAGTATCTGGTATGGGCACTCCGCTTGGCAACTGCCAAGCTTGGGGGAGTGCCCCGGTATTGTATCACCATCACTTTTATCTTTACCGTTTTCCTTAGTTCAATCCTTTTGGTAATATCTTGATCTAGTAGAATAAAAGTTCTTAGTATGATCTAGTCGTGAGTTTTGCTTTATAATTCTTCTATGTAATCGAGTCCGTGAGCTATTTAATAAAGATTGGTGTTGAGTCAAGGGCTTGATTATTTTGCCATGATCCTAAGTGAATAAAAGAAAATAGAAAGAAATAAAAAGAAACAAAGAGATCATGTGAACTTATGGAGAATCGTGAGCTCACATAGAGAAAGTATGATGAATAAAAGTTGTTGAGGGTTGATAAACATAGTTTTGGTCATCGTTGCAATTATCAGGAAGTAATAAAGAAAGAAAGGTCTTCACATATAGATATACTATCTTGGACATCTTTTATAATTGTGATCGCTCATTAAAATATGACATGCTAAAAGAGTTGACATTGGACAAGGAAGACAACATAATGGGTTATGTTTTCTTACATCTGAGATAAATTATATTGTCATTGATCATCCAACATGGCTGAGCTTGCCTTTCCCTCTCATGCTGGCCAAATTCATCGCACCAAGTAGAGATACTACTTGTGCTTCCAAATACCCTTAAACCAGTTTTGCCATGAGAGTCCACCATACCTACCTATGGATTGAGTATGATCCTCTAAGTTGTCATCGGTGCAAAGCAATAAAAATTGCTCTGTAAATATGTATGACTTATTAGTGTGGGAGAAAATAAGCTTTATACGATCGTGTGATATGGAAGAAATAAATGCGACAGATTGCATAATAAAGGTCCATATTACAAGTGGCAATATAAAGTGGTATTCTTTCGCATTAAGATTTTGTGAATCCAACTATAAAAGTGCATGACAACATATGCTTCCCTCTGCGAAGGGCCTATCTTTTACTTTTGTCTCCTACCCTGCATAAGAGTCATGGTGATCTTCACCTTTCCTTTTTACATTTTATCCTTTGGCAAGCACAGTATGTTGGAAAGATCCTTGTATATATGGCTAATTCGATGTTAGTTTTCATGAACTATTACTGTTGACATTACCCTTGAGGTAAAACGTTGGGAGGCAAAACTATAAGCCCCTATCTTTCTCTGTGTTTGATTAAAACTCCATACCCATAAGTATTGCGTGAGTGTCAGCAATTGTGAAAGACTATATGATAGTTGAGTATGTGGACTTGCTGAAAAGCTCTTATACATTGACTCTTTCCTATGTTATGATAAATTGCAGTTGCTCCAATGACTGAGATTATAGTTTGTTAGTTTTCAATGAAGTTTACTATTCATACTTGATATTGTGATTGAATTATTACTCTAGCATAAGAAATCATATGACAAGATTATATAAGTTGTTGTTCTAAGAATGATCATGATGCCCTCATGTCCGTATTTTATTTTTATCGACACCTCTATCTCTAAACACGTGGACATATTTTTCTATTTCGGCTTTTCGCTTGAGGACAAGCGAGGTCTAAGCTAGGGGGAGTTGATACGTCCATTTTGCATCATGCTTTTATATCGATATTTATTGCATTATGGGCTGTTATTACACATTATGTCACAATACTTATGCCTATTCTCTCTTATTTTACAAGGTTTACATAAAGATGGAGAATGCCGGCAGCTGGGATTCTGGGCTGGAAAAGGAGCAAATATTAGAGACCTATTCAGCACAGCTCTAAAAGTCCTGAAACTTCAGGTAAGACGTTTTCAGAATATATAAAAAATACTCAGCATAAGGAACTCACCAGGGGGGCCACACCATGCCCACAAGGGTGGGGGGCACACCCTACCCCCCTGGGCGCGCCCCCAACCTCGTGGGCCCCCTGGTGGCCCTCCGGTGGCCATCTTCTGCTATATGAAGTCTTTCGATGGAAAAAATTAAGAAGCCTTCTTCTCGGACGAAACTCCGCCGCCACAAGGCGGAACCTTGGCGGAACCAATCTAGGGCTCTGGCAGAGCTGTTCTGCCGGGGAAACTTCCCTCCCGGAGGGGGAAATCATCGCCATTGTCATCACCAACGCTCCTCTCATCGGGAGAGGGCAATATCCATCAACATCTTCATCAGCACCGTCTCCTCTCAAAACCGTAGTTCATCTCTTGTATCCAATTCTTGTCTCCAAGTCCGGGATTGGTGCTAGTAGGTTGCTAGTAGTGTTAATTACTCCTTGTAGTTGATGCTAGTTGGTTTAGTTGGTGGAAGATCATATGTTCAGATCCTATATGCATATTAATACCCCTCTGATTATGAACATGTTTATGCTTTGCGAGTAGTTACTTTTGTTCCTGAGGACATGGGAGAAGTCTTGCTATTAGTAGTCATGTGAATTTGGTATTCGTTCGATATTTTGATGAGATGTATGTTGTCTCTCCTCTAGTGGTGTTATGTGAACGTCGACTACATGACACTTCACCATTGTTTGGGCCTAGAGGAAGGCATTGGGGAGTAATAAGTAGATGATGGGTTGCTAGAGTGACAGAAGCTTAAACCCTAGTTTATGCGTTGCTTCGTAAGGGGCTGATTTGGATCCATATGTTTCATGCTATGGTTAGGTTTACCTTAATACTTTTGTTATAGTTGCGGATGCTTGCAATAGAGGTTAATCATAAGTGGGATGCTTGTCCAAGTAAGGACAGTACCCAAGCACCGGTCCACCCACATACCAAATTATCAAAGTACTGAACGCGAATCATATGAGCGTGATGAAAACTAGCTTGATGATATTCCCATGTGTCCTTGGGAGCGCTTTTCTCTATATAAGAGTTTCTCCAGGCTTGTCCTTTGCTCCAAAAAGGATTGGGCCATCTTGCTGCAGTTTATTTACTTTTGTTACTTGTTGCTCGTTACAAATTATCCTATCATAAAACTATCTGTTACCACTTGTTTCAGTACTTGCAAAGAATACCTTGCTGAAAACCGCTTATCATTTCCTTCCGCTCCTCGTTGGGTTCGACACTCTTACTTATCGAAAGGACTACGATAGATCCCCTATACTTGTGGGTCATCACTCCTATCGGGATTTGTCGGCACAGTCGGGTGGCTTTGCTGGTCTTGTTTTACCATTGTCGAAATGTCTTGTAACCGGGATTCCGAGTCTGATCGGGTCATCCTGGGAGAAGGAATATCCTTTGTTGACCGTGAGAGCTTGTGATGGGCTAAGTTGGGACACCCCTGCAGGGTTTTGAACTTTCGAAAGCTGTACCCGCGGTTATGGGCAGATGGGAATTTGTTGATATCCGGTTGTAGAGTACTTGGCACTTAACTTAATTAAAATGCATCAACTGCGTGTGTAGCCGTGATGGTCTCTTTCCGGCGGAGTCCGGGAAGTGAACACGGTTCTTGTGTTATTCTTGAACGTAAGTAGTTTCAGGATCACTTCTTGATCACTTCTAGTTCACGACCGTTGCTTTGCTTCTCTTCTCGCTCCTATTTGCGTATGTTAGCCACCATATATGCTTAGTGCTTGCTGCAGCTCCACCTCACTACCCTTTCCTACCCATAAGCTTAAATAGTATTGATCATGAGGGTGTGAGATTGCTGAGTCCCCGTGGCTCACAGATACTTCCAAACAGTTGCAGATGCCGATGATAACCGCGCAGGTGACGCAACCGAGCTCAAGGAGGAGCTCGATGAAGATCGTGTTCGTTGTGTTGTTTCGTTTCTAGTTAATCAGTAGTGGAGCCCAGTTGGGGCGATCGGGGATGTAGCATTAGGGGTTGTCTTCTTTTATTTTGGTTTCGTAGTCGGACCTTGATTGTATTCTGGATGATGTAATGCTATATTTATGTATTGTGTGAAGTGGCGATTGTAAGCCAACTCTTTATCCCTTTCTTATTCAGTACATGGGATGTGTAAAGATTACCCCTCTTGCGACATGCCTACTATGCGGTTATGCCTCTAAGTCGTGCTTTGACACGTGGGAGATATAGCCGCATCGTGGGTGTTACAATGTCATACAATTTGTTCTTCGGTTTTCGAGTCTTACCAAACAGACGTAAATGCAGCTATAGAACATATGATCCTGAACCCCGAACTGGTTAGCTGTTGTGTTGTTTATCTGGATCTAGATAGTCTTGCGTGGGCGAAAGACACATACATGATCATGTGCAAAAAAGGCTACTAGAACCAAATGTCTCCTACTCCCAGATTAACAGATCGCTGGTGCTAAACCGATTCAATGCTGAAGACGAAAATGCTCTATTTCTTTTTGGGATCACAAGGACTGGAACAAACTCGATAACTATCATTATGAAGATGGCTGACATGGCACAACGTAAGGAGGTTTTGGAGTAGAACATAGGTTAGAGAAGATGCATGAATGAGGGAGAATAACATACTGAAAAAAGTACTCTCACTGTCTTGAAATATTAGGCGCAGTTTGATTTATATTGCTTGATTCATGAGATTTTCTTGTATTGCTTGATTGGTACTGATACCATGATTTCTCGATATAGGACTGGGCCCCTAAGTTATGATCTGAAGGATATGGGTCATGTGCCATGTGCTAGTGCTGCCGAGTAGCCATTACAAATCCCAGGACCCACATCCATTTTTACTAGCTTTGGTTTTATGCTTTTTTTAGAAATGGAGGAGTACCCCCGGCCTCTGCATCTGGATGATACATGCAGCCACTTTATTAATTATTCACACAAGACCTTAAAAAGTCACACACCAGCAATGTTTTAAATAGCGGGCTATGGAAGATAGCAGGGGGCCTCGAAGTCAGATATAGGGGGCTATAGTGGACTATTTGTGAAGGCGACCATTTACTGGTACCCTACTGGAAAAGGCTATAGCGGAGCTATAGCCGACTATTTGAAACTATGTACACCAGTAAGACTAAAGCCACCGTCTAGGCAACATTTGTCGCTACTCCTATCCAGTTGATGAAGGGATGCTGATAGCCTGGGCCTAATACCAAACAGACCTCGCAGCCAAACCTAACTTCTAAGACCTGAGGTCCCAACTAGGACGCCTGCTGGGTATGGGGCACCCACTAGTTCGTCGCACTCCTCAACCACGACACCTGCCAGGTATGAGGCCGCCACAGCCATCTCCCACCAAACCATCTTCAGTGTTGTACTGCTGCATCTACCTTGCCCAGCCTAACTGCCGTTGAAGCCACCACGATGCCAGACAACGCCACCATCCTGCTGTTGGGGAACGCAGTAATTTAAAAAAAATCCTACACACATGCAAGATCATGGTGATGCATTGCAACGAGAGGGGAGTGTGTCGTCCACGTACCCTCGTAGACCGTAAGCGGAAGGGTTATGAGAACGCGATTGATGTAGTCGTACGTCTTCACGATCCGACCGATCCATGTACCGCACGTACGGCACCTCCGAGTTCAGCACACGTTCAGCTCGGTGGCGTCCCACGAACTTCGATCCAGCAGAGCTTCGAGGGAGAGTTCCGTCAACACGACGGCGTGATGACGTTGATGATGATGATACCGACGCAGGGCTTCACCTAAGCACCGCTATGATATGACCGAGGTGGATTATGGTGGAGGGGGGCACCGCACACGGCTAAAAGATCAACTGATCAACTTGTGTCTTGGGGTACCCCCTGCCCCGTATATAAAGGAGCAAGGGGGGAGGCCGGCCGGCCCTAGCAGGGCGCGCCAGGAGGAGGAGTCCTCCTCCTAGTGGGAGTTGGACTCCCCTTTCCTAGTCCCACTAGGAGGGGGAAGGAAGGAGTGGGAGAGCGGAAAGGCAAGGGGGACGCCGCCCCCCTTCCTTGTCCTATTTGGACTCAAGGGGAGGGGCGCGCGGCTCTGCCCTGGCCGGCCCCTCTCTCTCTCCACTAGGGCCCAACAAGGCCCATTAACCCCCGGGGGGTTCCGGTAACCCCCCCGGCACTCCGGTAAAATCCCGATTTCACCCGGAACTATTCCGATTAAAAATATAGGCTTCCAATATATCAATCTTTATGTATCGACCATTTCAAGACTCCTCGTCATGTCCATGATCATATCCGGGACTCGGAACTACCTTCGGTACTTCAGAACACATAAACTCATATTACCGAACGTCACCGAACTTTAAGCGTGCGGACCCTACGGGTTTGAGAACTATGTAGACATGACCGAGACTCGTCTTCGGTCAATAACCAATAGCGGAACCTGGATGCTCATATTGGTTCCTACATATTCTATGAAGTCTTTATCGGTCAAACCGCATAACAACATACGTTGTTCCCTTTGTCATCAGCATGTTACTTGCCCGAGATTCGATTGTCGGTATCCTCATACCTAGTTCAATCTCGTTACCGGCAAGTCTCTTAACTCATTCGGTAATGCATCATCCCGCAACTAACTAATTAGTCACAATGCTCGCAAGGCTTATAGTGATTTGCATTACCGAGAGGGCCCAGAGATACCTCTCCGACAATCGGAGTGACAAATCCTAATCTCGATGTATGCCTACTCAACAAGCACCACTGGAGACACCTGTAGAGCACCTTTATAATCACCCAGTTACGTTGTGAAGTTTTGTAGCACACAAAGTGTTCCTCCGGTACTCGAGAGTTGCATAATCTCATAGTAATAGGAACATGTATAAGTCATGAGGAAAGCAATAGCAACAAACTAAACGATCATCGTGCTAAGCTAACGAATGGGTCAAGTCAATCACATCATTCTCTAATGATGTGATCCCGTTAATAAAATGACAACTCATGTCTATGGTTAGGAAACATAACCATCATTGATTCAACGAGCTAGTCAAGTAGAGGCAAACTAGTGACACTTTGTTTGTCTATGTATTCACACATGTATTAAGTTTCCGGTTAATACAATTCTAGCATGAATAATAAACATTTATCATGATATAAGTAAATATGAATAACAACTTTATTATTGCCTCTAGGGCATATTTCCTTCAGTCTCCCACTTGCACTAGAGTCAATAATCTAGATTACACATTAAAGATTCTAACACCCATGGAGTCTTGGTGCTGATCATGTTTTGCTCGTGAGAGAGGCTTAGTCAATGGGTCTACAACATTCAGATCCGTATGTATCTTGCAAATCTCTATGTCTCCTTCCTTGACTTGATCGCGGATGGAATTGAAGCGTCTCTTGATGTGCTTTGATTCTTTTGTGAAATCTGGATTCCTTTGCCAAGGCAATTGCACTAGTATTGTCACAAAAGATTTTCATTGGACCCGATGCACTAGGTATGACACCTAGATCAGATATGAACTCCTTCATCCAGACTCCTTCATTTGCTGCTTCCGAAGCAGCTATGTACTCTGCTTCACACATAGATCCCGCAACGACGCTTTGCTTAGAACCGCACCAAATGACAGCTCCACCGTTCAATAAAACATGTATCCGGTTTGTGACTTAGAGTCATCCGGATCAGTGTCAAAGCTTGCATCGACGTAACCATTTACGAAGAGCTCTTTGTCACCTCCATAAACGAGAAACATATCCTTAGTCCTTTTCAGGTATTTCAGGATGTTCTTGACCGCTTTCCAGTGATCCACTCCTGGATTACTTTGGTACCTCCCTGCTAAACTAATAGGAAGGCACACATCAGGTCTGGTACACAACATTGCATACATGATAGAGCCTATAGCTGAAGCATAGGGAACATCTTTCATTTTCTCTCTATCTTCTGCAGTGGTCGGGCATTGAGTCTGACTCAACTTCACACCTTGTAACACATGCAAGAACCCTTTCTTTGCTCGATCCATTTTGAACTTCTTCAAAACTTTATCAAGGTATGTGCTTTGTGAAAGTCCAATTAAGCGTCTTGATCTATCTCTATAGATCTTGATGCCCAATATATAAGCAGCTTCACCGAGGTCTTTCATTGAAAAACTCTTATTCAAGTATCATTTTATGCTATCCAGAAATTCTATATCATTTCCAATCAGCAATATGTCATCCACATATAATATTAGAAATGCTATAGAGTTCCCACTCACTTTCTTGTAAATACAGACTTCTCCAAAAGTCTTTATAAAACCATATGCTTTGATCATACTATCAAAACGTTTATTACAACTCCGAGATGCTTGCACCAGTCGATAGATGGGTTGCTGGAGCTTGCACACTTTGTTAGCATCCTTTGGATCGAGAAAACCTTCAGGTTGCATCATATACAACTCTTCTTCCTGAAATCCATTCAGGAATGCAGTCTTTACATCCACTTGCCAAATTTCATAATCATAAAATGCGGCAATTGCTAATATGATTCGGACGGACTTAAGCATCGATAGGGGTGAGGAAGTCTTATCGTAGTCAACTCCTTGAACTTGTCGAAAACCTTTTGCAACAAGTCGAGCTTTGTAGACACTAACATTATCGTCAGCGTCAGTCTTCTTCTTAAAGATCCATTTATTCTCGATGGCTTGCTGATCATCGGGCAAGTCAACCAAAGTCCACAATTTGTTCTCATACATGGATCCCATCTCAGATTTCATGGCCTCAAGCCATTTTGCGGAATCTGGGCTCATCATCGCTTCTTCATAGTTCATAGGTTCGTCATGGTCAAGTAACATGACCTCTAGAATAGGATTACCGTACCACTCTGGTGCGGATCTTACTCTGGTTGACCTACGAGATTCGGTAGTAACTTGATCTGAAGTTACATGATCTTCATCATTAGCTTCCTCACTAATTGGTGTAGGAGTGACAGGAATAGATTTCTGTGATGAACCACTTTCCAATAAGGGAGTAGGTACAATTACCTCATCAAGTTCTACTTTCCTCCCACTCACTTCTTTTGAGAGAACTCCTTCTCTAGAAAAGATCCATTCTTAGCAACGAATGTCTTGCCTTCAGATCTGTGATAGAAGGTGTACCCAACGGTCTCCTTTGGGTATCCTATGAAGACACATTTCTCCGATTTGGGTTTGAGCTTATCAGGTTGAAGCTTTTTCACATAAGCATCGCAGCCCCAAACTTTAAGAAATGACAACTTTGGTTTCTTGCCAAACCACAGTTCATAAGGCGTCGTCTCAACGGATTTAGATGGTGCCCTATTTAACGTGAATGCACCCGTCTCTAAAGCATAACCCCAAAACAATAGCGGTAAATCAGTAAGAGACATCATAGATCGCACCATATCTAGTAGAGTATGATTACTACGTTCGGACACACCATTACGTTGTGGTGTTCCGGGTGGCGTGAGTTGCGAAACTATTCCGCATTGTTTCAAATGAAGACCGAACTCGTAACTCAAATATTCTCCTCCACGATCAGATCGTAGAAACTTTATTTTCTTGTTACGATGATTTTCCACTTCACTCTAAAATTCTTTGAACGTTTCAAATGTTTCAGACTTATATTTCATCAAGTAGATATACCCATATCTGCTGAAATCATCTGTGAAGGTGAGAAAATAATGATACGCGCCGTGAGCCTCAACATTCATCGGACCACATACATCAGTATGTATGATTTCCAACAAATCTGTTGCTCGCTCCATAGTTCCGGAGAACGGCGTTTTAGTCATCTTGCCCATGAGGCATGGTTCGTAAGTACTAAGTGATTCATAATCAAGTGATTCCAAAAGTCCATCAGAATGGAGTTTCTTCATGCGCTTTACACCAATATGACCTAAATGGCAGTGCCACAAATAAGTTGCACTATCATTATCAATTCTGCATCTTTTTGCTTCAATATTATGAATATGTGTATCACTACTATCAAGATTCATCAAAAATAGACCACTCTTCAAGGGTGCATGACCATAAAAGATATTACTCATATAAATAGAACAACCATTATTCTCAGATTTAAATGAATAACCATATCACATCAAACAAGATCCAGATATAATGTTCACGCTCAACGCTGGCACCAAATAAGAATTATTCAGGTCTAAAATTAATCCGAAGGTAGATGTAGAGGTAGCATGACGACCGCGATCACATCGACTTTGGAACCATTTCCCACGCGCATCGTCACCTCGTCCTTAGCCAATCTTCGCTTAATCTGTAGCCCCTGTTTCGAGTTGCAAATATTAGCAACAGAACCAATATCAAATACCCAGGTGCTACTGCGAGCATTAGTAAGGTACACATCAATAACATGTATATCACATATACCTTTGTTCACCTTGCCATCCTTCTTATCCGCCAAATACTTGGGGCAGTTCCACTTCCAGTGACCAGTCCCTTTGCAGTAGAAGCACTCAGTTTCAGGCTTAGGTCCAGACTTGGGTTTCTTCACTTGAGCAGCAACTGGCTTGCTATTCTTCTTGAAGTTCCCCTTCTTCCCTTTACCCTTTTTCTTGAAACTGGTGGTCTTGTTGACCATCAACACTTGAAGCTCCTTTTTGATTTCTACCTCCGCAACCTTTAGCATCGCAAAGACCTCGGGAATTGTCTTATCCATCCCTTGCATATTATAGTTCATCACGAAGCTCTTGTAGCTTGGTGGCAGTGATTGAAGAATTCTGTCAATGACACTATCATCCGGAAGATTAACTCCTAGTTGAATCAAGTGATTTTTATACCCAGACATTTTGAGTATATGCTCACTGTCAGAACTATTCTCTTCCATCTTGCAGTTGTAGAACTTATTGGAGACTTCATATCTCTCAATCCGGGCATTTGCTTGAAATATTAAATTCAACTCCTGGAACATCTCATATGCTCCATGACGTTCAAAACTTCGTTGAAGTCCCGGTCCTAAGCCATAAAGCATGGCACACTGAACTATCAAGTAGTCATCAGCTTTGCTCTGCCAGACGTTCATAACATCTGGCGTTGCTCCTGCAGCGGGTTTTGCACCTAGCGGTGCTTCCAGGGCGTAATTCTTCTGTGCATCAATGAGGATAATCCTCAAGTTACGGACCCAGTCCGTGTAATTGCTACCATCATCTTTCAACTTTTCTTTCTCAAAGAACACATTAAAATTCAATGGAACAACAACACGCGCCATCTATCTACAACAACATAGACATGCAAAATACTATCAGGTACTAAGTTCATGATAAATTAAAGTTCAATTAATCATATTACTTAAGAACTCTCACTTAGACAGACATCCCTCTAATCATCTAAGTGATCACGTGATCCATATCAACTAAACCATGTCCGATCATCACGTGAGATGGAGTAGTTTTCAATGGTGAACATCACAAGGTTGATCATATCTACTATATGATTCACGCTTGACCTTTCGGTCTCCAGTGTTCCGAGGCCATATCTACATATGCTAGGCTCGTCAAGTTTAACCCGAGTATTTTGCGTGTGCAAAACTGGCTTGCACCCGTTGTATGTGAACGTAGAGCTTATCACACCTGATCATCACGTGGTGTCTCAGCACGACGAACTTTCGCAACGGTGCATACTCAGGGAGAACACTTATACCTTGAAATTTAGTGAGAGATCATCTTATAATGCTACCGCCGATCTAAGCAAAATAATATGCATAAAAGATAAACATCACATGCAATCAATATAAGTGATATGATATGGCCATCATCATCTTGTGCCTGTGACCTTCATCTTCAAAGCACCGTCATGATCACCATCGTCACCGGCTTGACACCTTGATCTCCATCGAAGCATCGTTGTCGTCACGCCAGCTATTGCTTCAACGACTATCGCTGCCGCTTAGTGACAAAGTAAAACAATTACATGGCGATTGCATTTTATACAATAAAACGACAACCATATGGCTCCTGCTAGTTGCCGTCAACTGTGTTAAAAATTATGATCATCTCATACAATAAAATTTAGCATCATGTCTTGACCATATCACATCACAACATGCCCTGCAAAAACAAGTTAGACGTCCTCTACTCTGTTGTTGCAAGTTTTACGTGGCTGCTACGGGCTGAGCATGAACCGTCTTACCTACGCATCAAAAATCACAATGCGGTATAGTGATTGCTTTTTGATCTTAAGAAAGAACCATGTTCATTGAATATGATTCAACTAAAGTTGGAGAAACAGACACCCACTAGCCACCTGTGTGTGAAGCACGTCGGTAGAACCAGTCTCGCGTAAGCATACACATAATGTCGGTCTGGGCCGCTTCATCCAACAATGCCGCTGAATCAAGAATCAACTAGTGGCGGCAAGCAATATGTATATACCCACACCCACAACTCCTTTGTGTTCTACTCGTGCATATAACATCTACGCATAAACCTGGCTCCGATGCCACTGTTGGGGAACGCAGTAATTTCAAAAAATTTCCTACGCACACGTAAGATCATGGTGATGCATAGCAACGAGAGGGGAGAGTGTTGTCCATGTACCCTCGTAGACCGTAAGAGGAAGCTTTATGAGAACGTGGTTGATGTAGTTGTACGTCTTCATGATCCGACCGATCCAAGTACCGAATGTACGACACCTCCGAGTTCAGCACACGTTCAGCTCGGTGCCGTCCCACGAACTCCGATCCAGCAGAGCTTTGAGGGAGAGTTCCGTCATCATGACGGCATGATGACGGTGATGATGATGCTACCGACGCAGGGCCTCGCCTACGCACCGCTATGATATGACCGAGGTGGATTATGGTGGAGGGGGGCACCGCACACGGTTAAAAGATCAACTGATGAACTTGTGTCTTGGGTGCCCCCTGCCCCCGTATATAAAGGAGCAAGGGGGTGGCCGGCCGTCCCTAGCAGGGGGCGCCAGGAGGAGTCCTCCTCCTAGTGGGAGTAGGACTCCCCTTTCCTAGTCCCACTAGGAGGGGGAAGGAAGGAGTGGGAGAGGGGAAAGGCAAGGGGGCGCCGCCCCCCTTCCTTGTCCTATTCGGACTCAAGGGGAGGGGTGCGCGTCCCTGCCCTGGCCAGCCCCTCTCTCTCTCTCTCCACTAGGGCTCAACAAGGCCCATTAACCCCACGGGGGTTCCGGTAACCACCCCCCCCCCCCCCCCCGGGCACTCCTGTAAAATCCCGATTTCACCCGGAACTATTCCGATGTCCAAATATAGGCTTCCAATATATCAATCTTTATGTCTCAACCATTTTGAGACTTTTCGTCATGTCCGTGATCATATCCAGGACTCCGAACTACTTTCGGTACATCAAAACACATAAACTCATATTACCGATCGTCACCGAACTTTAAGCGTGCGGACCCTACGGGTTCAAGAATTACGTAGACATGACCGAGAATCGTCTCCGGTCAATAACCAATAGAGGAACCTGGATGCTCATATTGGTTCCTACATATTCTACAAAGATCTTTATCGGTCAAACCGCATAACAACATATGTTGTTCCCTTTGTCATCGGTATGTTACTTGCCCGAGATTCGATCATCAGTATCCTCATACCTAGTTCAATCTCTGTACCGGCAAGTCTCTTTACTCGTTCCGTAATGCATCATCCCGCAAGTAACTCATTAATCACAATGCTTGTAAGGCTTATAGTGATGTGCATTACCGAGAGGGCCCGGAGATACCTCTCCGACAATCGGAGTGACAAATCCTAATCTCGATGTATGCCAACTCAACAAGCACCATCGGAGACACCTGTGGAGCACCTTTATAATCACCCAGTAATGTTGTGACGTTTGGTAGCACACAAAGTGTTCCTCCGGTACTCGGGAGTTGCATAATCTCATAGTCATAGGAACATGTATAAGTCATGAAGAAAGCAATAGCAACAAACTAAACGATCATCGTGCTAACCTAACGGATGGGTCAAGTCAATCACATCATTCTCTAATGATGTGATCCCGTTAATCAAATGACAACTCATGTCTATGGTTAGGAAACATAACCATCATTGATTCAACGAGCTAGTCAAGTAGTGGCAAACTAGTGACACTTTGTTTGTCTATGTATTCACACATGTATTAAGTTTCCGGTTAATACAATTCGAGCATGAATAATAAACATTTATCATGATATAAGGAAATATAAATAACAACTTTATTATTGCCTCTAGAACATATTTCCTTCACCTGCACGTATCCATCCACACACGCCCGTCGCCGAAACTCCGCAACGCCATGCCGCCGGGATCCGTCGTCGGCCTTGCGGTAGATGAAACACCGCTCCTCCTTGTCCCCTCCAGCCAGCTCCTGCTCCAAAATGATGCCCTCAGGAGGGAAGACGACACCGAAATCGCCGTTATCGTCCGATCCGGTAGACCCAGATCTAGGGTTTCCCCCGGAACATCCCAATCATGTTGACGCAGTTTGCAACGACGATGCCTCAAGAGGGGGCGTCGGAGATGCCGTCATCGTCCGCCATGACCGAAGTCCGCGCGATTTTCACCGGAAGTAGCGCCACCACGATCTCGCCGCTGACTCGATCCGAGCACACCCTCGCCATGTAGACGTATGGTGTCATCGGAAAGCCGGTTGAGGACCTCCGGCCGCCCCATCCCGGCCCCATCACACGTCGCCGGCCGGCCATAGCCGGACCACGACGGATCTGGCCGGGACGCCAGATCCACGACCACCGCCGCCGCCCATCGCATAGCAGAGAATCCCACAAGAGGACCTCGCCAGCCCTGGGTTCGCCGACTGCCGCTGCACAGCAAGGACACCGTCGTGGCTGCCGCACGAGGCGCCCCGACTGCCTGATGGGAGATCCGTCGCTTCCGTCCCGCCCTAGCCCTTTAGGCGTCGGGCGCCGCCACCATCGCGGCCAGTGCCGGCGGCAGCGGCGGCAGAGATCTGCCTCGCAGGAGGGCCAGCGGCGCGAGCAGTTGGTCCCCCTGGCGTCGCCCTGGGTGGCGGCGCGAGGGGGTCGAGCGGGGTCGAGTTGGTTTTATGCTTGAAGTATGAATTGACTACCCATCATTATTTGCCTACCCTCTACTTGGGCTTCTTATTTATACAAGCCTCCTTCTCCATCCCTCTAATCTTTACATATGGCAGTTCTTAACTTCTTATACAGATACTTCAGTTGCTCAGCACATAGAGCCTAGTTTGATTGACAACCAAAATGATGAGAGTGCTTTCATTTGCTAGCTCGTTGCACTGTCCATTGGTTCGGCTTGGGAGACATGGGGACAAGCAGATGTGCAGTTGTGCATATGCTGACTTAGGTATGACAATAGAAGAGTAAAACGGCTCTCATAGACATAGGTCCTATGCAGATACGTTGCATGCTCATGGGCTTTATGTCCACAGCCCTGCCTCACGACCTTCCTTCATATAATTTTTTACAGCGTTTTAGAGCAACAGGTCCTAGCTTTCAGATTAGTCTCTTTCTTGATGTGTGGTGATTTTGCTAGTACGCTCTTCTAGAAGTTTGACATTGCAGGGCACAATGTATAAATCTTGAGAAAAGTCCACTTTTCGTCCCTTAATTCTTCGGTCTGCTCACTTTTGGTCTCTCAACTCTAAAACCCGAGAGCTTGCACAAACTCTTGAAACCAGTCATTTTTCGTCCCTGAGGGGTTTCGCAGCCGAGTCAACGCGGTTTTGACCACGACGTGAACAGTGCTCTGATGAATAGTAAATTCGAAAAAATAGCAAAAGAATAAAAAAGCTGAAATTTTATGACATAGAAGATACTCAGATGTGCAAGGTGCGTGCCAATTTTCGTCATGTTTGGATGTTCGAGAAGCTCGTGGCAAAAAAAACAAAAGTAAATGTACTCTATGATGAACAGTAAATTCAAAAAAATAGCAAAAAAATCAAAAAAATCTAAACTTTTTTGGCATCGAAGATGCTCAGGTGCATGCGAATTTTCGTGTTAAAATGACATCCAAGGAGCTTGTGGAAAAAAATAGCATACGTGTGTGTGTCGCTTCGGGTGGTTTCCAAACCGTCGGATGTCACTTTATCACAAAAATTGCATGCATCTTGCCCACCTGAGCATCTTTGATGCCGAAAAATTCACATTTTTTTTATTTTTGCTATTTTTTGAATTTACTGTTCATCATAGAGTAGATTGACTTTCTGTTTTCTTTTTTGCCGTGAGCTTGTCGAACGTCCAAACATGACAAAAATTAGCACACACCTTGCGCATCTGAGTATCTTCGATGCTAGAAAATTTCAGTTTTTTTGCTATTTTTTAAAAATTTGCTGTTCATTGGAGCACTGTTCACTTCGTGGTCAAAACCAGGTTGACTCGGCAGCGAAACCCCGTATGGACGAAAAATGGCTGGTTTCAAGAGTTCGTGGTGCAATCTGTCCGGTTTCAGAGTTGAGGGCCCAAAAGTGAGCAGACCGAAAAACTGAGGAACGAAAAGTGGACTTTTCTCATAAATCTTTCTTGCATTTATTTAAAGCTGGCAGATGCTTCATATAGAGCTGGACACGCTTCTCCATGAAGTTGACCTAGCTGCTCAAACATGCATGCTTTTGAATAAACTGATTTCATATAAGATGATCAATAATCACTGTTTTATCTGCTTTTGCTGCACGTAATTAGTGATTTTGCCATGATGAAGATGGCATATCACATCTAGTTATTACATCCTAGGCATGAGGTACACAATTCACGATCTTCATCTGAACGCGTGCATATTGACGATGCCTTGCGTTTACGGATGTAAACTGGGTCCTTTAAGCCCATTTGTGGGCCTAACAGTTCAATAAAAAATGAGAGAAAATGAACTATCAAGCTAAGTAAAACTAACTAAACGGGCCTTGCGGTTTATTACGCCATTTACCTCCCTACTTGGGTCCCATGCTTAATGACCATGGATGTACTGCAAGCTAGCCAAAACCACCACATGTGACCCAAGTTAATCCCCGTGTTTTTGAAATCCACCTACCATTGTATAGCTCGGTGCTTTTGTGATTCACTAGATGATTCCCCGCCCGTTGCTGCAGAAATTTATTATGAATTTTGAATAAATAAAATGGTAGATTTCTTACATAGGCAATGATAAAAATTTACTGTTGGTACAAATATGTACTGTATGATTAAACTGTAGCAGTTAGTAGCATGAACCATATTCCTATCTGATATATTTGATGTTGTTTGTAGGTGTGCCTTCTGCAGTTACTATGACCTGGACATATGATATGCCATTCTCTTTATACTCAACAGTGTATCCAACAGATGAGAAGGAGGAAATGACAAGGACTTAAGGATCATCAGATGCCGGTTTACAAGAATTCTTAACCCAGAGCACAACCTTCTTCTTGTGTTTATTTTGCAGTATAAGTTTACCATGGATAAATCCAAGCTAAACTTGGGGGCTAATGTTGGGGATATACCCCGCGGCGTAAACCGGCCGGAAGTATAACCCGGCCGGAGTAGGCGTTTCATTGGTAAACCGCCAGAGGATTGGCGACTTACGTGTCTGGCGGTTCACTGGTATGACGATTCACGAGCCTGAAGACTCATTGGTGACCCGGCGCGTGTTTCAGATGGATGACAAGGCCCAAGGCCCAGCATGCCGGTTTATGTTAATGGTGGGCCGATTTAAGAGGAAAGGCATGAGGAACATTTATCTTACAAGGAGTTAAGACCTGAACTTGTATCCGGTTTGTATTAGAGATAAACTAGTCCTAATCCTAATAGGACTTTAATGTAACCCGCCCCTCCAACATATATAAGGAGGGGCAGGGCTCCCTAAAAGAGGACACGATCCACAAGTTCTACAAATTGGACAAGTAGGTTTAGACAATAGCTCTCGAGATAGAGCACTCTTGTAACCGTGGTCATCATCATCAATATCAATAAAGCAGAATGTAGGCTTTTACCTTCACCGTGAGGGGCCGAACCTGGGTAAAACCTCGCGTCTCTCGTCCCGCTCAACCCCTCTCAAGCTACCACATAGATGCGTTGGCCTCGCGACTAAGTCCTGACACTAAGGACATCTGCCGCGACAATTCCACGACAGTTGGCGCCCACCGTGAGCTTACGCACGGTAGTTTATGTTCTTGAAGGAATCTCTTCAGGGATGGAGAAGTTTGTGATATGCCGGATAAAAAGGAGCCGGTGCTGAAGTTTACATCATCGACGAACAGTCAAAACGGATCAGCGACCGGGTCAAATTATTATATGTCAAGCATCTGTCCAATCCGCCGTATTTGTGTTGCTGCTGTCCGTATACGTTTCAAGTCCTGAGGGCATCAACAAGTAACTGCTGCAATTTTTTACCGTATGCATCACCCAAGCAAACGAGCAATCTGTCATTGCTATTTTCTGGCATGAGGACGAGAACAAATCGGAGAAGTCATCAAGTAGTACATCCATTACTACTACGTCATGTGAAGGTCACCCAGCGAAGTTATTATATGTGCTACTATTCCTTTACAAATCAATCTGTGAGCAGTCCGAGCTGGATCAAGGAAAGTAATTAAGAAAAAAAAGGACCACGAGACCACCACCCAGAGGACACGGATCGGGGATGATCAGAGCGACCACAACTCGGACTCGGCATCGGCCACGCGTGCCCGCAGCTTCGCCAAGCCGCCGGATCCACTCACGCCTGCCACCGTGGTGGGTCGTCTCCTCTCCAAGTCGCCGCGCCTCTGTTCCGAGGCTCGCGGTCGTTGTTCACTTCCGCTGGGTTCCGCCGAACAGCCACGGCGGCCTCGCCCCGGCCTCAAGTCGCCGTCCCCGCGGCCGCGCCAAGCTGCTGCCTCTCCTCGAGCTGGGCTGGACCAGCCCTGAAGCCACCGTCGAGTCACCTCCCCTCACCGACTGGCCTCCATGGTTTGCCCCGCCGGGCCAACTCCACCTCTATTCCGGCCCACTTCACCAACCTGCCAGTGGTTGGTTTCCTCTGCGCCTTGAGCCGCCTCTGCTTCGAACCTCCGCGTCATGAACCGCCGCTGGTTGATCTCCAAGCCACCTCGCCACAAGCCACTGCGAGCTTCTGCGGAGTTTCCTGCAAGCCGTCCTGCTTCGGCCGACGTCGGGTCACAGCTGCCATTCCCGCTGGCTGCGCGCGTAGAGCCGCCTCCGCCTGGCGTTGAATCAACGCTGCGTTTTCGCCTTACCTTGGGCCACCATAACCGGCTTGCCTCTTCGGCCGTTGAGCCGCCCCGGTCACGGTCTCACCTCTGCGGCCTTGCGCTGAGTCGCCCTGCTGCTATCTAACTCTGAATCGCCGGCGTTGCCTCTGTGAGACGCCGCGTTTCTGAGTCGGCCTCGGTCTCATTCGACAAGCGCGGGTCGCTGCTGTTTTGTTCCTTCAAACCGTGGGCTCGCTAGGGCACGGTCAAGCCGCCGAGAGCTGATTTCGTTTCACCCGCCACCAGAGCTTCTTTGGGCCGCTTCGCTTCAATGGCCTCAAACAGCCTTGGCCGCCGGTCTTCACTTCGTTAACTAGCCTGCCTTCATGGCTGCTCCTTGCAATGAATTGGCTGTGTACTTCCCGTGAGTTGGAGAACAGGATAGAACGGCCAAAGTGGTCAGGTGCTGAAAAAAGGGATGTACCAAAGGAGACTACAAACGCTATCAGCGTGTTGTATAGTGCTGCTGGTACTAACTCCTATGATAGTGAGGATTCATAAGTCATTATCAACCCTGCGGCTAAGTGGCATCCGATGAAAATATAAGGTGATATTTGCCTTATCTGTTTCTCGGTGCATATTTAATTCTATGAAGGACAGTTACTTTGGTCTATATATTTTTATGTGCAGGGCAATGATTCATTATAAAGGTGGTGTCATGCTGTGCCTATGGAGTATGCGTTAGCATCATCATGCACCGGCGTCCGCACCCGCTTGTTGTTGAACGGGTGTACACAAGCCGCCGCCTGTGCAGCTCGATCTATATCAACTCGCCGGGATCGCTCCTGCAATTGACTCACCGTCCGCTCGGTTTTACCGCGCCTGCGATCGACTCGCCCAGCCGTGCCGGCTTACAATGCTGGTGCCGACTCTCCTCATTCGCACCGGCTTACAATGTCGCGGCCGACTCATCTATCTACGCCCCCGGCCGAATCGGCCGTGATGGATTTCAGCTTCACCGCGGTGATCATCAACTCCGCGGTGGATAATTTCTGGCCTAACATATCAGGTGAAATCCATCCAGTATATTTTTATATTATATATTGCTTTCTTTAAAATAGCAATTACTCTGGCTTGCAAAGTTATCTAATGCAGGACCTAAAACCGCCATATTGGTGCAAATTCAAAGGCCATCTGAAAAATTCCGGTTCAAACTGAAGAATGCCGGTTTAAAATCCGGTTCAAGGGAAATATGTTCTCCCACAAAGCTCTGAAGCTCTCAAATCCGGTTTGAGAATTTCCGGTTCAAAAAGGAATTAACTTCTTACAAGTTCGAGTTTAAAGACCGTCAGAAAATTTCCGGCTGAAAATGAGGATTTCGGTTTAAAATCCGGTTCAAGGGAAAGATGTCTCCCATAAAGCTTTGAAGCTCTCAATGTCCGGTTTAAAATCCCGGTTCAAGAAGAATTTATCTCTTGCAAAAAGTTAAAGGTTGCCGAAGAGGACCTGCTGCCCTGACGCACGGTTCACACATGGGTGTCCTGCCTTATGGGCTCATCTTCATATGATTAACTCGGGGGCTTCCTGTTCAAATATAGGTGTATTCACCAAAGAAAACATGGCGTTACTACCCTCTTGATGCGGCTATCAAGACAATATTATCATCAGGGGACAAAGAGAGTTTGTTACACACCACAACTCAAACATAGGCACCCGGCGAGCACAACTCAGAAATATATCACATGGGGGCTTCTGCTTGCAAAGCGGAGTCCTGTCCATTAATCCGGCTATCACGCCACAACAAAGCTTGGGAGCTTCACACCCAAGGGGCCAAAGAGAGTCTTGTTGCTACGCACAACTCAAACATAGGCACCCATTGCGCACAGCTCACAAAGTTACTTGGGGGCTCTTTGTGTCAAATATCAAAGAGTTTGAAAGGACCCTTGTAACCGGGTATCAACCCACGACTTGGAAGCCTGGTGTATTCACCTAAAACCCCGGGTTAACCTGCCTTCATCAAGTAAGCCACTCCTATTCAGGTAATCCTGGCATGACCCGTCGAACGTTTGACAGTTACTCTCATTGAGACCCTGAACTTGTCAAAGTTAAAATGATGATTGGTCAGTTGGAGGGCCATCTTAAAAGGCTTTGTCAAATGGTTTAACTCAGCGGCCTGGCAGCCCATGAAAAGCCTCGAGTTTGGGCCTGGCAGCCCTTGAAAAGCCTCGACTACAAGTTTTTTCATTTGCGTTTTGTCAACGTTTCTTCTCCTTTGATATGGTTTTAAGGTAAACTGGCGTCTATTGACCCGGCCAGACTATAAGTCATCAGTCCGGTGTTTCTTAACCCGACACAAGCTTTCAACTATCAGTTGTTAGTACAAATCAATTATAAACCAGAGTTTTCTTAGCCCGGTCTGGCGTTGACTATAAGTTGCCAGGATGATTATCCGGTGTTTATTATAACCCGACATGGTTTTATTACAAACAGGCAAAATATGACGGGAGTTATCATACTCAAGATTTGGGTTATCACCCTTACTAAAAAAAGTTGGTAAACCAACGATGTGATTCAATGTCACAGGTATGATCTATTTCATATTTGATTATTCTTAAGTGCAGCCTTGGTTATAAACCCGGGTTATATGTTGGGCGTTATGACCCGTCCGGTGGTAAACCGCGAGGACACTTTAAACTTGTTGTATGCAGAAACAGGTTGAATAAAGCATAATTACAAATCACCGGTGTTTATTGAACCGGCCTGGCTTTGGACTATAAGTCGCCAGTATATATTTGGATTGCGCCATTGGAATTATGCGCTTATAAATCATTGGGTATATTATTCAAATATCCAACATGGCTGGATTTTTATTATGGTTATCAATAACCAGTATTATGATTAAGGTTTTCAAAGTCGCTTTAGCGCAATGGCTATCATATTATCAATAGATATGATTTATTCTACAATTGAACGAATAGTCCCGAGTCGCTGCAGGCTTACAACCCGACACTTGGTGGCTACATTATTCAAATCGAGATTACATGCAAGTCTCATGTCGCTGCAAGCATGCATCATGGCACTTGGGGGCTAATGCAAAGTCATTTTTACTAGTCTTATTGAAGACCCGACTCATCATATTATAATGAGCCGGCCCTTGGGGGCTACCAATTGCTCCTGTCAACAATTCAAGGTACACAAGTTTTCGTCCATAATATTGAAGGATCCATTGCTCAGTTAGTAAAGCAGAAAGCTCTTAACCTTGTGGACGTGGGTTCAAGCCCTACGATGGAAGCTACATTATAAGATGTTATTTTCATTGAAGTATATATCAAGTCCCTGTTCAATATTATCTTACTAAGCCGGCCCTTGGGGGCTACACATCACTTCTAAAATCTACATAATTATATTTACAAAGTTCCTGCTCATTATTGCATAATGACCCGGCCCTTGGGGGTTACACTGATTGAAGTTTTTATAAGCAATTACAAGTCCCAGGTTGCTGCAAGCATGACAACCCGGCACTTGGGGGCTACATATATGGAGTATTCAGTTTATATGATTGAGATGAACAAACCGAATTTCTTCAAGGTTGAAACACTTATTGGAGCAAGTCTTAAGTTACCACTATGTTCTCCTCTTAAGACTTGGGGGCTACATGTATTATGCATATAAAGGAGGAACATCTTCATTTTATCAGTTTTGAGCAAATCAGGAAGATCAATTACATGACCCGGTGTCGACAATAATTATGATCCGGTGCCATCAATATTTATAAACCGGCCATTTTGGTAATATTAAACCAGTAAGTTTTACATCTTCAAACCGGCTGAATATCAGATAAGTATTTCAAGACCCATATTTCTTAAACCGGTGCTTTGGAAGCCGACTCAAGTGGATTATTCTTCACAATATTTCTCTATGAGAAAGCAATGTCAACCAATTGAGTATGAAGCTAGCTTGTTAACCCGGATTTTCTAGAAGGAGGAAATGACAAGGACTTAAGGATCATCAGATGCCGGTTTACAAGAATTCTTAACCCGGAGCACAACCTTCTTCTTGTGTTTATTTTGTAGTATAAGTTTACCATGGATAAATCCAAGCTAAACTTGGGGGCTAATGTCGGGGATATACCCCGCGGCGTAAACCGGCCGGAAGTATAACCCGGCCGGACTAGGCATTTCATTGGTAAACTGCTAGAGGATTGGCGACTTACGTGTCTGGCGGTTCACTGGTATGACGATTCATGAGCCTGAAGACTCATTGGTGACCCGGCGCGTGTTCCAGATGGATGACAAGGCCCAAGGCTCAGCAGGCCGGTTCATGTTAATGGTGGGCCGGTTTAAGAGGAAAGGCATGAGGAACATTTATCTTACAAGGAGTTAGGACTTGGACTTGTATCCGGTTTGTATTAGAGATAGACTAGTCCTAATCCTAATAGGACTCTACATGTAACCCGCCCCTCCAACATATATAAGGAGGGGCAGGGCTTCCCAAAAGGGGACAAGATTCACAAGTTCTACAAGTTGGACAAGTTAGGTTTAGACAATAGCTCTCGAGATAGAGCACTCTTGTAACCGTGGTCATCATCATCAATATCAATGAAGCAGAATGTAGGCTTTTTACCTCCATCGTGAGGGGCCGAACCTGGGTAAAACCTCGCGTCTCTCGTCCCGCTCAACCCCTCTCAAGCTACCGCATAGATGCGTTGGCCTCGCGACTAAGTCCTGACACTAAGGACATCTGCCGTGACAATTCCACGACAGTCACCAGACAGTGGGTTAGTGGTATGTTGAGGCTTGGGCTCCCGTTTAAAAGTTATAAACAATGGGTCTTTTGTGCTCTTCATCTTTGCAATTGCATCTGTGTATTTCGTCTAAGCTTTTCTTATTGAACCGGTGGTAGAACATGGAAAATAATTGTTTGCAGAATTAGGTGGTATCCTTAGAGAAGATAGGTGTATGTTGTCAATCAGGGTAAGAAGTGAAATGAAATATAGATCAAACCAATTGCAGCAGCAGTACCTGCTACTTCGGTTGTCCATTTGTACTTGTTGTTGACCCGAGATTGAAAAGATAAGTGGTAAGCTAAAAATGTGACAGGATTATGTTATATAAATATGTACTGCTGTAGTAGTAAGCTATTATGCTACTTAACAAATGAGGCTAAATCCCGTCCCACATCATCAGTCAACTCGGCCGCTACCTTTGCTTCCTCGCTCAAAAAATCATGGGCTGGCCTAAAAAAATGGGCACATTCATGTATCCCTATTCCTCTTCGTGAATCTCGTTGCAAATCAGCAATCGCTGCCTTAGACCACGCTGAAGAATCAAGGGCTCTCTCCCAGCCAGAACTCCTCACTCGCAAGATTATCATCTCAATCCTCAAATGCACAATCCAAGAAAAAATGACTTACTGGAGATGGCGTGCTAAAGAGTCATGGGCCATCCACGGCGGGGAAAACACAAAATTCTTCCACATGTGTGCCTCCCAACGTTTGAGAAAGAACAAAATCTTTACACTCACACGCGACGGTAACGACTTCACTTCTCACCACCACAAAAGCCGAGATTCTAAGGGATTTCTTCATTTCCCTCATCAGTACTCCAGCCAATACATCTTGGGCTTTTGATTTGAACGCTATATACCCACAGACTGTGGCCGGCCTCCACGTCCTTGATGAGCACTTCTCCGAAGAGGAAATCGAGCTTGCCTTCTTCCAAATGAAATCCCAAGCCATCCCTAGGCTAGACGGTTTCAGGCCATCCTTTTATAGAACTTACCAGCCCTTAGTAAAACAAGTCGTTCTACCTTTCTTCTCCCAATTTCACCAAGGCGTGACAGATACAAAACATTTAAACCGTGCTCACATCATCCTCCTTCCAAAGAAGGATACGCCAACCTCACCCGATGCCTTCAGACCAATCTCTCTGCAGAACTGCCCAATCAAAGTTGTTGCTAAAGTCCTCACCTCTTGTCTCAAACCGCTCATACCTATGCTAGTTAATGGTAATCAGACTGGGTTCATCTCTGGTAGGAATATTGCTGAGAACTACGTTTTTGCAGTTGACCTCATTAGTTCTTGTCACACTCGCAAACGACCAACCATGGTTTTTAAGCTAGACTTCTGAAAAGCCTTCGACTCCATGGCTTAGCCTGCCCTTGACAGGATTCTAGCCATTCGTGGTTTCTCCCAAACCTTCCGCAACTGGATCCAAAACATTCTTCACACAGGTAAAGCTCCCATCCTCCTGAATGGTGTCCCAGGCAACTGGATACAAAGCAAGAATGGCTTGCGTCAAGGTGACCCGGCCTCCCCCTACCTTTTTCTCATCGTCGATGACCTGCTCCAATAGCTCATCTTCCAGAACTTAGAGCCTGCCCTCCACTACCCCATCTTCTCCCACCTACCTCCCACCGTTCTCCAATACGCCAATGATACGCTCATCATTGCAGCCGCCTCTCCTGTCGCCGCCGCAACCCTCAAAGTAACCCTAAACAACTTCGCGCAGGCTACGAGCCTCACCATCAACTTCTCATAGACCACTCTAGCCACTCTTCACACAGATGATACCATGGCCACTGCCACTGCCCTTGCCATGGGCTGCTCCCGCGCACCCTTGCCTCAAACGTACCTTGGCCTACCCCTTGCCCCAACTAAACCTCCTTCCAATGCCTTCACGCCGTTGATAGAACGATCTCGCAAATTATTGACAGGCTCGCGTGCTAAACTGCTTGACAAAGGTGATCGCCTCATTCTCATCTCTGCGGTCCTAGACTCCCTCCTTACCTACTTCATGTTGGTGTTTCGCATTCCAAAAAAAACCCTCAAAACCATCGACTCCCTAAGAAGGGCCTTCTTCTGGGCGGGGGATGATGCTTGCTAAGGAGCTCAATGCCTCATTGCATGGAAAAATGCTTGCTTACCTAATTTTTTTGGTGGTTTAGGGCTAAAAAACCTGCATGTCCAAAACAATTGTTTACTCATGAAATTTGCAGCCAAAGCCATCTCTTCTGCACAGGGACCTTGGCTAGAATGGCTAGACCTTCAACAACCGAACGCTCTAGTCTCCTCGTCCCCTCAAACCTCTTTTCTTTGCCGCACAATTTCTCAGCAAATCCCCATCCTCTAGACAATTTCATTTGTTCTAACAAACTATGGCTCTCATACGTATTTCTGGCTTGACACCTGGTTGACCACAAAACATCTAGACACCACCTTCCCCCACCTCTTCTCACACTCCAACCTAGAGCTGGTTAACGTGGCTAGTATCTTGCGTTTCGGTATCGAACCCGACCTCCGTAATCGTCTTTCTCTTATGGCAGAACAAGAGCTTGTTTCGCTTTTGTCTATTTTGCAGGACTTCGTGCCTTCGGCGGAGGAAAATCAAAGGTTCCTACACCGAGGTCATGAATTCTCCACCAAGCATCCGTACGACGCCCTCATGGCTAGGCCAGACAACGATCCCATTGCTCCTCTCATCTGGGGCACCAAGGCACCTCGCAAGCTAAAAATCTTTGCTTAGCTACTCTTCAAGGACCGCCTCAACACTAGGGTTAACCTTTCCCACAAGCATATCATCTCCTCATACATATGCCCCCGTTGTGCTAGGTTACCCGAAGACTCCATGCACCTCTTCGTCACATGCCCACTTGCCAACAGGATATGGCAACGAATCGGTGTCCTGCCATAGACCGACGACATCACAGAGCTTTGGGATACTCCTTGGCCTCATCACCCCCCCCCACAAAAAGCATGGTACTTGGTCCTCATATCACTACTATGGAAGATATGGACGACACATAATGATATGTTGTTTGGGAGTGTTGATCAATGTTCCATAATAACCCTCAGGGCCCTTATTGTTGATTTGGATCTTTGGTCACACTGTCTCATGGAGACATGTGACAAGGAGGACGTGTTCTCGTGGCGTTCGTACCTCTCTGCACGCTGCATCATGCCTATGTAATTCTGTACTTACTGCTTCGACAACCTTTGAGTAATATATTCATGTGGGGAGCTCCCCCCCGGGTGATTCTCAAAAAAAAACAAATGAGGCTAAATAAAATGCACTCTTGCTGGTTACCAAACAAAGCTAAATAAAGCGCACACTTACTTTGTTGCTGGCCGCTACAAATTAAATTATAAATGTGTGTGTAGTAGTCGTAAGGTATTCTGCTACTTACGAAATGAGGCCAAATAAAATGCACTCTTGCTGCTTACCAAACAAAGATAAATAAATCACACACTTACTTGGTTCTAGCTGCTACAAATTAAACAGATGGTGTACCTCCACAATTTTCTACGATAGAGAGGAACCGTTTAATACATCGACAAAACAGAAAATAGTGTTAATGCCAGAATAATTAAGATTTTCAAATATATACTAGTACTAAAATTTCGCAACCTCCTTGCGACGCTCTAAGTCTGTGTTTTCAGTATACCAAACTACTCACAAAATAGGAAGTAGGAGAAGTTTTTTTTGAACGGTCACGGGGAGGGGGGGGGGGAGGGGGGAGCTTCCCCACCTGAATATATTACCACTCAATATGAAGGTCGGAGGATTACAGCAGGAGTATGATTTCAATTTTAGCTAGAGGGGATTGTAGAGGAGAGAAAATGTAGCCATTGTCTAGCAGAATTACTATCCTCAGTCTTTTTGAATCAGAAAACCTAAAGAGAGAAGTCAGATACAATATTTCTTATCGTTATTCTGAGCGAGTGGTCTTCGTTCCTGAACATGAGAGCATTTCTTGAGTCCCAGAGCTTCCAGGAGACTGGCAAGGACACCGATGGCCAGATGTTGGGGTTCACTACAAGAAATATGTCAACTTATGACCTTCTGTCAGTGACCCTCAAAGAATTGGTCATAAATTTATGACCATTTTTGACCAATTGGTCAAAATCTGTCTGGGGGGCTCTAAACCCTAAACCATAACGACCATTTTGGTCAGAAAGGTCATAATTTCATTAGAGGAAATGGTCATAAAGCAAACAGCGCTAGTCCGCTGCCTTATTTCTAGTTGTTAACGACCAATATAGATGGTCATAGCCTTGTAAATTGTGGTGGGTTGCTATGACTAGGCGCCATCTCATCAGTTTTGCCTATGTGTCATGTCCATGTGGCAGTTTTTGCCCTAGGTTGTGACGCAACCTATATTTCTGTCATTGGCAAAATTCCCAAAAAAATCTCAGAAATTCTTTGGGCCATATCTTCGTCAAATATGTAAAAACCTTCTTTGCCTAGTTCAAAAATAATTCAAAAATATTCATTTTTCTATTCTGTTGAGAACAACAGTTTTTGAAGGAAGTGCCACTTTGGCATGTCCAAATAGTATCCATTTTCTACAGTGCCTTCCTATGCCCAAATAACCATCCTCCACCAAATGCCAGCTCAATCCATTTATTATTTTCAGCCGAGCTTCAACATTCGTAGTCATGTCCAGTGTGGTAGTTTGCAAAGCAAGTACCACCTAGGCTCCTCCTTTTGAGCTGAAAATTTGTGAAGACGGTCTTCTTAGTAACTGATCATCCTCAGCCAAAACTCACGCCCATTAGCCATGTACATTTCCCGTACCGCTAATCAAACACTTGGCTGCTAATTCATGTTTGAGCATCGATCGGTCTCCTCGTGAGAATCTTATGTTGTAATTTTCTTCCTAGCACCTACCTGGGGAGTGCCCAACCCACTAGACATTCCTAGGCCTCCCAGAACACATGGCAACACCACGGTCACGCGGTGACCATGCGGCGGGCATGCGAGTTTACGCGCTCTAGAGTTGGGGCCCTCGGCCACCACCCAAACCTCGACGTATCGCCACCAAACCATGTATTTATGATTAAATAGGTACTTATGTAACTAGAAATGATTTTTGGAAAAAACAAATAGCAAACTATGAGGCAGCTGTAGTTCAAATTTGACCCGCTTCCAACTGAATCCACGGAAATTTGTCTTTTTCACGAGAGGTGGACAAAAACATTTTACACCCAATCATCTTGTCAATTGTACATTAAATATGTCCTAGTATTTTAGAAAATTGATTTGGTCAAATTTTGCAACAATTATTTGGTAGGTCCTTCACAAAAAAAACCTCCTTTTGGGCACTCAAAAATGGAAAATGGTTTTTTCGTCCAAAGAAAATGAAAACTTCCTTAGGAAACATTGTTTGCCATTTCAATATGCACCCTTGTGCACAATATGAGATCATTTGAACAAACTATGCCATGGATGTGGCCATAAGATTGATCATTTGGCTTGAAAGCCATTGATCTCCACACGTGATAGCTCGTTTCTGAGAACATTTTTTTAAAATAATTGTCGTATTACCAGTTTGTTATTTTTCCTAGGAAGTTGGCCACATATAATGACACAATGAGAAGGTTTCCCAATTTTTTGATTTTTTTGAATTTTTTATGCCTGTTTCAAAATGCGGTCAAAACGTCGGGAATGACCATTCCTAGCTAGTGGTTGAATCTTGGAACTTTTTTGGTGTTTCTATGATTAAATAGATACTTATGTACCTAGAAATGATTTTTGAAAAAAGTAAAGAGCAAACTACAAGGTAGCTACAGTTCAAATTTGACCCGCTTCCAGCTGAATCGACGGAAATTTGTCTTTTTCATGAGAGGTGGATCAAAACTTTTTACTCCCAAGCATTTGGTCAATTGTGCATTAAATATGGCCTAGTATTTTATAAAATTGAGTTGGTCCAATTTTGCAACAATTATTTGGGAGGTCCTTCACAAAAAAACCTCCTTTCAGGCACTCGAAAAATGGAAAATGGTTTTCTCGTCCAAAGAAAATGAAAACTTCCTTAGGCAACATTGTTTGCCATTCCAATATGCACCCTTGTGCACAATATGAGATCATTTGAACAAACTATGCCATGAATGTGGCCATAAGATTGATCATTTGGCTTGAAATCCATGAATCTTCACCCATGATAGCTCATTTCTGAGAACACTTTTTTTAAATAATTACTGTATTACAAGTTGGTTATTTTTCCTCAAAACTTGGTCACATATGATGACACAATGTGAAGGTTTCCCAATTTTTTGATTTTTTTTTGAATTTTTTTATGCCCGTTTCAATATGCGTTCAAAACGGCTGGAATGACCGTTCCTAGCTAGTGGTTGAATCTTGGAATTTTTCGGTGTTTCTCTGATTAAATAGGTACTTATGTACCTAGAAATGATTTTTGGAAAAAATAAAGAGCAAACTACAAGGCAACTACAGTTCAAATTTGACCCGCTTCCAACTGAATCGGCAGGAATTTGTCTTTTTCACGAGAGGTGGATCAAACCTTTTTACACCCAACCATTTTGTCAATTGTGCATTAAATATGTCCTAATATTTTAGAAAATTGATTTGGTCCAATTTTGCAACAATTATTTGGTAGGTTCTTCACAAAAAACTCATTTTGGGCACTCAAAAAATGAAAAATGATTTTTTCGTGCAAAGAAAATGAAAACTTTCTTAGGCAACATTGTTTGCCATTCCATGTTTGTTATTTTCCTGAAAGGTAGTTCACAATTGTTGACACAATGAGAAGGTCTTTTATTTTTTCTGAATTTCTGTTATCATAAAATAGCTTACATCATTTTAACATCTTATTTTTAAATCTATCACGACCAATTTAATTGGTCATAATGTTGTATTGCGTTCTGATTGGTCCATGGACCAGACACGCGGATCATGCATGAAACATCGATGGATCCTCCCGGATCCAACGGCAGCCCTCACCCCTCGCCTACCCCACCAACCCCACGTGAGGCGAAACCCTAGCTCTGTTCTCCCCCGTTTTCCATCCACCCCCCGCCTCCTTTCTTTCTTTCTTTCTCTCCCTCCCCCCTCTTCCCCGATGCAGATCCCCCTCGTCGCCGCCACCCACCCCTCAGAACCTCCCCGCCACCCACCTCTGCCACTGCCCTCACTCTCCCCTTGTCTCCCTCGTCCTCGACCAACCTCGCGGCCCGCGGGGCTCTCATATCGCCGCCATTCCACGCCCGCGCACGACAGAAGAGAAGCCCGAGGTCCTCCTCCGATGCTCCTCTGCCTCCCTCGCACGCGGGGCTCTCTGCTCCACCGCCGCCGCCACATTGGAGCACGCGCGCGCGCGACGCCGTCCCCGCCTCGCTCGGTCTGTCGCACCGTTTGCCTCGCCCCCCATTCGCCATGTTGATCTGATTTTAATTTCGCCGCGGTTTTTTTGACAGGCCCAGGAGTTAGGGTGCGATGGCGGTGCCGCCGGCCAGGGCTCGGGCCGACTACGACTACCTCATCAAGCTCCTCCTCATCGGCAACAGCGGTGAGCCCCCCTGTTCCCTTCCCCTCCTTCGTCTCTCGATCCGCGCGGGATCTGGCGGCCTATTCGTTAGGCCTTTGATTTGCATGTGCCAGTTGAGATCTGGCACCCTAGATCATTTTTTGCGGAGGCTGCTGTGTGCCCGCGTGAAATCTGGAAGGGCGATAGAATCTAGCCTCTTGAGTTAATTGGATGGATGGTGTGTGCTTTGCGAGAGGAGTACCTTTTTCCTGCATGCAGATTATACAAGCACTGGTAGCTGTGTAGTCATAGAACTGATGCAAGTGAGGATGTAGTTAGTTAGATTGATCGTCACATGCAGTCAGGAGCAAGCTCTTGTTCCTGTAACTGTCTGTCCTGGTGTTAAGGAAATCGCATGGTTGGTATGAATTGTACAAGTAGGATAACAAATTTCATTTTCTCTTTCCCCTTAACTGTGTAAGTAACTGAACCAAGATTAAGCAAACCACTAGCTTTGCCCTTGTTTTTGTGACCTTACCATACCTGTATGTCTATTGCGTTAATTCTTGTCTTGGATTATTGATTAGCAGGAGGCGTTTCAGATTTAGTGGGGTTGTGTCGTGGGTACCTGGGTAACTAAAATTTCTTCTGTTCTGTAACTGTATGCTTCTAGGAATGTCACATTGCAACATGCAGACTATGGGTCTAGATCTGGTAGTTGAAAGTGCTTAATCTTTTTATAAGTTTCAACTGAAGCTATTTGTATACAATAATTTACCAAATAAGCAAACTTATGTGAATATAATACGCTTGATGTTGATCATCTGGTGCATTAGTATGCAGTTCTCATTGTCAGTTCTTGTTTTCTTGATTCATTTATACTATATAGGGTTTATACTTTGTTAGTAGGTAGCTCATACTGCCCGCTTGCTTCTGCTTTGAATATTGTGGTCTGCATGCTTTAGTCACTGTGCCCTTAGTTCTTTTTTTGTAGGGAGATATGCTTATCATCAGAAACTCTTGGTGATGATGTTATTCCTCTTTTGGTTCATGTGTTGCAATTATATACCACATGATTCTACACCATGTGGTGCACTTAAGTATCTTAGTGACTTCATTTGACGTGTGTATTTCTGTTAATTTTAAGCTTTTGTTGCTGTGAAAATGTACCTCACTGATCGTCTGTCTATTTATTATGTACTTCTTGCATGAGGAGGTGACTAGTGATGCGGCACGCCAAGAAGCAGTAGGGGAAGGGGGTCTCCTGATCAAGGAGGCGGAGGAGTAGGGGCGTGCCCAGCCGGCAGCCCTGTCCTGCTCATGGGGGAGGGGCAGGAGGGGTCTTCTCCTCTGCTTCCATTGCGATCGCGGCAGGTAGCTCCTCCATCTCCCTCTCCCTCTTCCCTGATAGCGTACATCACAATCTTGTTAATTGTTATTGCTATTGCGATCACAATCTTGTTAAGATGCATCTGTGGTGGTGGTCTTCTGGCCACCACAATCTTGTTAATTGTTATTGCGATCATCTTTCTTTTCGATGAACTATGCCACAATATGTGTTTTGCAAGGTTTAGTGGCTACTAAGTTTTGATTATTTGTAACTTGTAAGTCCTTGTTGTTTTGTTGTACGTTCTAAAAAGCCGTGAATAGTCTTCACTTATATAGCCAACACCTTTATTTTGTTTTATTTTGTTCTATGCTCACTAGTGATACCTGACTAAAGTTCCCTGAATATAGGAGTAGACTGTAGGTGAAGAAAAATTATAACCTGAAAGTAATCATATGTACTACTCCCTCCATCCCATAATATAATTTTTGGTACATAATTTTCTTTACTTATACACACAGAATAGATAGAGGTGACGTGTGGTTATATTCTGTTGTAAGATTATTCTATTTTGCTCTTAACTAGCTATTCGTTGTGGTTGTTACATGTACATATACTTCAGGATTTAGTCCCTATCTACTTTGTATATTTGTTTTTATTTTTTTCTAACTCTTTTGGTTTATTGTTAGATGCCTTGGTTCAGCCTCTACAAACATACCCGAAAATGGTGTTTCCTGTCATTTACAAGAGCTCCAGCAAAGTGAACTAGGAAGTATATTTGAAGTTCTAAGCCGTGTAGCAAAGAGTTATATGTTCTGTCTTATGTGTAATAGACTGGAAAGATTTGAATAATATTGTAATAGACTATGTACAGATTGTAGTTGACTTATTTATCCTTCATTGACGAACTACATTTGTTATGTTCTGTTTGAAATATTCATTATGTGGTTTCAAAGCGTGTGAAATGGAACCTGATTCATGGAGCCCACTTATGAAATCACTTTTGAATTTTCTGTCACGTGGGTCTAATGTGTGAGATTGTGACAAGTGGTATCCATCTGATTGGTGGGACCAGCAACAAAATATAATGGCCTAGGCCCAAACAAATGTTAAAAGGCCACGACCAAGAAATAAATAAAAGACTGAATTGTTGGCCTTGGCCCATGAAGTCTGACCAAAAATTGACAGGAAAAAAATATATAGAAAAGCTGAATTAATGGGCTAGGCCCATGTAGAAAACCGAATTGGACCGGGCTGAATCTTGTGCCACATCAGCTTGCCACACTGGATGCCTACGTGGCCTGGGGAGGTTGCTAGTGACCAAAACATAACAATAGGCTTATTTTGGTCGTAAACATCTTCGACCATTCCAGAAGAAAGGTCGCTATAGTCAGTTTATGCCCACCAACTTTTGACCTTCTGTTTTTGGTCACAAAAAGGTCGCAAATGAAAAACCATGACCTTTCAGTGACCAATAGTGGTGGTCACAAGTTGACATATTTCTTGTAGTGGTTGAGGCCCAGAATCGGCGATTGTTGGTGAAGAGTAGTGAGGGAGGTCGGGGCAGGCAGGCCCAGGGGAGACCAAACTTGTGCTGCATAGGAGCAGGTGGAGATGAGGTGAAGAGCATCTTCATACGGGTCTTTGACATCGTGGGCAGGCTGCGGATTGAGCAACATGTTTGTGAAACATGTTGGCCTTCATGTTTTAATACACCAGAGTCTACATTTTCTTGATGGAACCAAATTAAGGGGACTGATTATGTTGAATAATTATTTTATTTTTCCATCCTAGCCACCTGGGCATCAGGCATCAGGCAGCGTAACGCATGTTTATGCTTTAGTACTAATATTATTATCATGCATCACTGGAACCCTTCTAAAGGTGACAGTATACGTCTTGCAAAATGTAAATAAGTTCCATGAGCCAAGCAATTTAAGCCCAAGTTTTCTCCTGGCTATATCGGTGGTTGTGTATCTTTATCAATTCACTTATCTAACGTTTATAGTAAACTATTATACCATATAGATAATTCATACTGTTAGAGACAAAGCTTGAAGCAACAACACATGTAGACATGTCAAGTGTATTATTTCCAATAGATACACTATTCTAGGCTAGCAAAACGTATACATGTCTATTTGTTGCATGTAGTTATATTTGATATATTGATATGAATAATAATTCCTCTCTTTCTCGAAATTATCGATGTAGTTCCTAATGTTCGTCGGACATGAAAAAAAGCTGCTAGTCTGCAACTTAAATAAACTGCATCATTTATTTGTTCTCGAGTATGTGACATGGCTCAACTGATAGATAAATATACAGGGAAAATCAACTAACTGACACAATTTAAGGGCATATTTAAACATGGAAAATTGAAGAGCAAAATTTCGTTATGTTTCTGTATAGCAGCCAGATTGCATCAAGCTTTCATCAGCCAAGACATGAAATTTCCAAGATAAATGGGGGAGATGTCAAACTGGTGTAGGAGGATGCACTGCAGCAGGAATATTTTTGGCTCGATCAGTCAATGGGTTATGGCTGCAACAGTAGCCAAGTGAGGGATGAGCACAGACAGGTTCTGTACTCTGTTCTCATGAAAAAAGTTCAAAGAACAGAGTACAGAACTTGTCGTGCTCAGAAAGTCGCTACCCTTGCCGCAAACCCATGACGAACACACAAGAGCAAACAAAAAATCAATCGCTCATCACGGAATCGATGATCCAACCAACGATCTATGGTTGATGACTTTACTCTTTGTGGCACCAAATAACGGCGACGTACCAGCTACTCGTGGTGCCGCTGCACAACGCTGCTGTCGAGACATAGGAACTTGACGCCGAAGCTGACCTTGACGAGGAAGTTGGAGGTGGATTTGCGACGAACTTACAACTCATCTAGGGTGAAGACGTGAAGGATTGTAGCCTTGTAATCGCTGCCGTGAGTGGCGTCCGTGAAACATCCTCCAAGGAGAGCAGCCGCATGTTCTTCACCACATGCCGCCGCCACACCAGCCCCGGCCTAAGATGCACCTGTTAGAATTTAGCTAGTAGGCCTTTGCTCCAAAGCCTAACTAAAATTCTGAAATTCTCTTGACCTATTCATGCACACATGTGAGTGGTGTGAGTGAGACTAAAGTTTAGTCTCATCATGGAAGTTGAGTGAGACTTGCACCTTTTTATATGGTGAGCTGTTCTACCACTTGTATGAGCATGAGAAGAGGAGACCTACACGTGTGCTCCTCCTCCTCGCCACGCCGCGTCGCGGGTTGCGGGATTGAGCCGAGCCAAGGACAGAGCTATGCACGTAGACTATATTTTTGCTGTTCGGGAAAAATTAGTGAGTTATTAATTAATAATTAATGACACGTTAATTACTGAACCATTTCTGATTCTTTTGGATCGCGACTCGGACGTGGGGTTTGCTCCCACGACCTACCCGGCCCACAATATATAGTCAGGCAGACATCTACCCCAGCTGCCGCCGTATCGTATGGTTCCGCACCACCATTCCAGATCATTGCGCTGTCAAGTAAGTCTTCTCCATCCCTTCTTTCGGCGTGCACTGCGAGAAAGGACAGCAGGCCTCCGGAACCCCGCCTCTCGTGATCCTATATGGGAGAGGGGCGATCAGGTTTTTGGGGAGCATACTCATGCGACTGCTGGCAGCGACGACTTCGCCAATGACAACTTCTTCCCTGACCTCGGCAATCTCATCCTCGACGACATGGGCCACAACGTCAATGCCGGCGGTGCTACTCCCGCTGCATCGTATGTGATTCTATCCTTCCTGTTCGAGATCGTCGTAGAATTCATGTTTCTAGTATATGTCCTAGATGTGATCTGTTCATCTACTATGCTAGTTCATACAATTAGTTTAATCTATGCTACTACTGTCATGATTTATCTTATGCTTATTTGGATTAAATCTCATAGTAATTTGCTCATATTTCCAACAGCACCTCCTGCTTCATTTTCTCATAGCGACGGCCACCGCCTATCCTAAAGGACGCGAGGAGGCCCATGAATGCAGAGCAGCAGCTTAGGAGGACCTTGAAACCATGAACGCAGGCACCATGCTGAGAAGGGGAACATAGCCCAAGCGAGCCTCGGAGAATCACAGACGGGAGCGAAGCCGGCGGTCCTACCGGAGTGTAGTGAGATGATCTCGGCCACGACGCCAGACTGTAGGGGAAGGGGGATAGACGTCCATTCTGTACTCTGTTTGTATAGGATGGGCAACCTTTGGTGGGCCTCTACTGTATTAAGGTTAGGGATGGCAATGGGTCGGGTTTGGGGCGGGTGGAGCTGGTCCAAATCCAACCCATGAACCATCTTCCTACCCTCTGCCCATCCACCAAATTATCCATGGGCACAACTTGTGCCCATGCCCAAACCCGCTGGATACCCACATACCCATGAGCTCCATGGGCAAAGAAAACTCAGCATGAAGCCTTCACAAAGATCAAATTAACTCATCATCATTCACTCACAAATGGCAACATAAACTACATGCATAAGTAGGAAACAAGTAATACGATGAGTCCTTAAGTGTGACATACCAGAGGTTGATTCTGCAGCATATAGCTTATGGCACCAATTGCATACTGCCTGCCATTTCCCATTGATTCGCTCTTTCTACTATCACTGGCATATGGGCCCACATGTCATACGGGTATCCATTGGATATCCATGGAGCACAAACTATAACCGTGCCCAACCCGGCTGTTCGTGGGTATCCATATCCACAGACCCATGGGCAGAAATGGGCTCCATACCCTTGCCCAACCGGGTCGGGTATCCATGGGTATCCAGATCCATGGATAAAATTGCCATCCCTAATTAAGGTGGTAACTGAAGCATTTAAAAAA